>NC_142516.1:162277500-162600000 GCF_057876585.1 Rhinolophus sinicus
ATAACCTAGAGGGCTGTTTCCTTCCACAGGACACCGTCTGAGTTTTAACTGAGTGGGCAAATAGGAGACAGATGAGGCCCACATGTATACTTTCGCTAGTAACACAGGCAGCAGTATGGAACACCTACTCACAGGCCCAGGTCATCAGTGGTTCTGAGAGAAGCTTATAACTTTGACAACAGCCCTGGACTAAAGCAAAGAAAATATTTTTTATTTTAAAACAGCATGGCCCTCCCTATTACAGTAGCTCTTTCCCTAAAACTGTGGGTTCCAGAGACAGATTTTGTCTAACTCCCGCAAAGACATACGTCATCAGGGGGCAATATTCCCTTAGTGTATTGAAGAGTCTTTGGGGTAATACTTACCCTATACCTTGGAATTTGTGGGGTGACTTACCCAGACTTCTTGAGATCTGCTACTCCTGTGTTTTATCCCCTAGGATTACAGTCAGACAGTTTGTTCAAATATCGGGTAGAAGGCCTCTAGCCTATGCTTTGACATGAAAATAAGCCTAGAAAACTGTAAAACCAGATAAATCTCTTTGAAATATGATTTATTTGAATGCACATTGTTTAACATGATTGCTGCTTCTACTCCCAGCACAAGACTTCACGTAACTCTGGGCATTAACAGATAAAAGTGAGCCATAGCTAGTGGTGTGTGTGTGTGTGTGTGTGTGTGTACGCGTGTGGGTGTATGTGTGTGTTGATGCTACAAAGGCAATTAAATTCCCACATCAAGTTCTTCAAAACTAAATACTTTTAGTAACAAAAATCAAATGAAATATTACAAGGGGTCTCGATGTATAAATAAGTATTATCGATAGTTAGCCTAATCGCCATGATGGCATCTTCAGAACAACCATAGAATTTCTAGGTCTCTAAAAAGCATGACTCAGGAAGAAAATAACAAGTAGGAAAAGTATACTACCTACCTCCGTTTCTCTATCATATTTGAATATTTTTCTCTCTACCAAAATTGTCTTTCTTAAGTGGGTCAATTATTACTTTATCTTCAGAGTATGTATATATCCACAAACACACATTTACATAATATGTGTATATATCTGTATCATTCATATATAATTGATTGTTTTTTCCATTATTTGCAATTTGAAAAGCTTAATGAAATTAAGTTCTGTGTGACATTGGAAAGTGTATTATTCATCATTTGCAAGGCTTTAGAGTTACAACTAATTTCCAAATTATGGCTTCTCTCATGCGTGTTAGCTCACTGAGTATCACTTTTATTTGATGAGAAACTAATATGCATTTGGTGGCATGAGGCCCTGATTGACAAAGAGTGAGATGTAAAATAGATTTTCTTTCATTTCCTCTCCTATGGTACTGATTTTGATTTTGGAACAGAAGGTATGAATTTATAACATGATGTGTGATTGAGTAACAGCTGTCTGTAATTGGATGCAGCAAAAATTGTAATGAAACCTCAAGTCATGAAAAATTTACCTGATTTTTTTTTTTTCATTACAAACATCCAAAATCAATCTAGGTTATTGAAACATCTGGCCCAAGCTTTGAGTTTTTGCCACCCTGAAAACCCTACCTTAAATGGTGGTTTCTACAATGGGAGACCACTTAATCTTTTTGTTCATGAAACTAGATTAGTTTCCTTTCTCCTCAGTGACAGAATGTTATGTTACTATGTTTTATATAGAGATATTTACACCTCCCTGAAATACAGTCCCAGATGATTAAAATTATTTTTTCCAGGAATGAGTCTTTGTGAATGAAATGGCATATCAGTTTTCAAGAGTTTTAAGTATATGCTACATAGGATTTCTCTATTGTTAAGCCTATTGCCAATAAATTTCAAAATCTTCTTTTCTTTAATGAAGAGAGGGTCTTGCCTAATGGTTTAAAACCTGTTAAAATTTGTTCAAACGAGACAAATTTTAGGTGTATATGTTACAATTAAATGAAAAGGCAAGAGAGCTGAATTGTTCAATGAGTGCCTGGACAGTACTTTCACATTTCTACTTAATTTCTCCTTTTAAAAAGGAAGATTATTATTGTTAGAGTTAGAATCAGAGATGTCAAATACTATAAAGCTTTCTGAAATCAGGTAAATACTATTGTACACAACGTTGAGATGAAAAGCCCCAGAATAAGGAAATAGAATATTAAAACCGAGGTGTCCAAAGTTTTAAAGAACACAATAGAACCACTGGGTATAAAATGAAATAAGTATAAGGATCTTACATTTTGTTAAAAATCAATGTTACATTCCTCAACTGGTTTACCTTAGTACAGGTAACCCCCATATGATATGGCACTTCTATAACACGGTTTCGCTCTAACACAGTTCGAGAATTTGGGGAACCCTCATGCAACACGGCCTCCTAGAACACGGTTTCGCTCTAACACTGTCTGAGAATTAGAGAAATCCTTGAACAACACGGAGTGTAATAAGAGCTTTTAAGAGCAAAAGATACCTCATTCGAAATTAGGGAAATCACCGAATAACACGGAACATAATAAAAGCTTTTAAGAACAAAAGATATTTCATTTGAAATTTTTCATTCGAGTGTGAATGTCATATCAGATTTGACTGCAGAATTTTAAAATTTATTAGAATTTTAAATCCATTTTGTTCGTGGAGAATTAAGTTCAGAGAATGAAGTTATCGTGTCGAAAAGAAAACGCCCTCTGTTAATGGTGCTTAGTAGTAATGTTCACGAAGAAAATATTTAATACATATTAATATGTTATACTTTTGGTGAAAATTGCTTTAATAAAGACATTTCTCATAATTATAGAAATGTAATAGTATGTGTTTTGTTTTTGTTTTTTTTAATTTTTGGAACCTAACCCCCTTTTTTATACTAGTTATGTGTTTCATATATCACAGATTAGCATAACACGGCATTTTTAAGGACCTAAGAACCGTGTCATACTGGGGTTACCTGTAATCCATTTCACAAGTAAATAAACATACATATTCCACATAGACTTATTAGTTTTTGGTTTCTGGAACAAAAACTTCTCAAGAATTGTTTTTATGGTGAGGATAACATTTATATGAAAGTGGTTTTACAATATTACTGTCCTTCCCGTCTCAGCATCGGAGTTATCAAACATGTAAACAGTTTCTCTTGCCTTATGGGACATGAAAAAAATAGTTTATGGGCTAAAGAAAGATTTAGAATTGTTTAAAGGGGGTGATAAACTCAACACAAATGGAAATAGGCAGCTGGCAAAAGGTTATACACACAAAGTATGACTTAAATTTAATATAATCAGATTTAATTCTTTGTTCTCAAGGGCTATAATTTTACAATTGGACAACTCACAGTGTGAACTATTTCACATAATAGTAAAATAATAGATTGGGTAAGACTAGGTTTAAATGCCACGCAAAATTAACCCTTAAGCTAGTTGATAAAGATAATAGCAGTTTCTCTTCAATACAGTATATTTTATCATAAAATAGTTCAAACACGCTGAAATATATAAATAAAAATATTATAAACTTTATTTTACAAACTCACTCGAGTTCAGGAAACCTTAACATTTTGCCCTATTTGTTTTGGGTCTTTTATAATCTTTTAATTGTTTACCTCTCTGATTTACTTCCCTCCATCTCTGCTGAGGTATTCAGTAACCTAAATTTTGTGGCTTTCATTTTGATTAAAAATTTTGTACTTTTACCATATATCTATGTAGCCATAAACAATATTGCATTTTATTTTGAATATTTTAAAACTCATATAAATAATGTCCCGTTTTATATATTCTTTTCATCTTGCTGTTTGGCACTAAAAATTATGCTGCTAAGATTTGTCCATATTGATATATATACATATGTATTTATATTGCTAGTTCATTTTAAATGCTGTGTGCTAATTTATTGCAGTAATGTTTTTCACATCAGTTATTTTTTCTGTTATTGATGGACATCTAAATTATTACAAATTTTCACTATTAAAATCAAACCAAAATTTCAATGAATAACCGTGGGTTTTTTTGCATATATGCTACAGCCTTATTATCTAGGTTTTATATCTAAAAGTAGAAAGCTAAAATATATAATATAAATAACTTCAACATGATATTGATAATCGCTCTGAATCAACTATTCGGAAGAGCTACAATGGCTTCATACACATGCCAGACTTATGAGTATGATAAGGTATCACACTGTTTTGATTTGTATTACCTGTTTACAAGTTTTATATTTTATTCTTTTTTTATTGGTCTTATTTTATTTTCTATGAAGAGCCTGTTTATATCATTTTCTCAACTTTGTGTTGAATTTTCTTGTTGCTTTTGTTGTAATGATTTGTTTCTAGCTGTATATGTTTGTGTGCATGTGCGTGTGTGTGCAACAGTGTGTGTTCTAGGTATTTATCCTGCCATGAAAAAAAAAAAAAAAACATTTTTAATTCATTTCTTGCCTTTTAACTTTTATGGTGTCTTTTCTCATGTAAATGATCTTCTTTTTCCTGAGATATCTATTCTATTCCATAAATATAGAATATATCTTTTCAAATAAAAACTTTCATTGATTATGTCTCTTTATTTCCAATTTTTTACTATCTTTAATATTTAGTTAATTTTTTTCATTTTTTCAGTGTCGTTTCATTTTTTAAATTTTCATTTCCAATTGTTCATCATCAATGTATATATAGTGTGATTCCAGTCAATTTTGTATATTGACTTGTTTTCTGGGGCCTTTCTACATTGTTTTATTAGTTCTGTAAACACATTATTCAGTATTTTCATATAGAAGATTATGACAACTATGAAAAAAATGTGATTTTTTTGTCGTTGTTGTTTTCCCTTGTACTTTCGCACTGGCTAGAATCCAGTGCAATGCTGAGTAGGAGTGGTGAGAGCATGCATCCTTGCCATCTTCCTGATCCTGAAAATAAATAATTCAGTATTTCACTCTTAAGTATAACAATGGCTGTAGGTTTTTAGTAGATGTATTTCTTGTTTGCTAGAACTTTTTTGTTTTGAGTGAGTGTTGAAATCTTTAAATACTTTTTTTGTAACTGTTGAGATGATTGTTTTTTGCTGCTAATTTTATTGCTTTTAGTCTATAAATAGGGTATATCATACTAATTGATTTTCAAATGTTAAACCAACATTGCATTTCTTACCTACGTGCTACTTAAATATAACAAAATAGTTGTATTGTTTTTTAAAACAAATTTCACATATTTACTGGCTTAAAACAACACAAATTCATTTTCTTACAGACTGTAGGTTAGAAATTTGATACAAACATCATTGGGCTAAAATCAAGGTGCTGGCCATTTCTTTACGGATGTTCTAAGAGAGAATCTGTTTTTTGCCTCTTCCAGCTTTATAGGCCATCCACATTTCTTAGCTTTGGTTCCCAATCTCTATCTTCAAAGGCAGAAACTTTGCATTTCTCTGACCATTCCTGTGTAGTCACATCTCTCACTCTTCTGCCTCCCTCTTCCATTTTTAATGACCCTGCTGATTATGTTAGACCAACCTGAATGTAGCAAAATAGTCACCCCATTTTAGGGTCCTTAACTTAATCACATTTGCAGTCTCTTTCTCCATGTAATGTAACATATTCATAGTTTCCTAAAATTAGGATGTGGACATTTTGGAGAGCCATTATTCTGCCTATCACAAAATCCTTTAATTTATCTGTAGATTTGATTTTGTAAAATGTTTTTTTAAAGGATTTTTGTGTTTATATTCATTAAAGATATTGGACTGAAATTTTCTTTTTGCAGAATTATTTTGTCTGGTTTTGTTATCAGAATAATGCTAGCCTTATAAAATACATTACAAATATTTTCGTATTTTGTTTTGTTTTTTCTTTTTTGCTTTCTGGAAGAATTTGTGTAGAATAAGTTTCAATTAATCTTTAAATATTTGGAAGAATTCACAAGTGAAGCCACCTGATCCTCCTGAAGTATTTTTGGTTAGAAGGATTTAATTATGAATTTACTTTATTTAATAGATATGAGGCTATATTAGTTTTTTACAGCTGCCATAGCAGAATACCACAGAGTGAGTGCCTTAAACAACAGAATTGTCTCACACTTCCAGAGGCTAGAAATCCAAGATCAAGATTGACAGGTTTGGTTTCTTCTAAGGCCTTTCTCCTTGGCTTGTAGTGGCCTCTTTCTCCCTGTGTCCTCGCATGGTCTTTTCTCTGTGTGTCCAATTCTCTGGTATGTCTTTGTGTGTCTAAATTGACTCTTTTTGTGCTGATGTCAGATAGGTTGGATTACATCTACATTCACAGCCTTATTTTAACTTAGTTACCTCTTTAAAGGCCCTATCTCAAAATACAGTCACATTCTGTAGCACTGGGTATTAGGGCACAAATTTGAAGGGTGGAGGGAAGAGATGATGACACGATTTAGCCCGCAAAAGAGGCCATTAAAATTATTTATTTCATATACTTATTTATTATACATTTATTGTTTAAGTGAGTGACATTTGGCAGATTACTACTTTTAAGGGATTTATCCAGTGGCAAAATTTATTGGCTTAAACTTGTTGTAATGTTTCCTTAACATTCTCTTATTATCTGTACAGTCAGTCTCTAGTTATGTGACTTCTTTCATTCCTGACCTTGATAATTTCTATCTTCTTTCTTCTCAATCATTCTGAGTACATTCTGAGTATGAGAACAAGATTTAAGTTTCATTGATTTTTCTCTAATAGTTTTACAGAGATTTTCATTGACCCCTCCTTTTATTTTTATATGTTCCTGACTTCTGCTTACATTATAATTACTATTATTTTTCTTGTCTCATACCTAAATATTTACCTGTATTTGTGGACCTTCATTCTTTTTGGTAGCTCCATATTTTCACATGGCATCATTTTCTTACTGCTTACTGAATATATATATATATATATATATATACATACATACATATACATATATATGTATGGATACATACATATATACATATATGTGTGTATATATATGTATTTATGTATCTATGTAAACTTCATGACAATTAAGTTCACGAAACTGTTGCAGCAATGTTGCTAACCTTTTTTAATATCAGAGGGATCATTCATTATAAATTTGTACCAACTGGACAAACAGTTAACCAACTTTACTATTTGGAAGTGCTGAAAAGGCTGCATGAAAAAGACAAAAATGAACTGAACATTTTGTAAACCATTCATGGCTGTTGCATCATGACAATGCACCAGCTCACACGGCACTGTCTGTGAGGGATTTTTAGCCAGTAAACAAATAACTGTATTGGAACACCCACCCTACTCCCCTGATCTGGCCCCCAGTGACATTTTTCTTTACCTGAAGATAAAGGACATATTGAAAGGAAGACTTTTGGATGGCATTCAGGACATCAAGGATAATACAAAGGTAGCTCTGATGGCCATTCCAGAAAGAGTTCCAAAATGGCTTTGAAGGGTGGACTAGGTTCTGGCATCAGTGCATAGCTTCCCAAGGGGAGGACTTCGAAGGTGACCATAGTGATATTCAGCAATGGGATATGTAGCACTTTTTCCAGAATGAGTTCGCGAACTTAATTGTCTGACCGTGTGTGTGTGTGTGTGTGTGTGTGTGTGTGTGTGTGTGTGTGTGTGTGTGTGTTTCTGCTGTAATAAATATTCTTCCTTTTGGTGGTCTGAAAAATTTTTATTTTATTTTCAATTTTTGAAGATATTTTACTAGGTATATCATTCTAGACTGACAGGTTTTTCAACCTTTCAGTATTTCAAGGATATTGTTCCATTGTCTCTCGCTTAGTTTTTTGAGCAACAAAGGCGATAACACTTTTGAGGACTCTACCTTCTATCCAAATGGTATGAAAGGAATTGTTTAGCCTGCTGTTTTACACATTTTTGGTTCCCTCCCCCTCACCTCACTTTGGCCTTAAATAGTTCTCTCTCATATTTGTACTTCAGTAATTATCAAAAAATTCAAGAGATTCAGTCACTTACTTGTTGATGTAGTTCCTTTCTCTCCATTACGCTGCCCCAGAAATTCTAGCAGTTTGATCTCCCCAAACTCTGATCTTTACCTCTGAGACACCAAGCTGTATTAAATTTTTCCTTGCCTTCACTGAGTCCTGAAAACTGTCCTAGGCACAATTCTGGGGTATCTGTTATGGTCATCTATGTCAATTATTTCCCTTCTTTCAAGGATTACTCTCTTTGCTGCTTATTATCCAATGTCTGAAAATCAATGTATCATGTTTTTTTATTCCCTCTCCTTATTCTTTAAAGAGAAAATGTAAACCCAGGACTTGTTATTACATAGTGATCAGAAGTATAAATCCTCTAAACATATTTATTTTAAATGTTTCCCCTACTTTGTTCTGCATTCTGAATTTCATCCAATTGATTGACTTGCTTTTCTAAACATCACATTTTTCCCATGTTTTTGAAATTTGTAGTCGTATGTGGATTGGGGAAGGTTTTTGTTCTTTTTTTGTGTTTTTAGTTACTCTTTTTTTTTTTTTTGGCTCACAGTTTTTTAGTTACATCCACATTGTCTCATGGTCTTTTGCAGGGAAGCAACTTTCAAAACACCCATTTGGGGTAATGTTGCTACTATATAGTTTCAGTCAAGGGGGTAGTGGGAAAGTTGAATGGCATCTAATCACAAGTCTGTATCAGTCCTCTGACCTCCCTGGGTCAGCAGATATTTTTATAAAGCAAAACACGTTTTATTCTATTGTGGTGAACTATAAATCACGTGAAATTTACCATTTTATTCATTTTGAGTGTATAGTTCAGTATAAGTATATTCACAATGTTGTGTAACTATCAACGCTATCTATTTCCAGAACTTTTTCATCATCCCAAATGGAAACTCTGTACCCATTAAATTATTACTCTCCATATCCCCTCTTCCAGCCCCTAATGATAACCTCTATTCTACTTTCTGTCTCTATGAATTTGACTATTTTAGGGATTTCAGAAAGGTGGAATCAGGCACTAGTCCACAAAAATGTAAGCTCTCTCTTTTCAAATCTTATTGTTACTTGTTGTTCAAGCAGAGAAGTATAGCTACTCTTATTATTTTACTGTTTTGACTATATAACAGTGGAAATTTAGTTGGCTAAATAATGGCCTCCAAAAGTACTACATTCTAATCATTGGAACCTTGAGATGGGGAAACTACACGTATTTTCAATTACTGTGTGGGCTCTAAATTCAATCACAAGAGAGAGGCAAAAGGAGATTCCATAGCTACACAGAGGAGAAGGTGATGGAAAGCAGAACAGAGAACGGGGGGGGGGGGAGAGAGAGAGAGAGAGAGAGAGAGAGAGAGAGGCTTTGAAACTTGGAATGATGTGGACACAGGCCAAGAAATGCCTGCAGCCACCAGAAACTAGAAGTAAAAGAACAGTATCTTTCCTAGATCCTCCCAAGGGAGCATGATTTCAGTCCAGTAATACTTATTTCAGAATTTCAGAGGAGAACTAGAAGAAAATAAATTTAAATTACTTTAAGTCACAAAGTTTGTGGCAATTTGTTACAGCAGCCACAGAAATCTAGGACAGGATTCTTAACTCCTTATAATTTTTATACTCAAAGTCATATAAATAAATACATATTTAAATATTAAATTTTATTTGCAATTCCATTTATACTAACGCATACAGTAAATATTCAATAATTCTTGCCAATGATGTGTGTCTCTAGTTTTATGGAAAAATTACTTGGAGAAATACAAGGGAAATACGTCTCCCTCTTCCTTGCCACCCACATTACCAAACATTTGTGTGTTTTTACTTTAAGGGACTCCCAAATATGTCAACTTCTCCACAAATATGCTATCAGTATAAGCTACCATATTAACCCAGAAATCCATATTTCATTGTTTAACTATAACAACAACCTGCTGCCTGGCCTCCTGTCTTCCAGTCTTACCACTCTAATGTCTACCCTCTATCCTGGGCTGAGAGTAAACTTTCTAAAAGTATATATCTGATCACACATTACTCCTAATTAAAATTATTTACTGCCTCCTTTAGCTTTCTAGTAAAATTTCAAGTGCTTTAATTTAATCCACAAGGCCAGTGGAGATCAGGACCCTACCTAACACTCTAATGTAATATTCTGTTATTCTCCTACCTGAACTTTCTATTCTAATTATACTTTTATTGCCAGTCTACAGGAATTAACTACTCCTGTTCTATGCTCACATAGTATCCTGTAAATGCCTTTATCATAGCAATCCCACATTACATTGTATGTAAAAATGTATTCACTTAGCAGTTTTATCTAGTCTAATAAAAGTTTCCTTAGGAAAGTATCACGTGATTATTTGACCAAGTATGTTCATAAAAAGTATAGTGCTTTCTTCACATTTATGTCTATTAAAAGGATGCTTTTGTATAAAAAAATTTATATTAAAGCCAAAATTTCCAAAAATATACAGATACTTGCTAAATAAAGAAAAATTACCTGATTCAGTTAAGAACTAAACAAACACTGGCTAAACTTATGATTTTGAAGAGAATAAGAGTAAGCATTCAAAATTATTTTAAATGAGATGACACCTATTTTGTATTTAGTTACTATTTTACGTCCCTGACTTTAAAGGGATACTATTACTAATACATTTGTATATTTCTTAACAATAATCTATTTTCTTTCCAAAATGGAATTGTCAATTTAGATTCTTTTTGAAAAGATAAAGCAACTAAAATATTTTCCCTTTAAATTGTTTTTCCGAGCTCATTTCTTCTTTCCCTACCACTAGGTAGATACTTTGACAAGATTGTTATGACAAGTAATGAAGTTTTAAATATAAGGTATTCAATCTTATTTTAATAAATAACTAGAGAATTCAGTGCCTCAAACAAAAGAGTTATTTTTATTTTTCAAAAATAGTTTACTTTATCCAAAGAAAACAAAAACACTAATTTCAAAAGATGTATGTTCATTGCAGCATTATTAGTAATAGCCGAAATATGGAAACAATCTAGATGTCCATTATAGAAGTATGGATAAAGAAGTTGTGGTATATATACACAATATAAATTAATCACCAAAAAAAAAGAATGGAATCCTACCTTTTTCAACAACATGGATCAATTTTGAGGGTATCATGCTAAATGAAATAAGTAAGAGAAGACAAATATCATAACATTTCATTTATAGTTAGAATCTAAAAATCAAAACAAATGAATAGACAAACAAAAGAGAAATAAACCCATAGATATAAAGAACAAGC
This sequence comes from Rhinolophus sinicus, assembly GCF_057876585.1. Lineage (NCBI taxonomy): Eukaryota > Metazoa > Chordata > Mammalia > Chiroptera > Rhinolophidae > Rhinolophus > Rhinolophus sinicus. Next base: position 162,288,685 of record NC_142516.1, read on the forward strand.
TGAGGGTTGCTAAAGGGGAGAGGGATGGGGGATGGGAACTTAAAAAAAAAAAAAAGAAACCAGTGTTAGGAGTGGTTCATGTAAAAGAATAAGCTGTTAAATTAATAAGATAAAATAAAATACTTCAGCCAATCAAACAATTTCCTTGCTTTGCCTCTGAATCTTCTCTATAAAAGCTTTGCTCCTATCTCCTGATGGTGGGGTGCTCCTAACCATTTCTGGTTTAGCACTGCCTGATTTGAATCAATGTTTTCTCAAATAAGCTCTTACATCTAAAAAAAAAATTGTTTACTTTATAGATGCTTTATTGCTTCACATGAAAAAAAAAAAAGATATTCTAGGAACTAATTATTTTCAAAGTTGTGTTTCAGTGCTTTAAAGGAAAGAAATATACACAAGGACAGATATTACTGCTGGGTCAAGATACTAAATAGCTGACCTAGTTGTTCTAATTATTGATAGGTTGCCACAGCACTAGCCTTGGCTTTTACAAAAGCGTTAGCAGAATTGACAGCAGGAACACACATGATTTATTCATTAAAAATGATCTATAGCTTCCTGCATTTTAAACTCCAGGCACTCACACTATACAATGCCATGTCATTCAGCAAGAACTAGTCTGAGACAGGAAGCACTTTAGCATGTTTACAGAAATATCTTTTAAAACAGACCTAACTATCAGACAACCCCCTTGTAATACCCTTACTCTAAGAAACTTTGGTAAAAGATTATCACTCCACACTCACAAAAAAAAAATCAATTTTGGAGACTGACAGTTGTTCCAGACTGATGTTGGGTTTCCTTTTTCCATTGAGTTGAATTTCCTGTAGACTGTGAATATGCTAACATTGACCAGGTGCCTTTTCCTAGCTCTAGCTAGTAATTTTTAAAAAGCCATCACATAGCCCCCTTATGTGTTTATCAAGTACTCTATGTACACAATGAAGAACATTGTGATTGATAGTTGTTTAGGAAACAAACAACTGGTGAAAAGCAAGCCTGATAACTTTTATACATAAAGTAATAATAACATTAATAATGATATTAACTAACTTTTATTTGAGCATAGTAAATATCAGACTCAGCATTCTTCTGAGAAAATCTGCTCAGCGTTTTTCATGCATTATCCCGTTTAATTCTCAACTGAAACGCTGAAATAATTATCTCCTTGTTACCAGTGTTCCCACTGAGGCTAAGCTATTTTGAGTATATTGCCCAAAGTGACATAGAAATTCCTGGAGCAATAATTTGACATCAAACTCTCAGAGTCCAAGAACTGAGTTCTCAATCACTACATTGAACTACATTTTTATTTTTAGCATCCTGCCCATTCCAGGAATAAATAACACATGAATCCATCACCTGAATGACAGAGATCATTTCTATGTGAATGATTTGCAAGTTTGTCTTCAAAGTTTAGCACCTTCCTAACCTGATAATTTTCAGTTCCCAATGCCGAAAAATGCTCTGACAGCACTGATACCCATTTATATTCATATTGCCATCACCTTCATTTACTCTCAAATGCTTCACCTTTCTTCAAACAAATTCAGACTCCAAACAAAACTTATACCACAGATTTCAAATTGAATACTTTTCCTTTACCTGACAGCCACCACCTAGAAAATAGAGGAGATGTGGCTGTCAGAAGTGACAGAATATGGCTTTGGTGGTTATAGTGAAAGCAAAATCAAAACAGGCTTCCAATCGTTTCTCTACTTTCATTCACTTTTGTACTTGTCTCCCAATTCCCGATACATAAGTAGGTGCTTCACTCTGGTTTATCATGCTCTCCTTCTTTGTTCATTGTAAACATGTTCTTGGGGGAAAGTTCTGAAAATAAACAAATACATAAATAAACAACAGTACAGTAGTAAAAACATTAAACATTTACTTGTAATCCTTTCCCCCTGCATTTGAATTGTAAAAAAAGGATAAAAATTATGGATCTATTAACATAATTTTATTAACTACAATGCCAATTTGTAGAGGTTTCACTGAGCTGAAGGGCCCTTTGCTTATCTTATTTTACACTCATAAGACATTGATAGAAATTTTCTCATTAGCATATTTTCAATAAAAGACTGAGGCAAGAGTAGAGAGATTTAGATGTAAGAGATCTCCAAGGGGTATTGTATACAGTGATGATGGATGTTATTTGAACAATGACTGAAAGAGCCCTTGGCATATCAAAAGTGATGTTCCTTTGACACACTCCAACTGGATGAATGAATTTTAAGTGATTGGAGAAGAAGCAAGTGAAAAAATTATTTGAATTTCTACTTTATACTAACATCAATACCAATAAAAACCACTGATTACCAGGAATTTTAAAAAACTGGGACTATATAATAATTATGTATAATATGACCTGCTAATCTTAAAATTTTCATACTACTATGACTCATCTCATGAGCACTTCTTGAGAAATTCTCTCAAGTATACAGATTTGTCTGAAAGTAAATGTGTAGCTGTCAACTCAGGTGGGGACTTAGTGCTTCTCAATAAACTTGGATTTCCCTTAAGCGATTTTCTTAGCTACTTTCTCAAAAATTATTTCAAACCTTAAAATTTTCCCAGAAGTCTCCTAATCAAATCTTTTCCTCTACCCTATTCAAAGAAAATTATCTTGGAGAAAACTTAGATGCTGAGTATTTGAACTCTTTCAAATTTCTACCCCAATTTTACAGATGTATTAACACTTACATTTATCCTACATTTACAATCTTAGAGAATGATATATCACTTTTTTTGTTTAAAACTAACCTGTCCATCTTACACTTTCCAATCTACTCCATTACTTGACTTCGTCAATTTTCTTCAGCCACTACTATAACTGCAACCTATTCTATTCTTGCTTTTCCTCTCCAAAGTCTACAAATATAATGAACTCTCCTTTATCCATAAAAAAAGAAAAAAAATTCCCTTAAGACTTCATGTGTCAATCCTAACCTCCAGTATCTCAGGATGTGACTTTATTTGAAAATAAGATCATTGAATATATAAATAGTTAAGTTTAAATGAGGTTATACTTGAGTAAGGTGGTCCTCTATTCCCGTATGACTGGTGCCATAGTAACAGAGCCATGTGAAGAGAGACTCAGGAAGTTTGCCATGGGATGATGAAGGCACAGATTGAGAAGACACTACAGCTGCAAACCAAGGAAGACCAAAGATTCTTTAAAGAAACTTTACCAACAGTATGCACACACACACACACACACACACACACACACACACGAGGTGAGACAATTAAGGTCGCAAACTCATCCTGGAAAACGTGCTACATACTTCATTGCTGAATATCACTACACTCACCTTCGAAGTACTCCCCTTGGGAAGCTATGCACTGACTCCAGTGCCTAGTCCACCCTTCAAAGCAATTTTGGAACTCTTTTTCTGGAACAGCCAGTTGATCTGTCATCGCATTACCCTTGATGTCCTGAATGTCATCAAAATGTCTTCCTTTTGATATTTCCTTTATCTTTGGGTAAAGAAAGAAGTCATTGGGGGCCACATCAGGGGAGTAGGGAGGGTGTTCCAATACAGTTATTTGTTTCCTGGCTAAAAATTCCCTCATAGACAGTACCGTGTGAGCTGGTGTACTGTCATGATGTAAAAGCCATGAGTTGTTGGTGAAAAATTCAGATCATTTAACTTTTTCACACAGCCTTTTCAGCACTTCCCAATAATAAACATGGTTAACTGTTTGTCCAGTTGGTACAAATTCATAAAGAATAATCCCTCTGATATCAAAAAAGGTTAGCAACATTGTTGCAACAAGTTTGCAAACTTAATTTCCAGACCTCATCTGTGTGTGTGTGTGTGTGTGTGTGTTATTATAACATTACATACTATATGGGATATAAATATGTCATCCATATTTATTATATCTATTATAAGGAATTGGCTCATATGATTAGGGAGTCTGAGAATTCCCAAGATCTGTAGTCAGCATGCTGGAAACACAGAAGAACCAGTGGTGTAGTTCCAGTCCACAAGTGGGCAGGCTTGAGACCCACAAAGAGCTTTGAGACCTCAGGTGAATGAGTTATTCTCTAGCAACCTCAGTTTCCTGCAGAATATGATAATATCTGCCCTCTAGCTAACACTGTTGTAATGAAAATTAAATGAGAGGAGGTATGTGATACTACTCTGTGAACTCTAAGCACTATGTTAGTTATGAGCTCATTCAACCCACAAGGTCTCCAAGTCTTCTAGGCATTGCTTGGGCTGCTGAAGGGAACAAAATGGTGACAATGTGGTCTTGATCTATCGGGATTCATAAATGGAAATGAAGGAATAAGTTTGTTGGGCTACAAACTACAAATATGTCAATGTGGGTAGAACATGGCTTGTACCTGGATGTGTGGTAGAAAATAAAATTATAAATGTAGTTAGAGTCTTATTTTAGAAGGATCTTACACATCCTGAGTGGGAGTTTAGACTTTTATGCTAAGGAGAGCCATTAAAGCATTTGTAACATAGACATGAAATGGTAAGTTTTATGTTTTCAGACACTCCCTTGGCAGCAGGACTTTATGCTGAATGGATTAAGGAATGTGAACTCATACCCATAACTAAGATATTGTTAATTTTGACACATTTAATATAAATAGAGATAGTAATAAATCTACTCGGCCAAAGTTTCAAACCTATGGGAGTAGCTTAATATTTTATCTTCACACTTATCTTCATACCTGTGTGTTTCTTTCTCTGCCCTTTATAAACAAGTGTTCTTATCTTTACTCAACAGATGAAGAAACTAAATAAAAAGGATGTTAAATGACATTATATGAGATAGCTGCTAGCTCTTTTCAGGGTCAGAAATAGAACACAGTGTAATTAATTTCCAACAATCAGTGCTGTCTCAAAAGTCAGGAGGTACCTGCTCTGCCTGTAGACAAGTAGAAACATCTTAATGGTATCTGGCTTTGGTTTCGGGGGGGCTGGGGGGGGCATATTATCCTTCTGCTCCTGCTTCACACCTGACCCAGGAGAGAGAAGGAAATGCATCTAAACACATCAGTGAACTTTGTTCGAGTCTCAGGGAGATACCACAACTTCATCTGTATCTTTTCTATAGGAGAAAAGCATATCTAAGTATTGGTACAAATGGTTACAGCTTCCAATAGATCCTAATTCCTGTGAATGGAGGGATTCCGTCCTTGTGTCTCTTGAAAATATATTGTCATAGCTTTGCAGTGTCGGGAGAGAGACATTGAGGTGCTTACATGTGATGTACGTGGTACATGCTCAATAATAATAGGGTATGTTCTAGTCATTAGTCATTTCCTAGCTTAAGGGAAATCTATGCATAAACAGTTGTAAAACAAAGACTATAGTCATAAGTGAATCACATAAAAAAAGAGATTAGGTAACCATCGTTACCCCAATAAATTTAATTTTAAAAAAGTGATTAGAATACTTTGAAAAATATACACATACATTATATGGAATCTGATTTAGAAGTAATAAAGGTCATTTTGTATCTATAACATGAATTACACCAAAGACATGGATCAATCTATAGTCCATGTATGGCCTTAGTTGACTCTCAAAGGAGAATATGTTAGTGAACAAGAATTAACCTTATTTAGAAAGTTAATTAGGCTAGTAAGTCCGTCATTCCCATGCTTTGCAGTGCTGTATAAGTGATCTGTTCTATGAAGTCACCCAGAGACCCTCCACACAATATGCATACTCCTGTTTGAATTTATATTCTTAAAAAAATAAATAAATACAAGCAATTTGGCATAATGGCAGGACTGAAAATGAAGGAACGTGATAAAGTTTGATTCTAACTCTAGTAGTTATTTACTGAGAAATCTTAGATAACTGAGTAATTTTACTAAGTATCAGTTTTTATCATATTCTCTCAGCTAAATTATTTTAGAAGTGACAACCCATTACACAAAATTTAGCTACTGATAATATACTGTCAGATATTATTCTGTTTATTTGCTCTGCATAAAACTTCATTCCTCAATGAGATTGCAACTTTCCATGTTGCTTGGAGTAGACAGCATAGGATTAAACACATGGATGACTAAGTTAGGCTGCTATCTTACCTTTGTATTCTGTCTTGGTAATGTTAGCAGATAATTCAATGTGCAATAATAACTCTTCTAGCTAGGTTTATGAGGGTAAAATTTCTAAAATAAAACCAAACTATTTTTGTAAGTTTAAGGATTCATTCTCTGAGGTCCAATCAGTATTTTATGATTTTAGTGCTATATACGAATTGCTCTTACTAAAATATATATTGACTATTTAGAGTATTGACTGTATTATATGTATATATCATTACAAAATATGGATATAAAAAATTAAATGCTTGCTATGTTTAATTTCTACAATTCCAAGGAAAATTTCCTCTAAAAAATCGTACTTTTCCAATAACTAATCATGGCCTGTACAAGTTGTAATGAGGTTATAAAACAAAAGGGACAACTGTGTATTTATACACCACAGGCACTGTGAGAAATACTCTAAATACAAAATTCCTAGTCTCGGGGTGAAACTGTCTTTTTAGTGCACTCTGCCATGGGAGAAGTTTCCTGCATAAAATACTTAGCAAGGGGTTGATCAAGGGGCTTCTGGGCTTTCCATGCCATTTAACTGGAGACCCTGGATGTATCTTACTTGCAAACAAGGGTTAGATACTCTGCACCTGATTTTCAGAAAGCTTGTAAAATGTACGTATATGTACAGTAAAAAAAGAACAGAGCCTAAAAAGCATACAATAATGACAATATAGATTGAAAGCTCTTCCTGTTGTACTCTTTTGGTTGGATTACTGGATAGATAACGTCATTCTTTCAAATTCATGGGAATAGTAGATTGTCATTTTTGTACTCAGTCTTTTGCTTCCCAATCCAATGAATGAAATTGAGTCTACAACGTTAGAATGAGGAAGTATAGTGTGAAGTCAAACTGTGGATATAGTGATTATGGCTGTGTGGTGGTTCCAAACGACACAGCGAAAAAGAGCTAGCAGCTATGGAGACTCTGCATAAACCCAACTATCTTGAAGAGGTAAGAAAAGGGGAGTGAGCACTTTTGCTCCACATAGGAACGCTTCATTTACATTTTACAGAGACGTATTTTGTAAATGAAATCTAAGTAATGATGTTAATGATAAAAATTATGCTTTTCAATGAACTTCACCAAAGTAATTGTCTTTTTTTTTTTTTTTTTGGTAAATTGATGCATTTAACAATATCTTTCTCAATAAAAATGTATAAAATAGATTCACTTCAAATTAAAAACAGTAAAAATCAGCTTCTTTTACAATCTTAATTTAATTTCAAAGCCCAGAAAAAATATTTAAATCAACATGTGATTCATGACTAATATATGAGGAAGATAAATAACTTGAAGCGTAATAAAAAGTACACAGTAGATTTATATATTCATTTTTGTGGTTTTTGGATAGTTTATTACCTAGTTTTTACTAACCTCAAAAGAAAACACTGTCTTTAAGAAACATCAACTTTTTAATATTAAATCAGAACAATAAACAACTCATGAAGATAAAGATAACTTCATTAATGGTGATAGGAAGCTGGCTCGGATATAAGTAATTTCCTACTCTTATCTTTGTTTTTAGTCTCAACTTCAAAAGAATAATGAGAATCAGCTTTTCCTTCTCCTGTTCCCTCTTAAGGCTCTTTGTAAATGTATTGGGGAAATTTTAGGCATTCTGTAATGCCAGAAATGACATTTGGGAAAGAAATATATCACGATATTTTTAAACAGTATTTACATTATGTCCTATCATCAGTACTAAATAATAACCAGTAAAAGAAAACCATGACCTGAATCACTGTTCAGCAATTAAAATTATATTGGTTTGTGATTTTCTGTTGTCGTGGTACATGTTTTCAGCATAAGAATTAAGGGTACAAAAACCCCGGTCTACTCATTAACTATTTAGTATTCAATGTAAAATAATTATTTTTTCACAACGTTGACTATGAATTGATTTGTATGCCTTTGTGGATATAACCTAGTAGCAAAACATGTAATAAATTTAGATGGACTTAATGTTAATAGAAAAATATTTTTGCTGAAATGCAGTTAATATAGAATGAAATTGTAAAGATGAATTCTAGTAAAGTGTTAAGGTTACTTTTTTTTCCTCTTTATCCTTTGCTTTTCTCCTTTTATTCTTCTTAGTCTCCTTTCTTCAATTTCTGAGGCTGCTTCTAGCTCTAAAGATCTAGGAGTGACCTGTGAGTTAGAGAACAAGAACCCGTATCCTTCATCTGGATTCTAGTCCCCTTTGCTCTGATCATAAACGCTTCCTCTTCACTTTACAATCCATGTCTCTCTCTGCTCATGCCTAGGCCCCTACGCCTCATACCCAGGACATTTGTACCCACCCCTTCCTCTAGTATCAATATCCAGCTCTCCTTTGAGAGTCATTTTAAACATCGCTTCCTTCATTAAATAAATCCAGATTCCCCCAAAACACACAGTGAATTCAGGAAACAAAAAGATGCATGTCTTGATATTTAGAGTATTTAGGCTGATGTCAAGGCTAGAGATGTAGACAGGAGCCATGGGGAAAAAAACAATTTGCATGGCTAATCCAACTAATTTGAATTTTATCATGAAAGTCATGGAGTTCATGAAGGACTTTAAGCAAGAACATATTATATTCTTATTTTTGCTTTAGAAAAATCCCTCTAACTGAAAATAAAGGAGAGATTGGAAGCAAGAAAGACTGAAGCTGGGGGAAATAGTTTCTCTCTTTCAGTAATTACATGTATATACAAAATAGACTATAGTTTTTTGATGGTATAGAGTACATTTTATACATAAAGATTTCATTACCAAGTGACACTATCAACAATTTATAATTGTAAGGATACTAAACTTTCACTGCTTATGTAAAATTTCATTACATTTTAAAGTGGAGAGGAACAAAAGGTTATGGGCCTTTCAACAATTAATTCAATAACTTTGCTTCTTAAACACACACACACACACACACACACACACACACACATCTGTTACACTGAAATTAGCAAAGGCATGTTTTTGTTAATCAAATTTTAAAAAGACAAATAAATTTATTAAGTATCTATGTTACCATAATCGTAATTGTTTATTGCCTAGAAGGCAACACGTTCTGATATGGACTTTGAATAGAGAAAATTTTTCTTTGATTTAAAAGCTAAAGTTGGCATCATCCCTAAATTGGTTTCCCCCAATATTCTTCATGACTACATTTGGGTTCTCAAAGATCTTAATTTTTTTTGCTTACAAGGAACATGTTTCAATGCTTATTGCAAATAAATCTCATCTAAATTCTATTAAATAATTCGTGAAATACCTTAAAGGTGAAAAAATTAAGCAAAAGCATTTTCCTAACCCACTAATAAAACACTAGGCATTAAACGGGTAAAAATTCAGATTTGTTTTAATTACCAAAATAAGCATAAAAATTCTGTAAATGAGAGAAACTATGACAGGTATCAAAATAATAAATTGTCTTTTACCTGAAAATCAGTGGATGACGATACCACACACACACACACACACACACACACACACACACATATATATATATATATATATATATATATGCACACATAAACCATATATGCCTGAGTATTTTATGTGTTTATATTGGAATTATTATTTTGTACATAATAGTTGTGGAATCTGAGACAAATACCTAAACAGTGCCAATGGTAGTTTTATATTCATTTTTCAATAAACTTGTCCAAGGATTTTCAGATTTGATTTAGTCGCGTAAAATTGATTGGCAAATAGCACCAAATTAGATGCATTGGAGTCCAGAAAGATTAAGAGCAGGCCCTGCGATTGGTGCATGTCCATAGAAATATCCACAAAACTAAAGCAGAGGAAGAGAAAATTGGGCTTTTTAACCAAACACATTCAGGTTCTAATTCCAGTTGATCATTTCGCATTAGGTTAGTTTCTTAGCCTTTCTTGAACTGTTTTCCTATTTATAAATGAAGATAAAAATATTAACCTAAAAAAATAGTTGCAGTGGTAGAATGAGGTAATGACTTCATGTATTACTTCTGGCACAGAATCTAAACACAGTACATGTGCAAGAAAAGGCAGTTATCCCATAGTGAAAAGAGAATTGTCAAGAAAAAAAGAGATACTGATTCTATCCAGAACACAAAATAGTTAAAATGTGATTATTTCTGGAGGATAAGGTTACAAATAATTAATGAAAGAAGGAAGATTTGGAAAAATTCACTAATAAAAATGTCCTCTCTGGGTGGTTAGAATTTTAATATGCAAAATTGATGGGAAGGAGGATTTCATGCAGAGATAAAAGTAGAAAAACATTCTGGAATAGTTTTATATTATAATATGGACAAGTGGTATTGTTTGCAAAGGGTTTGGGTATATCCATAAAGAGTCTTGACCATCACACCAAGAAGTATAATTTGATGCTTGAAACACTGAAGAGCAATTGACATGTTTTGAACAAGTAAATATCATTAAGTAACACTTTTTCCTTTACCAAGATTATTTCTCTGTATTTTGATTTTTAAAGCCAATGATCCTGTTAATGATACCTAACAACTCAATTTATTGTTCAAATGTGTAAATTTAGAAGCCATATACAGAGGCTGCCAAAACAATGTATTTTAAGAAAGGGAAAAACTGTATTAAATTATGTTGATGGTAACCTCTTGTAATTGCTGAAGTCAAATGTGACTTGTAGTCATCCATTGTTATTGGTATATATTGAGTATTACAATTTTAATACAGTTTTTTCCTTTCTTAAAATGAGTATGCATTGTTTGGCAGCCTCTGTATGTTATTTATCACAAGTCCTGCAATATGTTACAAAATGCTTGTGAGAATTATTTTTGTACCCTTAACAATGCTACTTTAACAGTTTTGTCACAAACATTCTGATAATGAAGCAGTCATGAAACAGTCTTTAAATGCTGTATAAAGAAAAATGTTCCCTTTCTAATCCCCTCGCCTTCTCTGTCACAGGATGTGCAGTACAGTATAGGGAATAGAGTCAGTAGAATTGTAACAGCTATATACAATGTCCCAGAGGTAGTAGCTTGGGGGAGAAGGGTTATCACTTTGTGAGGGGTATAAACGTCTAACTCTTACATTGTTTTGTACACCTAAAACTAATTAAAAAAAGAAGAAGAAAAGAAAAAAATGTTCCCTAATTTGAGGATGTGATATCAGAGCCACCAACATTTTCCTGAACACGTGATGCACCGTTCTTCCTCTCTTCTCCTGAGAAAGGTCTCATAGGTTCTTTTAGGAAAGACAAAACTTCCTTGTTCCTACTATATAACAAGCACAGGCTGATCCCTCATCCAGTAAACATTTGACGAAAGAAAACAGCTGGTACATGAAAGAGAAGCTTGCTCACACATTTCAAGACAACTTCCGATTAGATTCATCCTTAGATTATTCCAACCCTCAACATTTCTGGCTTGAATATAAAACATATTGAGTGTTTTGGGAAGGAATCTTTGTTTCTGAAAGCCAGGCTCTGTATTCAGCCTAGCAGAAAGGCCCCTTATCTCTTTGGGCTCCCATAGGTTCGTGGAATAAAAGTGAGTTGTGCATCGTTGGTTTACTGTGGTCTCTGAAACCGTATCAAACTGCCTGTGTCATGCTCTTCATTCAACAGATGGAAAATATTGCCTTGCAGCTCAGTGCCAGGAAGGGAGGCTTATTGGGAGAGGTGAATAGGGGCCCAGAGAGGCATACAGGCCATGTGCATTCCAGCGAGGGGTTAACGGTCAAGGAAAGTCAGAGTTCACTGAGGCACGACAGAGAGAAATGGCCAAGCTGCCTTTGTGATTGATGATCAGTGGAGTGCAAAGGAAGAAGAGAAAGTAAGCATTTCAGGATGGGACACAAGCATTAATAGTGACGATCACAACGATTCTGATGATGATTTATAGCATGGCTCTGAGGCAAATCTACCCATCTGGGGTTGCTAATAATTTGCAAACCATGAGAAAACTCACAAAAATAAGAGTACGTTACAACCACGAAAGTTCTTTTGGAATTTTGTTTCTTCTTTCAGTATTTTATGTCCTCACTCAATATCTGAAGTCATCCATCTAGATACAATGGCACGGTGCTTGTGTGGAATTGCAGTTAATCGTGATTCCCACCAGGCAGAGTCTTCTGCCCGCTTATTATTAACTTCAAAGTATATTGGGCCTGTGTCTCTTTCTTAAGCTACACTTTAATGTGGCTGCTTTTGTATTTTCTGATTTCACTTTCCTGCCTTATTATTGCATGTCATATCAGACCTCTCCAAAACTATAATGAAAAGGGCAGACCTAATGAAACAATTTGCTTGATATCTTACAAATCCAGGTGAAGGTACTCAAACATACTAAACTCCACTGAGGAGAAAACTACAGCCTTTGCACAGGGAGAGGAAATTGCAATTTACTCAGTTCATGAAGGGGTGTTTCCATCTCACTGTGGCCTTCACATGAAGGCACGCACAGACCATTTTCAGGACGAAATGCAGGACAGTTACATCTTCCTGAGTATCCTAATAATGCCTAGGAAGAGAAATATGTTCTCTTTTGGTAAGATGGCTTTGTCCACATTGAATGCCTTTTGTAACAAGGTGGAAGGTAGATGGATAAAGAATAGATGATGATAGATAGATAGATAGATAGATAGATAGATAGATAGATGATAGATACATAGATACATAGATACATAGATAGATACATAGATAGATACATAGATAGATAGAAGATAGAATATATTTTCTCTCATAATTATATAAGTTAACATTTGGTAGGTGTTTACTATGTATCGGATACTTTACATCTCCATAAAGTAGGCTCCTTTCTTGACCACCTATTTTTTGACATGGAAATGGAAACACAGTTTCAAAGTCACACAATCACTGCATGGCAGAACTGATCAACCCTTTCAAGCAGAGGCCAAAAGCCCATGCTCTTAACTGCTCTGCAAGGCAGCGCTCATTGGGTGAAAGGGTTCAGAGTATGAATCTAAATCCAGTCACATTAAGGACTGTGAAAGGGGCAAGAAGGACCTTTTTTCCCTTCTCACCAGAAGAATACCTATTGTTGTGTCCCTACAGTGCTCAGGAGCTCAATAGATTTATCATTAACAAGCTGTAGCGCTAAGATGGAGACAGAAGAAAACTGTACCTTTTAGTTAGAGTTGCTCAGCCAAGCTCTCTAGGCTCAAGTTGCCCAATTGTGGGTTTACGCACCCTGTGCAATAACTACCCGGTTTAATATTTTCTCTTCAATGTTAAGAGGCTTTTACTTTCTTTGTGGTTTGTTGGTTGCTCGCTTGCAGTAATTCACCACATCATAGTCAGTGTAAACAATTTAATCTTTGATAATAAGATATTTCGATCAAGCCCTGAAAAGTTCATGTGGACACATTGGAGAATAGTCACAGGTCTGGTCCAATGTTGTAATCAGTAATTATTTTATTTTAAATTTAAAAACATTTTAAAACATATTTATAACTAGAATTTTTAAAAAGATTTGGATTTGTCTTTGGTACCCTAACCTATTAGAATATTCCACCATTTTGGATAAGAATGTGTAGCTAAACAGTATACTGACACCATTTTCACAGCAGCAACTGGCAACAAAAGAAATAAACAATGGCATCGTTATGGTTGCAATTAATAATCTCCGTTACGTTAGTTCAAGTAATGGATTTTTTTCATCAGAAACTACATGGATAGAAGGAAGATAATCACCAACATGGGACCACATCTCACAGAAACCCAAAGCTACATAACCAGGGCACATGGGGAAAAAAGTGTAGAAGGTTTAAATCAGGATTTAAGGCGTCTTCACTTAGCTGGAGAACTTCTCTTGCTGCCAAGAGCAGGGATTTGTTGATGTCGACTGTTCTACCAATGCCAGGTTCTCTGTGCTTCATCTCGTTTCTCCCTCTGTGCCTGAATGTGTCACTACAGCTCCAGTGCAAATTCCTTTCCTCTTTCAGTGTATTAATTCCAGGTTCCAATTTTCATATTTTATAAGTAGACACTGTCTTCAGCTTTATGTTATAAAAAATAAATAAATAAGAGTTATCAACTCGTATCTTTCTGAAATAAGCTGGATTTTGCTTTTCTGAAAAGAAACAGGAGAGAACTGGCTTTTTAAAATGCATTTAGGAAACAATTCACTTGGATGTAGGCAAACGCAGGGTGGCTTAATTCAAAGTTTTGACCAAATCTTGGCCCTTGCTTGGTGTCACTGTAATTTTCTCAGTTTTCCTCTACTGTTCAAAGCACGTGTAATTTCACAACAACCCATAAAGGAGAACAAAGAAAAAGGTAACTGAAGAGATAGATATTCAAACCTCAGAATATCACATAGGAACAACAATAATCAATATGTTTCCTACTTAGGCAGATTTTTATTTTCTTAGCTTAATTTTTAAAGGTAAAATCCCATGTTTGGAGAGCTGATTTATGAAAGGATATTTAAATTCCAAATCTCTTCTACTCATTCACAGGAAACTTCCTTATTAGAAAATACTATATCAAGTCATGTGTTGGATAAAAACAATTCCCTATTTTGTCTTAGAAATATTCGACTTGAAAACTATTGCTGGATTTTTATATCTGTTTTTAACAATAACTTTCAAGTTTTGAAAAAATGTCTCAATCTGCTTAGATGTCTGGAAGCAGGAAGGTGGGTGAAGCAAGAGAAATTTCATGGTGTGAACATAGCCAAACATTTTATTTATTAATACTGAATTTATTATTTTTTCAGAGAAAAGGAATCAAGCTTTGTAGAATAATGAAGGAAAAGACTTGATAAACATGAAAAAGATAAACCATGTTTTGAATTGCTTCTTTTAGAAAGAGAACTTTTTGAATACACTAGTTAAGCTTAAAATATAAATCATTTGAGAGAGGAAATTAATATATAAATTCACAGTCCTAGTAGTAGTGAAAATGAAATTTTAAGATTTATGGAAAAAATATTTGTAATCTTAAAGAAATGTCAGTCAGTTTTTTTATACTCTGTTATAAATTACAGCAGGACTTTACCTACAATTCTTTGACAGAATTGATAAGAACCTGAATGAGAGAAGGAAAGTGAAACTGAGCAAACTAAGGTATACTCTGTGAGTATATCCTTTTCTTGAATTACTCATTTTGACAACATTTTCAGAAGAAAATAAGGAAAAGAACAAACTTTAATGGTTCTGTAACTTCTTTTTATTTTGTTTTTACAACTTCTCATACTCATACCTTTGCCCTCTATAATACTTGCTCTATATTTTCTCTCTCCTCTCCACCCCCTGGGGATACACACACAGAGAGATGCCACATATGTATTTAGCCTAATTATTATATAATATACATATATAATGTAATATATATATACACATAATATATATATATATATTATAATTGAGCTAAGAATAAAAAATCAATTTGAAAAGTCTAAAAACAAATGTCACAGTCACATCCATTTTTCTAAGGTTGTTAAATAAGTTAAACACTGTATTATCAACACATATTTTTATATTGACCATATCCCTTTATTTGCATACTACTAATCCTTTCCAATTTTTCTTAAGACTGAAAACTCTCTGTGTGGTATTTGTCTGTGTGCAATCATAGAAATCTAAAAGAAGTTAACAAAGCAACATCCTATGTATGAATAGTTATTGAAACCATAGCTAATAACTAAAACTTTTTATCTACAATGAGGTATGGTGAGAATTAGAATAGAATTAATGACTATAAATTAGAAAATTATGGTCACCAAAACCATTGCTTATTTTTTTCTGTCTCTTGCCCTAAAAATAACAATAGATTTAGAAACCTACATAATCAGAGGGGGAATAAAGGATAAAACACCACACTAGCAAACTAATAGCAATATCCACTGCAGCATTTTGATATGATGCTAAGGGCTAAGTGATCCTTTCATATCCTGTATCCTTAGGTTCCCATCTTTCTGCTGCTCTCTTTGGATAGAACAAAATTAATCTATTCTGGCATAGAATGTCTGAGATTGGCAATCAACTCAATACATCTCACCTCTGCTAAAGTGAATCTGAGAATTAAGTGATTTGGGCACAGTTTATCCAAGACTTTCCCATATTATATGTTAAAACTAGAGTAACCTAGAATTGCCGTAAAGAGATATAAAATCTATGTGGCAACTGCATTGCGTTCTTGGAAAAGAAAAAGCAGACAATACCAATATAATATCAAGGTATTAGAGGCAAAGGTGTCTTTTACTACTTCTGATGAAAAAAAAAAAAAACACAAAAAGTTACACATAGTAAAATCCTGGAAACACTAATTAATCTGTAACAGTAAGAGCAGGTAAACATTATTTAATTTAGAAAATGACTGGCTCGGGTTTTCAGACATCTTCTCCCTGATACAAAAATAATAAAATTATCTCTGATGTCAAAGAACAATAACAACGATATTGATAAGCTGAGCAGGATTCAGGAAAATTAATAAAAATTACTTTAAAGTAGTTTTTATATCACTATTAAGGAAAACAATGTGGATGGTGATACCTAGCTGAGGAAGAAAGACAAATTTCTTAATAAAACATACAGATGAAAGTGGAAACTAAAGAAAGTATTATTATTAAATCTACAAGATATAAATTATCGGCATATTTGAACATGGCCAAATTAGTAAGAGAATTCTTTCACTTTTTATATTGTTATGATGGCACATTATTAAGAACAGTGGTTCCCAAAGTGTGATCTCCAGACCAGCATCCTTGGGCATTTGTAAGAAAATCGCAGTTCTTACACCCCACCCAGACCTGCTGAACAAAACTTCTGCAGTGGGGTTCAGCAATTTATATTTTAACAAGCCTTCTAGGTGATTGTGACACAATAATTTAAAGCACTGATATATATAAAGCCACAAAGGAAACTAAATTATTTTTTTCAAATTATAAAAGAACACTAAAAAGGGGAGGCATATTACAACACAAACTAATTTGTGGGCATATTTTCCCAAAGAGTTTAATAAGAATGAAGAGATCCTGTGTTATATGATAACTTGGCCTTAATTTCAGAGCATTGTTTTTACAATATGTATAAGGTACTTTTCCATACATTACCTATTTCATTGACCTGATAACGCCCCTAGATTATTTGTCAAAATATAGCTTTATAACAGGTCAATTTAATTTCTAGAGATATTAAACCATAAAAAGTGCTGAATATTAGGAAATGGTTTACACAGACTAAAAATAAAATGACATTACATCCCCAAAAAAATATATAGTGAAGTATGAAAAATGCTAAAATGTTAATGCTAAATTTGAGAAAAGGACAAGTCTAGGTATCACTGTTGCTTTTTGTCTGCTCTGTTCTTTTTTTGTTTTTCTAGTCTTCATATTAGGTGACCAGCATTTACATTCAGGAATATTGTCTAGAGTATAATTTTTTTACAATGGGAAAAAATTATTGTAACCATATAACTAATCTTATGTGATCTACATCCTTCATAAAGAGATTTATGAATGAAGCTTTAATGCTTGTGAATACTTTTAGCTCCATGGCCAATTCATTGTCCCTAGGAGGTGGGTATTTAATCTGTCAAACATTTGTAAAACACCAAAAGCAGTATGGCCTTTGACCTGGGTCACTAAAATGGTACTCCATTCTAGAGACTTTTTGATTTCACCCAGCAGGTCCCATACATTTGTATTGTACCTTATGAAGCATTCAGGCAGAGTATGATCTTTGACTTCTGGCCACCTGTGTCCCATACTTTTTGTGTGAAAGAAATAAATGACAGGCTTGGAGATTAAGTTCAGCTTTCCTTTTTTATTCAGGTGTATTGCCAGCTGAGTTGAATGACCCATGGGTGCTTTAATTTATAGTATTTGGTTCTTTTGCTATTATAACTTATAGCAATGTATGTGTTACTGACAAATTATCTTAACATTCTGTGTCACAGATGGGTTCTCTTCTTTGGGAAGTAGGTATAGCAATCCCCCGCCCCCAAAAAATCTAACATTGCATGCACACATACATATACATCCTTAATTACTGCATGTGTTTTCCATATTAATGTCATCATCATTGTTTTTAAATCCAGAATGTTTGACATTTTGGAATGCTTATAAGTGGATTTTATATATTACTATTTCAGAACCTATCGTGGGGATAACATTTGGAAATTCTATTGTAAACAAGTTTCATTTTAACAGTTCTATAAAAATCAACAACAAAAGGACTTCACTCATAAGGCGTAAAATCTAAAATTCTCTTCAGCTGCCTATCACTTTAATTCACTCATTCAAGAGGTAATTATTGGACCTCTACTATGTACTAAGAATTATGACAAGCACTGCAGAAAATATAGAGATGAACTTCCCTCTACGAGTCTGATATAGGAGCTAAGAGTGATAACTACAGCATAGGATCAGATTGCCCAAGATCCAAACCAGAGGGCTAAGCAATGGTTTCTGAGGGCTTGGCTAAGAAAGATGAAGATGGGCTTCAGGGAAAATGTGGCATTCATCCTACGACTTGAATGATGTATAGGATTTCAACAAATATAAGTAGTGAGACAAAATAATCCAAGGAGGAGTGAATAGCATGAATTATTAAACAGAGAAAGAAACAAACTGGGCCTGTTAAGGAAATGTCAAGTTGTCCATACTGAACTGGTAATAAGACAAGTGAAGAAAAGTGGTGAGACTTAAGTAGAAAAATATGGAAGGAACTGGATTAAGGAGGATGTTGAATGCCATGCTAAGGAATTTTAACTTTATTGCAATAAGGAGTTGGGAGTCATCAGATTTACTTTAATGAAGAGAATAAATTTTGATTAGAGATTTTAAAAATAAAATTGTACAGTAGAAAAAATTTGCCTTTCTCTTCCTACATTTAGGATTCTTTCTTTGTCTTTAACGTTGCCATTCAGTTATAATGTGTCTTGGTATGAGCCTGTTTGGGTTCATCTTGTTTGGGGTTCTCTGTGCTCCCTGGACTCGTATGTCTATTTCCTTCACTAAGTTAGGAAAGTTTTCAGTCATTTCTTCAAATAGGTTCTCAGTCTCTTGCTTTCTCTCTTCTCCTTCTGGTTCTCCTATGATGTGAATGCTGGTATGCTTGATGTCCCAGAGGTCTCTCAAACTCTCCTTTTTTTTTTTCCTTTTTGTTTGTTTGTTTGTTTGCTACCTTGTCTTCCAAATTGCTGGATCCTCTACTCCATCTAGTCTGCTGGTGATTCCTTCTAGTATATTCTTCATTTCAGTTATTATATTCTTCACTTCTGACTGGTTCTTTTCTTATGGTTTCTATGTCCTTTTTTATTCTTGCTATTTCTTTGTTGAAATTCTCAGTAAGTTTCTTGAGTATCCTTATAACCATTGTTTTGAATTCTGTATCTGGTAGGTTGTTTGCCTCCATTTTATTTAGTTATTTTTCCGGAGTTTTCTCCTGTTCTTTCATTTGGGATGTATTTCTTTGTTTCCTCATTTTGGCAGCCTCTCTGTAAATAGAAACAAATAAATTTGTTTCTATTTATTAGGTAGATCTGCAACACCCCACCCCATCCCCCAGTCTTGTCTGGGTGGTCTTATGTAGTGGGTACCCTGTGGGGCCCAGTGGCTCAGTCTCCTTGGTCACCTGTCCTGGATGCCCCAGGAGTGTTTTTTGTGTGGGTTGTACGTGCCCTTCTATTATAGTTGAGCTTTGGTTGCTATTGGTACATCAATGGGTGGGATTGACCCTCATGCTAATTGGCTCTGGGGTTTAACAACGTCTACAACTTATGGGCTACCATGAAGGAGACTCACTCCTTAAGTGGGATTTCCCCCAGCAGGTTCTAGTGCCTGTTGAGCCCTCCCATTGGGTATGCCGCTTGTGGGGCTAATTTTGTGGTGCTCTGCTATGGTCTGAAGCCAACCTTCAAGAATTTTGGTCTGGGGCCTCTTGGGAGGGGCTCAGGTGCAGGCCCAGGTCACCCCCTGCCTGTGACCAGCCAGGGAATACCTGGTAAGAGCTACAAAGCAATCCATAGTTTTTTGCTGCCTCTGCTAATGCTGGAGGCGTGTTGAAAAGACCATACTGTGAACCGAAGACGTCTGCCACCAGTACTGAGCCTAGGATAGCTCCACAAAATGCCAAGACACCCTGAGGCCTGCTGCCACCTGCCGGCTCTCTTAAGGTTCAGCTGCTGATAAAGCTTCATATGGTACACAAGAAGAGTGAGGCAGGGTCTCAGGGATTCACTAGAGTGAGAAGAATTTTGCTCAGCAGGCTAATGTAAATTCTGGTTTGGTGCCAGTGCTGAACCTAAAGCTACTCAGCAAAAGTCTCAGACCACACCAAGGCCAGTTGCCACCTGCCTGGGATCTGTCGGACTTTGATAGTTTTCCAAGAAAGAGTGCTATGCCGATGGGGCTGGCTGATCATGGAGAAAGTGCCTCTGGCGTTGGGAGAGTTGGGTGGGGCAGGGTCCCAGTGAGTCAACATGGAGAGCTATGGAGCTCACCAGACCAATCAGATTCAGATTTGGCCATGTGGGGACGGGCCAACACAGGAAATATGGCACCCACCTTCCAGCTTCTCCAAAGGAAGACCTCCTCACAGGGAAATGGCAAAGTCCTCCAGCGCTCAACCCCAAGCAACACAACTCACTCTAGCCCCTGTATGTCTTTGACACCCTACCAAGTTACTGTACCTCCAGTGGAGCCCAAGGTGAATGTCCAGGAGTGCGAGTCTGTGCAAGGGCCATTTAAGAGAACAGCTGTGTTCCTGCCACCTTCCATCCCACCTGAATGGTCAGAATCCCCACTGCTTTTCACAGCCAGATGTGGGAGGGCTCTTTTTCATGTCACCAGTACTCTGGGCTCAGGAGGCTACATGGGGCTCGGGTCCCTCGCTCCTTTGTGGGTAACCTTCATGGCCAAGATATCCCTCCCAATTCTCAACCACCACAAGGAGGTTTGAGATTACCAGTTCTGTGTCTCCGCCCTTCCTACCAGTCTTGACATGGCTTCTTCTTTATCCTTAGTTATAAAACTTCTATTCAGCCAGACTTCAGATGGTTCTCCAGATTGATTGTTCTATAATTTAGCTGTAATTTTAATTTGTTCACAAAGGAAGCAGGCACAATGTTTATCTATTCCACCATCTTGGATCTTAATATTTTATTTTTAATAGAGGTTTGTATAAAATGCAATAGATCTTCAATGTAGCCTTATCTACATGTTTATAATATATAAATGCCACAGAATACTATTTAGCTTGCTAATTTACCCCACCTCATTTCAACATCATTTATGAAAAGTTGAAAGTTACAATTTATATTTTTCAGTCATAAACTTTAATCACATAGATTATGTTCTCCAATATTCAGTTACACAAGTCAAATAAATCTGCTCATTAAGTTCTTAGCTTTAAGTATCTTTATTTACATTAGACAATAGCCTATTCTAGTTTCACAGAATTCTAAACAGTGTTTTAATCCTTTAGAAAAGATAACTCCTGCATCACACACATATGTACATGTAAAATAATATTTTACATACTCTTTACATGTACATATAAAATGCATAACCAGCTAAATCAGTTTGTTAATTTGTTGTTAAATGTTGCAATTCCCAACTCAAATATGAACAGTTTGAAATACGTATGTAACTTCTTTTACTTTTCCTACTTCTCAATTCAAGGAAAACATAAAAACATAAAAATCAGTCAACATTTATGTGGATGAATAAATGTCTCCTGTCACAGTATCTGATTTAGCATTCCATTTATAGAATGCCCCATACAAAAATCCTCTTTAGTAAATCATGTTGCATTTTGGATGATTAAATCATTAATGAATAATGCGACTTCAGATTCTACCAGTTTGGCTGTGTTTGTAAAGGCCACCAACTCTGTCAGAAGATATTACCTGGAGGTTGTTATGGGAGGGACAAGTGGTCCTGAGATAAAATTTTAAAAATGTAAATAAATAAGACTATAAAATATAAAACACTGCGTCCTGGACATTGCCAAATCTGACTCTCAAATTCTGCCTTCTCACCTACCCATAATCCCCTCCACAATGCCCAAATCTTTTCTTGTGAATGTCCAAGATTGTAAAATGAATTGTAAGCTGGTGAGAGCATGAGACTAGAAGCCTGACTGACAGAACACAATGGAGCAAGGGGTGGTAAGGGCACCAGGCACAGCTAAGCAACTGCTCAGCTGCAGAGAGAACCTCTGCACATTTCTTGTCTGGAGAAATATGACCTCATCTGGGCCCTCAAAGTAATGGCTCTCACATTGAGTACTCTTTGCAAGCATTCCTGAATCCTGCAGAGACACAAGAGTACCCAGTAGGTCTCTGCTTATCCTAAACAAGACTTATTTCCAGACTCAGAGATTTGAGTTTGGGATTGTTCATATGTTTAAAAAAAAAAAAAAAAAAAAAAATTACCCACTTCATTGAGATATAACTGATATACTAAAAGCTGTACATATTTAATGTATACAGTGGTTTTGGAGGTAATTATAAACCTGTGAAATTATAACCACAACCTATGCCTTAAACATATCATTCACCTCTAAAAGTATCCTCCCACCATCTTTATTATATGTGTGTGTGTGCGTGTGTGTGTGTGTGTGTGTGACAAGAATACTTAATGTAAGATTTACCCTCCTAGCAAACTTTTAAGTATACAATACATTATTGTTCACTGTAGGCACTATGTTGTACAGCAGATCTCTAAGAATGATTTGTTGTTCATAACTGAAACTTTGTACCCTTTGGCAAACATCTCCCCCATTTCTCCTGGCAACCACCATTCCAGTCTCTGCCTCCATTATGTTCACTTAGCATGGATTATTGCTATAAATGTGGCAGTACTTGTGCTTTCATCTGCTGATGCCTGGGATGAATTTGTTGCCTAAGAAAATAGCATGTTCCATTCATTTCTGAGTGGCCAACCTGCCCTTATAAATTTGCAACAACAGTTCTTTTACTCTAAGAAAATTGGGTATGCATCAACTTTTACCAGAGAAGCTTATACAGTGTAAATCCTGCATCTAAATAAATTCTAGAAATACAACAATCTGAATAATTATGTAAATATATTGTCATATCTTACCAAAAATAGATGGACAGAGGAAGACATTGTGCCAAGGGGATATATCCAGTCTTGAGTTTCCTTCCTTTTACTTAGTCACCTCTGGTTTTACCCGTCACACCTTTTCTTTCTTTGTTCTCCTTTTCTAACGATTGAGGGATGAGAATTGCTACAAGTACTACTAAATTTTAAACCAGAGCACACTAGACTATGTTGGGACCAAATTTGGTTTACATTCATGATGCAGTCCTGATCTCTTAATGTAGACACTGGCAATGATTCTCAGTGACACATATGTAGAGGCCACCTATGTAACTGTAATTGCAAAATTGTGGAGGTTTCTGTCCATTACCCAGAAATCATGATTTTACTCCTTTCTCAAATTTGAACATCACTGATGTAGTAATTGGGGAAGGAATCTTAACAGTCATTTAAAGCCAGGCCTGTCCCCTGCTCAGTCACTTCCTTGTGTGATCATAGGTTAAATTCTTTGAACTACGGTTTCTTCAACTGTAAAATGGTTAGGGTTATTGTGGAAATTTCATGAGTCAATGCAAAGTGCTTATCATTTCATTCTTAATAAATGATAACTATTCTTGTTTTATTTCCATGCCACTGTAACCACACGATTTCATTACTTTGCTGGGCATTTTACTAGCTAAATAAAAACTGACAAAAATAAAATATATTATTTTAGATAAACTCTGAAGGTTAACTTTGAAAAATGAGAAAAACAACAAGGACGCCCAGCAGACTCATGAAGATTTTTAGCTTGCCAGACTAAAGCAAACAATTTAATAATTTTACTGACATTGCCTAATGGTTTTACTTAAGCAATTTTTAAATAAAGACAGAAAACTCAATAGAGAAGACCAACATCTGCTGTAAGATTAACCAAAGGGTATGACAAAAATATGGTACCATAATAGGAAAGTAATTGTCTTTGTATCTCTACTTGCTATGTCCTAACACAGGATTGGTTGAGCATTAGCTTAAAATAAGCAAAGGTTAAAATGTTTAAAAAGTGAGATGACTGAAGTTTTACATTCTCAAAGTAGATTTATTGGTGTGAGATTGCATATAGTTAATTCAATATGATTTATATCAATAAATAATGAATGAAGAATGGAATGATTGTAGGAATGCTTTTACTAGAATGCCCAAATAATTTTTGCCACATTGAGGGAGAAATATAGATAAACTCTGCTAAACCATCCTCTGTGTAAAGACTACTTCAATAGGACAGTTATTTCATTCTGTCTTCCATTATTTTTAGCTTACAAATAAGAAGTAGAGAACTGTGTAAAAACTAGAGGATTTGGTTCATAATAACATTTTTAAATTGCTCGAGACGAATCCTGGTTTAATGTCTGTAACCATTGGTAAGAAGTGTCAGCAAGAGAAAATTAAGGCATTTTCTTAAAATAACTTATTTGGTGCAAGAAATAGAATTCTGTGTCCTTGAAGTTAAATGTATCATTACAGCTGATGTAAAATAGATTCAGGAAGAGAGCTGAATAAAATTCCGCTGAACAGCAGTGTGGTATAGTGGGAGAAAAGATGGATTTGGGAATCAAAACTGAGGTTAGACAGATTCAGAAACTTACTTAACTTCTCTGAGTCCCATTTTTATCATCTGTAAAATGCAGATTATTATCTTCTGTGGATAAATGAAATGCAAAATACGTAAAAATGATAATAACAATTTCTAGCATTCATTATTTATTATAATGGGTATTGTACTAAATAATTTATGTTTTACTTCATCCCTTTATATCACAATAACTCAGTGAGGTGAGTACTATTATTTTCCTATTCTACATACGAGAATATAGGGACAAAGAAGGATTATGTGTCTTTATCAAGGTCAGCCGTCTTTTCAGTGGAGAGATCTGGATATGAATCTAGTCCATTGAGCTCCAGAACCCAGGTTATACTACACAAATATAGAAAGGAAGATTAAAAATGAAGTAACTACCAAATTAATATAAGACCTGGTCTTATTTTAACATAAGACCGGGTCTTTAATATAATAAATATAACATAATATCATATCATATCATATCATATCATATACCAGGTCTTATATTAATGTGTGCTCCAAAAGGTGCATTAGAGCTGATGGTCTGGCTAGGTCTTATTTTCGGGGAAACACGGTATGTGTTTTGATTTTCATAATTGTATCCATCATTGTTTTGATTTATATTTGTCATTGATCACTGTATATCTATGAGAAAGTATTTTATATTCATATCATTTATTACATATTTGACTATATTAAGTCCATAATGATAAAATAGAATTTATTGATGAAATATTTTATTGCTCACTATATAAAAATGAAAGCTGAGAACACTTGTACAAAATAAATTCAAAATTTGTGCTTCTAAATGAAAAGAAACTTTTTAGCAAGAAGTTTTTATCATCTTATTTACAATAATAGTATATACCTAATAAATTGCATGAAAACAGAAATGAAGAAAACAAACAAAGAAGCTGGGGTAGCAATACTTATACCAGACAAAATAGACTTTAAAACAAAGGCTATAACAAGAGACTAAGAAGGACCCGGTAATCACACTTCATGGTGTTTATCTGAAGAAACCTAAACACTACTTTGATGGGACATGTGCATCCATATGTTCACTGCAGCATGGTTAACAAGGGCCATGATGTGAAGCCAGCCTGAGTGTCCATAGATGGGTAAATGTACATATATAGAAAGGAATATTGCTTGGCCATGGAAGGGAAAGGGTTCTTGCCATCTGTGGCGGCATGGATGGACCTGGAGGATGTTGTGCTGAGTGGCATGTCAGATAGAGAAAGACAGATGCAATGTGATTTTGCTTATATGTGAAATCTAAAGAACAAAAGAAACAAATAAAACAGAACAAATTCATAGATACAGAGAACATATTGATGGCTGCCAGATGGGAGGGGGGTTGGGGAGTGAGTGAAAAAGGGGAAGGGATTAAGAAGTACAAATTGGTTGTCACACAGTAATCATGGGGATGTAGGGTATAGCGTAAGGAATATAGTCAATAATATTGTAATTACTATGTATGGTGAAGTTTGTTTCTTTCTCTGTTTAATCATACTATTCACTCCTTCTTGGATTATTTTGTCTCACTACTTATATTTGTTGAAATCCTACATAGATTTGTTGGGATGATAGATGAATGGGAGTTGCAGGGCTGGGTGAAAAAGGTGAAGGGATTAAGAAGTACAAACTGATAGTTACAAAATAGTCATGAGGATGTGAAGAAAAGCATAGGGAACGTAGTCAGTAATATTGTGATAACATGGCACAGTGTCAGATGGTTGTGGACTTATGGTGATCATTTCTTGAGGTATATAAATGTTGAATAACTATGGCGTACACCTGAAACTAATATAATATTGTGTTAGCTGCATTTTAATAAAAATCTTTTAAAAATAAAATAAAATATTAATATTCTGTTACCACCTCGGGTCACATTTATGTTTTATTTTCTTGCTTCCAGTCTTCAGTTCCCCATTCATTAAACCCTTGGAGAAAACAGAGAAAGGCAAAGTTTTTGTTCACCAAGTATAGCCCAGATACTCTATTAAGACGTACTGCATATATTACCTAAGTAAATCCTCACAGGGATCCTAATAGAAAAGTAATTATTCCTAAATTTTCTGGGTAAGGAAACTGAGGCACAAGAAGAAGAAGAAACATATTCAGATGACTAGCAAGTTTAAGATTTGGAAATAGAAATTAGCTCTACATGACTCCAACAAGGCAAATTTTTTCTACTGTACAATTTTATTTTTAAAATCTCTAATCAAAATTTATTCTCTTCATTAAAGTAAATCTGATGACTCCCAACTCCTTATTGCAATAAAGTTAAAATTCCTTAGCATGGCATTCAACATCCTCCTTAATCCAGTTCCTTCCATATTTTTCTACTTAAGTCTCACCACTTTTCTTCACTTGTCTTATTACCAGTTCAGTATGGACAACTTGACATTTCCTTAACAGGCCCAGTTTGTTTCTTTCTCTGTTTAATAATTCATGCTATTCACTCCTCCTTGGATTATTTTGTCTCACTACTTATATTTGTTGAAATCCTATACATCATTCAAGTCGTAGGATGAATGCCACATTTTCCCTGAAGCCCATCTTCATCTTTCTTAGCCAAGCCCTCAGAAACCATTGCTTATACTTTTGTTCCGTGGGCATCTTTTAATCTGAAATGAGTCTCTTATAGGCAGCATCTGTAAGTGTTTTGTCTCTTATCCATCCATCCACTCCATGTCTTTGGAATGGAGCATTTAATCCATTTACATTTAAAGTAACTGTTGATAGACGTGTAGTTATTGCCATTTTATTATTTATATTTTTAAATCCTTTTTTCTTCTTAAAGAAGTTCTTTTAACATTTCTTGCAGTAGTGGTTTGGTGGTGATGAACTCCTTTAGTTTTTCTTGTTGGGAAAGCTCTTTATCTATTCTTTGATTCTAAATGATAGTTTGGCTGGGTAGAATTATCTTGGTTGTAGGTCCTTGACTTTCATCACTTGGAATATTCCATGCCAATCCCTTCTGTCATGCAAAGCTGCTGTTGACAAATCAACAGACTGTCTCATGGGAGCTCCCTTGTAGATAACTAACTGCTTTTCTCTTCTGACATTTAAGATAATAATCTTGTCTTTAATCTTTGACATTTTAATTATGATATTTTTTGGTGTGGGCCTATTTAGGTTCATCTTGTTAGGGACTCTCTGTGCTCCCTGGGCTTGAATATCCATTTCGTTCACCAGGTTAGGGAGGTTTTCTGTCATTATTACCTCAAATAGATATTCAATTTTTTGCTCTGTCTTTTCCTTCTGGTACCCCTATGAGGCAAATGTTGTTAGTCCTGATGTTGTCCCAGAGGCTGCTTAAACTCTCCTCATTTTTTTGGATTCTTTTTCTTTTTGCTATAATGAATGGGTGTTTTCTGCTACCTTATCTTCCAAATCACTGATTCCGCCCTCAGCTTCATCTAGTCTACTATTGATTCCCTCTACTATTCTTCATTTCAATTATTGTTTTCTTCATTTCTGACAGATTCTTTTTTTATGTCTTCTACCCCCCTTTTTAAGTTCCCTACCTCCTTGTTGAAGTTATCACTGAGATCACTGAGCATCTTTTTAACCGGTATTTTGAACTCTGCATCTGGTAGATTGCTCATCTCCATTTTGTTTTGTTCTTTTTCTGGAGCTTTGTTCTGTTCTCTCATTTGGGACATGTTTCTTTGTCTCCTCATTTTGGCTGTTTCCCTGTGTTTGTTTCTATATATTCGATGGAGCTCATATGTTTCTGGTCTTGGTAGAGTGGTCTTATGTAGTAGGTGTTCTTTGGGGCCCTGTGATGCATTCTCCCTGGTCACCTGAGCCAGTTAATAATTTCAATTAAACTTTTCAATAATATGTATCATACGGAAAGGTTTTTCTTTCTGATTATTATTTTCTGAATCACAGAAATGAAAATGTTAGAAAAAATCCTCCTTAAATTTTATAATCTGATGTATTTGTAAAATGTGTGAATATCTAAGATTACTCCTAGCAGTGGCTTTGTTAAGTCTAAAGAATATAAAGGAGTGGCCATTTGGTCAGTTCATTGATTACGTACAATTTTCAGGCACTTTAATAGTTGGAAACAGATTGAATGTGCTAATAAGACAAACGATTGATTTTATAGATATAAACTAAGGGTGACAACTGGTAACAAACTTAGAAGCTCTGTTAGTAGAACTGGCATGTGCCATACCATCGAGTCACTTTAAATGAGATCTCTTCATCATGAAATCCCAGTGTTCTTACTTGGTACTTAGAGGCTAGCTTCTTGGATTTTTCTATTGATTGCCTTCTCTCTACCTGTTCATTAATCAAGTACATTATGTTACTTGTATAAATATCTGTTTGATTCTCCACCATCTACATCATCAAACATGGTGGATTTCCTTGGGTCCTAATATACATAGCACAATGCCTTATACATATTAGTCACTCAGGAAATATTTTCCAAAATCATTTATTTTTACTATAGAGAGATAGAGCGAGAGAGCGAGAGAGCGAGAGAGAGAGATAGAGAGAGAGAGAGAGAGAGAGAGAGAGAGAGAGAGAGAGAGAGAGAGAGAGAGAAAGAGAAAGAGAGATTTGAATGAGAGGTTTCATTCGAGAGAGATATAAATAGTTATACCGGGAATGCCAAAAAAATGTATACAAGTGGACACTTTGGTCAACATTGCTCAAGCGGTAGTTTGCCATAATCAGAAATGTCTGGACGCTGATGGTAACCACTTTGAGCACCTCTTGTAATTGCAAATTCAAACGTGATTTGTACTCATCTTTCATCTTTTGTTATTGGTATATATTATTACAATTTTAATACAGTTTTTCTTTCTTAAAATGTGTATACATTTTTAACAGTGTGTATGTGTGTGTGCATGTGTGTGTGTATAATTTTATATTACTATTAGGTTGGTGCAAAACTTATTGCTGTTTAAAAGGTTGAAAATAATTGGAAAAACCGCAATAATTTTGCACCAACCTAATATGTGTAAAATATATGCTTTTTCATAGATTGTGGAGTGCAAAAGATAAAAGAACCCATTTTTATATGGTACAGAGGTGATCGTCAAGGGTTGTCCTGCCAATTTTTTGTACCATCCAGACCAATGAGAGGAGGACTCAACTGCTCAGAAGGGATCAGCTGCTCAGACATGTTAGAATTGGTCTACACATTGTGATTGCAGCAGTAATCTGTCTGAGATATTGTAGTGTTGAGATTCCTACAATTTATCCTGCTTAAATGTCCTTAGGCACTTGCTTAGCAAATAGACTTTGGATTAAGATATTCTTTCAATGATTACTTCTACATCCACCCATCTAAGAAGTCTTACCCTGATCCAGCATTTGGATGATGAATCCAGCTTTATTAATGTTACATTGCATGCTGTACTAGGTGTGCTTCCTAACTTAATTTTTTTTTTTTTTTTAATTTTCTGATTCTGTACCTTTCATTGTACTTTACCTGCAAATTCTTCATAAACTTTTACAGCCTTCGGGTTTGAGATTTTTTGTCTCCTTTTGAAACAGATCCTTTTGGTTTCATCCCTTCCATATAGCCACTTTAAGGCCTTCTTCTGTAACCTCTGGTATGTCCTCGCTCCCAGCATTGTTTTGACTGGTGATCAAAGAGGAAGCAGAGCCAACTGTTCTAAACTTTAATCTCCATCCATCTGGACGTTTTAAAATTAGCATATTAACCCATCTTGTTAACTATTAAGATGAGCATTTTATAACTACTGTAACCATTCCAGCAAAATAAAAACTTTAAGCGAAACAGGTAAAGTGAATACGCTTCTAAGATACAGAAATAATTTTCTTGTGTATGTAAATTCCTTTAAATGTTTCAGTGGTATAATATTTTCTAAATTTTCTAAATTCAAGAATGTACTACTTTAAATATATATCACAGCAAAAGTTATAATAAGAAAATTATGGAGGACAGGCTTTTTGAGATGACAGAAGAATTATTGGCATGGTTTCAACATTATTGCAATGAAAATTTTACTTTGTATAGTTAGGAAGGTAGTGCTACAAAATGAATGAGTACATACGAATTCTGTCTGGGCTCCACAATGATGCTTCTTATCATAAAACAATTACTTTGTTCACTTTCATAGTTGATAAAAATCTTGTTCAACACAAGTTTTCTTGGCAATTCTTTCACCGTACCATTAATAGTAATAGTTCCTGGTTTTCTTTTTTTGATTCAGATGAAGCACTAAAAGAAAGACCACAAACCCAGAAATCACTTTATAGCAGGCAGCATGACTTGGGTTCTACAACTTTTTCCATGAGACAGGAAGCAATTGAATGTCTCCATGGCTTTATTGAAAGTTTTTATAAGTCTAGACAAAAACCTACACAAGAACTGCTCGCAACCCTGTAACTATAGAATGAGTGTGTGCAGAATGACTCTCCATGGAGAGTCAATAATTCCAATTAGACTCCTGATCTCTAGAAGTAGACCGTTTATTTGTTTGTAACTTAGTTACAATTCCAAATATATTTAGGTCTTTATTTAAACTTCACTAAACTGGAGGTTTCATAAACTAGTAAAGAAAAAAAAAAAGCCTTGGTATTATTACTTCATTTTATACTTTAATCCACTTGTAACACTGTATTATAAATTAACATTTTGATGTTTCCATGTTTTGTTTTTCTTACCTACATGCAAACAGCTTTTATTAACATTTAAATAGGGTACCTATTACATAGAAATGCATACTTTTTGAAATGCTTTTCATAAGGTCAGGGTACTTACTTTAAAAAGCAGTCTATAGAAAAATGAGGAGAAAGTGTTAGGCAATAACCAAGATGTCTGATCACTACTATTATTGTAATTAATTGCCCCTCATACATTTGAAATTGCTTCTTTAAAGAAAAAAAAAAGGGAGGAGGTTAAAAATCAGATCTCTTTGGCTTTTAGTAAAATTTGGTTTAATCCTGTGTGCTATATCTGTCATTAAAGCAGTATTGTTAGGCCTAATAATGTTTAAATGGGTTATTAGAAAAATGGAAAGTTATGTTCACTAGGATAAGTAACAGAGAGAAAATGATAATTCAATATGTGGACACAAAATTCTCTTGGAATAAGTCAATGCCTCTGAAGTTTCTAGAAACAGAAAATGGTTAAGTGTCCAAACTCCTCATGCCCCTGCACATCTCCTAGATGACATTGCTTCAATATTTTCCTCTCAGCAGACTAACTTCCTTTACTTTTCTCATCCAAAGGGTAGGTAGATCATAATCTGCTATATTATAGGTCCGGCCTTGGTCTCAATTCTAAACAAGAGAGAGAGGCTATTGTTGACCTTTTGATATTACTCCATGGCCCTATTTATAAAGAGAGGCCAAAGTTACATTTTAACCAGACATAACGGGGCAGTATGATGTAGGATTGAGTGTCCCTTTGGATTGGAGGTAGTTTTTGGAAAAAGGAGAATCATGGTGAACTGGGAAGGTACCCAATAAAAATTCAGTCATTATTATTATATTAATAATGATCAGATATTATTAGCAAACAAATGAAAGAATTTTCGTAACTATTTTGAAAGGACCGCTTCAACAAAGAACTTTCCTGTAGATAGAAGAATATAAAGATTAGGTAGATATGGTTCCTGCTCTCAAAGTACTTACAATTGGATGTTTGCCGATACTGAAGAGTTTCTCTAATTACTTCACCATCTGCTATAAGATTATCATGTACTCATGGTACAAAACAAATATATACTAACTTAAAAAGTAAAATAATTATTTGCTTTTCAAGTGTATATATAATGCACACATAGGTATATGTGTTTATTTGCTAAAAATGGTCTCAGTAGATCAAGCAAAGAATAATAAGGGGTAAAGTATTTAAGAATACAGGGAATCATTAATTTAGTAAATAGTGTGAGTCCTGTTTTGCAGATCCAAGTGATCTGCAAGGTAAAATAGAGTTGATCCAAAAGCTTTTCTATAAGGTCACTAAGGCCAGCTTTTGGTAGTTCACCAACTATTTTGTTTCAGTTGTTTCGTAAAATTGTTAGAAAGTAAGATCTATGCAAAAGCGTGAAAGGTGTGGGGAAAATCACCTCCTCCTGCTACAAGCCTCCCACTTTTTACCCTTGCTCCTACTTTTCTTTTTTAGTTTCAGGTGTACAAAACAACGTAATAGACATTTACACCCCTCACAAAGTGATAACCTCCTTTCCCCAATCAACTACCCCTCTGACATCGTATATAGCTGTTACAGTTCCACTGACTCTATTCCTTATGCTGTTCTCCACATCCTGTGACTATATATATATATATATTCATTCATTCATTATTATTCAGCTTCAGCTTCAGGTATACACTGCAGTGGTCAGGCACGTACACCATCCATGAAGTGGTCTCCCTAATAAGACAAGTGTCCATCAGATACCCTACAAAATCTTTACAACATTATTGATTATATTCCCCAAACTGTCTTTTGTATCCCTGTGGCAATCTTGTGGTTACCGATTGTGTTTTCTAATCCCCTT
This sequence comes from Rhinolophus sinicus, assembly GCF_057876585.1. NCBI lineage: Eukaryota > Metazoa > Chordata > Mammalia > Chiroptera > Rhinolophidae > Rhinolophus > Rhinolophus sinicus. Next base: position 162,321,860 of record NC_142516.1, read on the forward strand.
ACCTTCTCTCTCATCCCCACCCCCGTCCCACCTAGCAACCCTCAGTTTTCTTCTCTATGTCTCTGAGACTATTTCTGATTAGTTCGTTCATTTATTCTTTTCTTTAGATTCTACATATAAGTGAGATCATATGGCATTTGTCTTTCTCTGTGAATTATTTCACTTAGCATAATGTTCTTTAGGCCCATCCATATCGTTGCAAAGGATAAGATTTCATTCTTCTTTATGGCCGAGTAATACTCCATTGTATAAATGTAAAACAGTTTCTTAATCCAGTCATCTACCGATGGGAATTTCGGTTGTGTCCATGTCTTGGCTATTGTGAATAGCACTGCAGTAAACAGGGGTGAATAATTTTTTTCAAATTAGCGTTATGGATTTCTCTGGATAGATACCAAAGAGTGGAATTGTTGGGTCATAAGGTAGTTCCATTTCCAGTTTTTTGAGATACCTCCAGACTTATTTCCATAGTGGCTGCACCAATCTGCAATCCCACCAGCAGTGCACGAGGGTTTCCTTTTCTCCACATCCTCGCCAGCAGTTGTTGTTTGTTGATTTATTGATGATGGCCACTTTAAAGCTTAAGTCAGCTCATACCACTCTCGTCCCCAGACCTCCCAAGGCTTCACATGTGTAAATGAAAGACAAAATCTTCCCCATGTCTCAAGACCCTACAAAACCTCCTTCTTCTTGACTCTCTGAGCCAACCTAGAAATCTCCCTCACCCATTCTGCTCCTGGCACACTGCTCTTCTCGCTGTCCTTCAAAAATCCTCAGAGGCTTTGCACTTACTTGCTGATCCATCTCCCAGGAATCCTCTTTTCTCAAATTTCTGCATGGTCCTCTCCCTCACTTTCTTCAGGTCCAAAATAGCAGCTCTTTCCACATCCCAACCTTTCCTATCCTACATGCTTTGACTCTATATCTGGTAAACCATATATTCACTGAAACTGAAGTGTGAAGGACTTAGTTCAATCTAATTACAATTGTTGTCATCAAGAGAGTTGGGAAGCATTTTATAAAAGCACAGAAACTAGGGAAATTGTGATACAATATTGAGAGATTATTTAAAAATGTTAGGTTCTCACCTGTACGGAGAGTTTTTGAGCAATCTAGCTTAAAGTTGGTAAATTAGTTGTGATTACTTCAGATGATCATAATATGGATGGTTGACAAGTTTTTGGGTGGCCAAACTGTTATAAAACAAACAATGGAATGTATGTGATTTGGAACCAGAATAACAGAGTTAAAATATTAGTGTTGCCACTTTCCTTGCTTGTAATATTTGGGCTGGTCATAAAATAATACAAAATATATTAATAACAGAAGTTTAAAAATATATGAATGCATTTTTTAAGCCACATATACTTATTTATTACAGGGAACCAGAACTTATACCTGCTCATTTGTTGTAATGAGGATGAGATAAAATATGGAAATTCTCTATGAGCTGAAAACAATCTATATGAGTTATTATTATTCTTGGAAATCAGGAAAGTAATAAAGTAAACACAATAATGAAAAAAGATTATACAACCCAGTGTGGGTAGAGTAGAGATACTGATCAACACATTTGTACACACAAGTCAGGTCACAATATAATTGTAAAAGTATAATAAAGAAGAAATAATCATAGTAATATTTATCGAGGATTACTATGTGCCAGCAAATGAACTAAGATTTTACAGCATTAGCTGTTGAATAATTACAGCAATCCTATAAGGCAAGTGACTATTTATTACTCCAATTTTACAAATGAGGAAACAAAAAGTAACCAGCCAAATTTCACATATCTAGTAAATGCTTCAATAGTGACTGGAATTGGAAAGTTTATTAGTCATTCATTATTTTACACACTCATATTGATATTATTAATTTAAACCCATAACAATATGTACCCTTCATACAGCCAATTTCTATTTATTTGCAAATGGAAATATAAAAGGTAAACAAAATTAATTAGCATTTGCCAGAATTCAAAAACATACAAATTCCTCCACACGTGGAAAAACAAATTGTTGCCATAAGTCAAAAAAACAAGAGGTCAGGGTTAGGTGTATAAATTTGAAGTAGCTATATACAATAGGATACATTCTCAGTGGCATTTGTAAATTTTATTACAGGGTGTGCATCTTGAAGAATTTGCAAAAAACTCCTTAACAGTTTCGGCCCAGCTGTCCCTTATGGAGCATGATGGCTCTTTGGCCCTTTGCTCCACCAGAGGTCACTGCATCACTTATCAGGAAAGGCCCCAAGGTTAACTGAGGGCAGGTCTTCTCTCTCCCAGGGTGACCTCCATGTACACAGTGATTTTGTGGTTCCTAAGGGATGATGATCTGTCAATATAAGTGACTTTTCTGTTACCATCGAATCAAAGAACATACAAGGAGATAGTTAATTGTTCAGGCCGTAGAAATTAAATTAACATCACTTCTCATACTTGGTTACATTAAAGAGAACAGCAGAAATTTTGGAAAACTGGACTTTGAATGAAGTTGGAATCCAAGGTCTAGAATATAAGAATTGCCACTGTTTTCAATTTATTTTATCATCTGAAAGATGAGCTCTGCTCTGAAATACTTTTGGGTATTATGTACCTCCTTTTTCTTCCTCTGTTGTTTTAACTTCAATATTGATGGCAAGAAAGAGTTAAATGATTTTGAGGGGAGTGGGGGTGAAAAAAAAAAAAAAACGAATTTACTAGGGAAACAGCCCTCTGATTGTGAAGTAGCTCCTGCATATCAAACAGGACTGTTTTGTCCCTTGTCTCATAACTATGGAAAAGCAGGAAGCAGTTTCTGGAAGGGGAAAATTAGAGTTGGAAGGAGGCGGGGATGGGAAGGTCTGGTTTGTCCATGTGACACCCTTCTGACTGGCACCATGCCCGGACATTTTTTCATCCCCTTTTGAAAGACAGTCTGTATAAAAAGCTCTAAAGGGATCAATTTTCCTGAGAGAAGATGTGAGAGACTGGACAGTCAGGGCAAGCAGAGCTAGTACAGGCCGTACGATCAGACCAGACCAGATGGTGGACCCTACTCAGCGCTGTGGAAAGGCCAGGAAGAAGAGTGAGATGAGGTTGTTCAGGGAAGACACTGACCATGAGGTCCTGGGAGCACATGGGTAGGAGGTGCAAATAGAAAAGACAGCTTTGTGAAATGGGAGCTGGCAGAGTAGGAGAAGAAGAAAACACCTGCCACTTTAAGTCAGTGATTAATGATCACAAGGAACTGAAGACTTGGAAATTGAAAATAAATGTGGGGATTAAACCTGAGGAAACAGTGAAATATACATGAATATTCATGTACAAGCATTATTTATAATAGTGAACATTTTCAAGTAATCTGTATGTCTATATACGTATATGATATATGAAATACATATTATATACATGTATCTATATGGTATGTATATGGGTGTATATATACCATAGAAAAATAAGTAGTAATTTTAAATTTTAAATTGTGTAAAAGTATATTAAATTCATAAAGCAGCACCTACCCTTATATATGTATATACATATATATATCATATATATATGTGTATGTATACACGGGTACATATACACAAGCCAAGAAGAAAAGAATGAAAGACTACATCAAAATGTCAGCAATAATAACAAGTGTTGGAGAGGCTGTGGAGAAAAAGGAACCGTCATACACTGTTGGTGGGAATGCAGACTGGTGCAGCCGCGATGGAAGGCAGTGTGGAGGTTCCTCAAAAATTTAAGAATTAAACTCCATTGACTATTTTCTCTCCCCGGTCCCTTCATGCATCCATCCACAGCTTTCCAATATGTCAGTTCTCTTAGTGCTTTATCCCTTAACACCACCCATTTAAAATATCTGGAGTAAATTGTATTTTCTTCCTGGCTCTGGAATGGCATAGTATTTGGTACCATAAGGGGCCCTAGGGGGGAAAAAATGTTCAAAATGGGATTAAAGGATAAGTGCATTACTTGAACATAAGAGTGACTCATTGTCCAGTAGAAATGGGTCACAAGAAATCCCTGGCATGTGGGAATTGTGATTGCTTAGAAAATCTCAATAGTGGCGTAGGATAAAGTACAGTGGAGAACAGGGCTTTGGATGATCTAGTGGCTGATACTATGATCAGTGTGGCAACAGTGGTGGTGGCAAAGATTGTGAGGGGAGAGGAAATAGTTAACCTTTACTGGACTGTACAGATGGCATAATGAAAGAGAGAATCTGAGAGGCTTCACCTATTTACTCAAGGTACATATGGGAAGACATAAAAGCTTCTATCATAGTTTTGAAATAATCCCTGAGGAGAAAGCATGGCGGTATTAGTTTCCTTTTGCTGTTGTAACAAATTGCCACATTTTTTTTTTTTTTTTTTAATTGGGGAATATTGAGGAACAGTGTGTTTTTCCAGGACCCATCAGTTCCATGTCAAATTATTGTTTTTCAATCCAGTTGTGGGGGACACAGCTCAGGTCCAAGTCAAGTCATTGTTTTCATTCTAGTTGTGGAGGGCACAGCTCACTGGCCCATGTGGGACTCGAACCAGTGACGCTGATGTTATGAGCACCGTGCTCTAATCACTGAGCCAACCAGCCGCCCACCGGGAGGCTCAGCTCCAAGCTCAAGCCATTGTTTTCAGTCTAGTTGTGGAGGGCACAGTTCACTGGCCCATGTGGGAATCAAGCCTTGTTGAAAGCTCGCGCTCCAACCAACTGAGCCATCTGGCTGCCCCACAAATTGCCACAAATGTAATGGCTTGAAACAACATATTTTTTGTTGTTGTTGTTTTATCTTATAGATCTGGAAATTGGAAGTCTAAAATGGGTCTTAGTGTGCTAAAATCAAGGTGTGTCAGCAGGGCTATGTTCTTTCTGTAGATTCTAGAGGAGAATACATTTCCTTGCCTTTTCCAGCTTCTAGAGACCACCTACATTTCTGGTTCATGGCTACTTCTTTCCTTTTGAAATCTCCCTTTCTGATTCTGACTTTGATGCTCATGCTTCCTTCTTTCACTTATAAGGATTTTTGTGATAGGAGTGAGCCTACTTGGATAATTCAGGATAATTTCTACCTCTCAAGTTTGTTAACTTGATATATGCAAAGTCCTATTTGCCTCATAAGGTAACAGATTTATAAGTTCAGGGCATTAGGACATGAACATTTTTGGGGGCCATTTTTCTGCCCATCAGAATGGCTAAGAATAAAGCCCAAAATATAATTATGTACTGTGCAAAAATTACGAGACTAGTTAAATGACTGACTCACCAAGTCTTCCATACCAAGGATAGGCACTGGTTGGCAAGGAATTTGACCCTTAGACATGGAATGGGAAAATTTGGGCAGACATAGACAAGTCTGAGAAACATTTTCTCCCAAACCTATAAGCCACCCTTGCCAGAAGCAGCCACCTCACGTGTGGAAGTAAACTGCTTCCCTTTCATTAAACCTTTCATAAATTATGCCCCAAGGAAGGTTTCTTATTTTTACTTCTTATTCAGGTTCTACCACTCTTCACTGCCTCCAGGTTCATAAAAAACATCAGATCTCAGAATGTCCCAGGGAGAAATGATTTGGCATATACACTATCCAAGAAAAAGATAGTGAATCTGCCAAAGAGCTTGTAAAATCTTACTACATATATCAACAAAAATCTGAGGAATACATGTATGAATGCCTTCTGAGGATGATAGTCAAATATGATGAAACATAAGGTTAGATTTGTTTGAATTAAACCATATGTACTCTCATTGTGATTCTAGATTCAATGTGTAAATTTTGAGTAGTAAGTAGTAACAGTTTGGTTACTTAATCAAAGCCTAGTCTCAATAGCAGCCTCTATTCAATATGCCTGAGATACTGTAATTTCCCTGGAAACTGTAGAAGAGGGAACCCAAAGGCTCAGAGAGATGGGAATGTTGAAGAAGATCAAGTATGTGCAACATATTCAGCAGCCATCATCCACTTCAGGGGACACGTCCTTAATGAAGACAGCAGAAAACACATTGGTGTGGTTCTGTTGAGCTCCTTGTGAAGCTCTGTGGTGGCTGTCCTCTGCAGGCTGGAATGCTGCCATAGAATGGGGCTCACTGATGGCAGTAGGAGCAAGAGAATTTCACAGCAGCAGAGACCAGAGAGTCACCTCTTACTTTCAAAGATGAGATGGGAACAATTACTGTAATAGAAGAAACAGAGTTTCTGATCTACAAGGATCTGTGATTGTGGCTAAGTAATCATTGCGATCCTAAGAATGAATCACATGAGAAAACACATAAAGTATGTCATGACAAATATGATAAAAATAAACAAGCAAAGAAAACTACAGGTATAGTGAGTGGAACAGTGACCATAATGGAAATTCATGGCTTCACACTCAATTTCTGATCATAAGCCAGTTTATAGATCCTGTGTGCCTTAATTTAGAGGGAGGCTGGATCCCCTGGAAAAAGGACTTGAGATATATACCACACGTTGTGTACTTCTACTCTTCAGGTAGCTTCTTGGAGCTCTTTGCATGGCCACCTGTTGTGGTAATGTTTTTATTTTAGAATTTATTTTTGATATTTTACAGTACCTGACAAGAAACATTTTCAGAAAGGATAATAGGAAGTATGTCTACCTTGCATATCTGAATGTGTTTGAAATATGCTTTTACACTTGAAAGCTGGTTTAGCTGAGCTGAATATAAAACTTTGGATCAAAATATTTTTCCCAAAGAAATTTATTCTTGCCCAAGAACTTTTGATGACACAAGAATTAAAGTGTTTTTCAGTTGGATGCCATTCTGATTCTTATTAAATTAGAGGTAACATGGCTTTTCTCTTCCTGCATTTAGATTTTTAGAGGGCTTTATTGACACACCAAGGCTATAAGGTAAAGAGCTCACCAATACATACCCTCCCCCAAAATGTCTAATATAGTAGTAGGTCGATAGCCTGATGTTTGCATCTTAACATGTACCCCAGGGATTTTCATCTTCTTCAAACTTAAGGACCATTTTCTATACATTTGTCCAAGTATAATCTGCCAGTAAAAGGCACTCAATGAATATCTTTGAATGGGTGGATAAATGAATGAGAACAAATGAATAAAAGCAAAGTCAAAGGGAAAACAAAGTCTGAGACCCACTGTCTCAATGAATAAAACTTTACTCCTAAATCTGCAGGTTTGATGAACCAATAGAATTTGACAAACTGTGCAGTGTAGTAGTGCAGTGGCTATATCAACCTTTCTGAATCTCCTTCATCAGCAAAATGGTAGCACTGTTCACCAAGTTCTTATAGGGACTGCTTTAGCTAATTTATGTCAATCTCCAAGCACTTAATAAGCACTAAATTAAGTGATGGCTCTGATTCCAAAAAGATACTTATATATTATATCTTAGACTTACAATCTAATGTACTTACTTGATGCTGTTGAGCAGTGTATGTATCTGTTTATTTTCATTCAGATGTGAGGATCAAACTCATAAAATAAATTTGGACTCCTGCTAACCTGAGCCTATTGTTTTAAATGACATTAATTTTCCTCGCCATAACATTGTCTCTTTGGGATGGCTAAAGTGATACAGAGGAAACAAAAAGATAATATTCCAGATGCAACTGTAAATGGAAATATTGTGACCTGCACTGATTTTAATACCATGGAAGAAACAGTCTCTGAATTTGTTGGAGAGAAAAAGCAGGTAGGAGAAATAGACTTATGAAAACACAACAACAACAAAAAAAAACAACTAAAGATATATTCCAGTGAGATTTAGTTCTCTTGTACCCAAGGGAAATTTTGAGTTAAGCTCCAGAATCTGAGTAAGCAGTGGGAGTCCACAGTGTTTGAAGCAGCTGGATTCTAGCAAATTGACAATAAATATTAAGAAATGACACCACAGCAGATGATTTAGTTGGTGAAAATTGAAGAAAGTCAGCCTGAAAGACTTGCCCATCTCTTCCTTGGGTATATCATCCAGTCATTAGTCACGATAAACTACTGAGCAAACAGTCATAGGCTCCAAAATTTGGTAGCTTGGAGACAACAGTTGTCCAGAGTCAAATTGAAAAACTGAAAGATTCTATGTAATCTTAATAATAAAACTCTGAAATAGAGAATGGGTCCTAAATGTCACATTTTGCTGAAAAAGAAAAATATCCAAATCCTACCTAGTTTATGATACAAATTACCTGGAGAAATACATGAAAAATTATATTACTAACTTACACAGGCATGAGAAAAACTTGTCCTGGAAGTGTTAAATATTTGTGTTGTTTCACAAAAGATAATATTGGACCAGTACATCTTACTAGTTTTTAAAATAATGTGTGATCCCAGCTTTAAGTTCTCCATATGGGTGGTAATAGGACATAATATACAACATAAAATCTAAATTGTTAGAGGACTGGTGTACATAGAGGAGGCAAACGTCCACAGGGACAACAAGTCCTTTAGACAGTGATGAGGGGCTGTGTTGACACCTTATGTATAAAATATGTACAAATATGTGGGAAGATGGAAAAATCACAGCCAGCTCTGTGTGTTTTCCTAAGTTGATGAATTCTAAAATTTGCCAACAAGTATCTGGGGAATAGAAAGACTGGAAACTGGATTATTTAGCCTATCACAAATCCAGACTTCATAGAGAGTTTAGAGAGAACTATAGCCCGACTCTCAGGGTTTTGAAGAGTGAGGGCACTGGCCAAACCCTGAAATTCAGTACATGCCCATTTGTTCACCACAGAGCAAATAATATGGCCTGGACTCATTTTCTACTACAAATTTAGGATAGTCTGCAGGGCAAGCTTTTCTATAAAATGACCCCTACAGGTTAGAAGACCTGTAGGGACAGTTAGTGCCAGGACCCAGGAACAGAAGGCAGCCCCGACAAAGAGAGCAGACTGCAGCAAACATCCCTGGCAAGTAGAATGTCCTGGGGGTAAAAGAAAGCCTTCAGAGCTTAAGATAACTACCTCACTCATACTATTACTTTGTCTTTGTAACTAAGGGACTGATTTAAGCTGCTACAGAGGCTTCATGTTTAGCCTAGAGAGCATGCTACTTAGAAAACAATGCATGCCTGAAACCCTTCAATTGGCCAGCTTGAGGCTCACAAATAATGAGACTTAATGCATCTACAACTCTTAGTTTCAACTCACAAAAAGCTTCAAGCACATATTAAAGCTCACTCTTTCACCATGGATATACAGCATCTCACTAGCATACATTCTACTAAGTTATGGTTAGATGTCCTGCCAACTCTTAAGTTCAACGGCCTGAGGAAAACAAGATAGATACTTGATGCTTTCTCCACGGGTTCCAAGCTTCCTACAGAAAGCATAACATAAACTGTAATCAATCAGAGAATTGTATTTAATGGCCCGATGGGGAGGACAAAAATAACCTGGAGCATTTCCTAAAGATTGTACCACTAATGGCAACAAACCAATCCTCTGAGCTATTCTGAACAAAGTCAGTTAATGCATGAAACTGACATTTAGATAGTTCTGCTGTCTAATAGAAGGGAAGGTCTCAAAGAGTACAGAGTAGCTAACAAAAGTAACATTATTCTTATAGGAATAACAGAAATGACAAATGGATGATGGATCCAGGGTAAATTTCCTGAAATGAACTAATGCTGCCCTAGAGATGCAGTAACCTATTTACGACAGCTCTTCATGGTGTTGACTACCGTGACTGGACTCAGGATCGTGTGCTCAACATGCCCGGTAGAATTTCACAATAGTATATATGAATAAAACATGGAGGCATTTTCCTTATACATGCAATTAACACATAAGTGGAATAGGCAACTCATCTGGAAAACATGATGTGTAGCAAATCTCTATGAGACAAGAGTGACAAAAATGTAACCTACATGTGCTTTAGCAAAAAAAAAAAAAAAAATTATGGAGGTAAAGGAAGAAAGGAAGGAAATAGAGGAGGGAGAGTAAAGAAGGAACTAAAGGAAGAAAAGGAGTGGTTCCCTCATTAAATTGAAAAATCTAGGAATAATATATTTTTCCTCTGCCTTGGCTCCATTCTCAGGCAGATTTTTACAGTGACAAAATGGCTGCCTGCAGTTTCAGAAACTTCTAGTTTAAAGTATGACTTCTTTCTAAAGGTCTCTAGTGAGCATTTTGACATTGAAACTCCTTGACGTTCATCAGTTCTCACCGCCATCTCTGAATTGTTGTGGCTGGAGGGATGGAATGCTCTGATTGTCTGGGCCTGGAACGCATCATCCCTCTGGATGGATGCAAAGAGGTAGGGTTCATACAAAATCAGAACGAGTAAGGAAAATCAGGGAACTGTTGCTAATAAAAGAGACAATGGATGTTATGCGAGCAAAAAGATTTTTCGGCTGAAGTGTGCATAGATTTTTCTATCTCAACAAGAGAATAGAAATAACATGAAGACAGCATCTTAGCCTTGGCCTCTTACAGGAAGCTAACACTCCTGTCCTTTCCTTGCACATCTACCAACCAAATGGGACCAGCTCCTGCCTCCTCCTCACTCCTCCTTCTTTCATCAAGAATGGGTCATTGTCAAAGACAGGAAATGTTACTTGGCCTCAGTCCTAATAGACGGAGAGTTTTTGGTGCAAAGTTAAACCCTGAGTCAGTAGTGGTGGGATCTGCTCCCACACATTTGGCAGGTGAGACCAGTCGGGGGCCAGTTTTATTTGGTAACTGCCTGAGGAGGTGATATTACATTGGGATTCAGAGCAAAAGCCACATCATGATGAATAATATGCCTTAGCCTGGCCTTGCCCTCTGTGCACATATCTCTCAGGCATATTGCATATGCGCAGTGTGGGTTGAAGGAAGGATTCAAGGGGTTGGTATCCTGGGTCCTGGGCCAAATACCATCTCTTTTCACGCTTTAACATGATTTACATTTGGATCAGTTTCTGGAGATCATTTACGTGCAGGGAACTTGAAATTAAGAGGGAAGTGCTCCAAAAGAAAGAGTGAAACTCATGCTTTAGGAAAGGCCTCGGATGTTTATATAAAACGGCAAGTGCAGCTGCGCCTGCTGAGTAATATCCCACATGCAGCAAGCAGGGTCTGGTGTTAGTAGGGATAGGGATTTATTTCTCCTTCCAGACAGGCTCTCCTGGGAACTCTAAATGGTAAAAGCAGTGAACTTCCATATGGGCTGGGGTAGGCCATAAGTAGTCTCTGCATATGGGATTTTTTGGCCATGAGCCTCCTCACCTTACTTTGAACTCTGTATTTCCTTTCCTTTGCCAGCTGTAGCCTGCATGCAGGATTGACGATGGATTTGTGGTGGGACTAAAGTAGGGGATTCTTGTAGCCGGCTGGAAATAGCTCTGAAGCATCCATTCCGTCATTGGTCAGTCCATTAGATAAACCTTCATTTCTGAAGTCTTACAGGGGAAGGTCAGAGAGAGATGTGAAAGAACAACAGTATGTTACTGTGCATGACTTGACTACAGAATATCCAAATCCAACCCTGCTTCATTCTTTTCTGTTAGAGATCCATACAACACATTCAATAATCCCTCAGTTTGCTAGCAGATTTCAGACCCTTCTTTTGTGGGTTCAGCCACACTGAGTAAAAGATTTCATCACTTGAAATATGCTTCTTCTTCTTGGACTAGGAATACGGATGGAATCTGTGGCAAGGTGGGGGTGGGTAATGATTAATTTAGACTGTATTTAATAAATGAAACCAAAGTAGGAAGAGCTGAAACATTTATATGTATTGCTCACGTGGCAGACCTCCAGAGGAACATAGTCTAGGGCAGGTTAGGTGGCTCCTTGTGCATCAGGCACCCAGGTCTCTTCTCTCTTTCTGATCTATTATCCCACAATATGACACCCATACTTGAGATTTACTTTACAGTTGAAAAGGGCCACTGGAGCTCCAAGCATCAGTTCAGCATTTAAAATAACAAGAAAGAGGAAGAATGGAAGACTGAAAATGCCCACCTTCCACCTAGCAGTTTCCTTTGAGTGCTTTTCCTAATTTTACTAGTGAGAAGGCACACAGCCTCAACTTGCTGCTGAAAAATGGGTCTTCTAACGATGTGCAGTGACAATCTGAATAAAATCGTATTCAGGCAATATGAACGTTCCTAGTTCTCTAAGGCATCGCTAGGAAGCCCACTGGGTTAACAGAGAAACAAAAGCTGAGGAACATATTCACCTCCAGGAGAAGTTTAAGCCTTATTCCACTTCCTCCTCATTCCAACATTCTTTTTCCCTTCTCCTTCAGGAATTTTTCAAAATCAAGGGGAAACAGTTGATTGGTTTCTGACACGGCTCTCTTCTGACAGAGAAGGGTGAATCTTTCAGACCTGAGGAGCACACGCTTTCTCTGTGCTCTCTCCCAGTCAGTCTACTAACTAGAATAGGCCAGGCTATTGTGCCAATCAGCAGTCAATGTGCTTTAAGGTTCATACCACCTCTCCCTGGCTTTACTATATATTACAGGAACTACATTCCTCAGCTCCCTTTTTTCTCTGGGTTTTTGATAGGAGCAGCCAATGCGAAATCCAGACAGAAGAATAGCGGAAGAGAAGAAGGAAGAATGGTGGATATCCTATCCTCGTTGATCTCTGTAGCATCTCTTTCTAGTTCCCACCAGATAGCCCCTCCCTCTATTGTTCCAATTTCTATTAGACAGGACTTCCCATGGATCTAAACTTCATTGTATGGCCTTAGCTTCTGGGTTAATACCATCTTCTCCCATTGTCCTTCTATTCCAAGGGTATCAGCTTCCTACAGCGAATCTCTGAGCTATCTTACTGTTTTCAGTTTGCTGTGTCTACTCTCACCTCATCTGTGCAATGACTCTCGTACATTAAATGCACTGAATTTGAACAATCTGAACAGTTTCTGGCAAGTTCTTAATTGGTAAAATTATGCTGTAATAATCAACAAGTTCCGAAATCTCAGCAGCTTAACACATAAAATTGTGTTTCTTACTCACACTGTACTGATACAGAGCAGCCACTTTCCAAGTGGTGAGTCACGGGTCCAGGTGGCTTTCATTTTTAACTATGCCATTTGGAGTATTTGGCTGCTACATCACTGCGGGAAGGGAAGGTAAAAAAGTAAAGAATTCAAATCGACTCTTGTTTGCTTGATCCAGAAGTGATGCATAGTAATTCCACATCAGCCCTTTGGCCAGGACTGGTCATATGGCCCAACATGATTACAAACAATGTTCTTATATATGTATACATGCATATGTATGTGTGTATATGTGTACATGCATACCGCCCCATACCCACATATAAATACATATATACATACACATGCACACATACTCACAGAGACAAAGAGATAATGCTTTTTTATATTCTCATGGAGCACATGGAGATGAGGTAAGAAAAGTATAAGATTTGGGCAATTTGGATTGTGACTCTAAGGTAAATATAATCACCTCTATGTGTTTCTTAAGAACATACCTTTACTCTTGTCAGTGGTTAACCATTTCAACTGATTTGTTTATACATCTTTGTTACTCAAGATCCAAAATCTCCCACGGTAGAAATGTTGTAGAATTATTTTCCTGTGTATGGCAAAATGACACCTATTTTCTTATCACAGCTGCTTTCTTTCCCTGTCTGAGCTCTACTTCAGCTTGAAAAGTCAATATGAAATCTGAGTAGCACTCGCCACCAGAGACATGTCATGATGTTTCTTAGGAGAACACTAACAACCTTATCCAAGTTCATGATATAATTATAGCTCCAAGTTTTTAAGAAGATTAAAACTATGAAAACTTAATAGAAAATGTTAATAAGAAATAATAATTACATATAGTTGAATAAACTCCAGACACACCCAAATAAAATGTTCCTCAGAGTTCCGCTCATGCTAACTTTTTATTGTCTTCATCCAAAGGTCTAGAGCATTCTCATGGAGGCCTTAAGATGTGGTATTTCCCATTTATACTTATGGGCTAGATCTCTTCTGTAACTTTTCTTCTGTGTATTATTCTATTGCTATTTAAGGGTTACAGTTTACACATGGATGAGATAAGAGCACCACAGCAAATCTATGTATCACATTGCCTGATACAAATCACTACAGCAGGGACCATTAACTCAATCTAGTACAATACCAGGATTGCACCCATCAAACATATTTTGGGCTTTTCAAAATTGTAGAATTTAAATTGAGATTAATATATAAATTTTAAGAATACTTCAGCTGGTTTTTCTGCTTGTTTTTTCATTTGTGAGAGAAACCAATGTGTGTACAGAAAGCAGGTTCATTTAATATTTTTTTTAATAAGTATCTACTGTGTGCCAGACACTGTCACAGATACTTATAGTGCAGCAGGGAATAAAACAAACATGATTCCTGCTCTCAGGAACCTTATATTTCAGTGAAGAATATAAATAATCAATAATAATTAGCATGAAAATAAAAGAAGACCCAAGATCTTGTTGAGGTGAGAAAAAAAAAAAAAAAGAAAAGAAAAAGGCCACTGTGGCTGCAGGATATGAGCAAAGTTAATATGGTAAGATTGGAAATGTGGACACACATAAAATTATATGTGTGCACATATAACTTTGGAAAGAATTTTGGAAAGAATTTTGGATTTTATTCTCAATGGGAAGGTACTGGAGAGTTAAGTAGTACTTTTTTTTTTTTTTTTAATTAGTTTCAGGTGTACAAAACAATGTAATAGTTAGACATTTACACCCCTCACAGTGATAACCCCCTCCAATCTACTAACTGTCTGACATCATATATAGCTGTTACAATTCTATTGACTATATTCTCTATGATGTATTCCATATTCTGTGACTATCTATGCGACTGTGTTTATGTGTATGTGTGTGTCTGTGTGTGTATAATTATAGTTGACATTCAATATTATTCAACTTCAGCTTCAAGTGTATAGCACAGTGGTCAGTGTATGAAGTGGTTTCCCTAATAAGTTCAGTGCCCATCTGGCACCCTACATAATCTTTACTCCGTTATTGATTATGTTCCTCAAACTGTATTTTGTCTCCCCATGATAATATTGTGACTACTGATTTGTACTTTCTAATCCCTTTACCTTCTCCCCCTCACAGTCCAGCAACTGTCAGTTTTTATCCCCGATATCTCTGAGTCTATTTCTGTTTTGTTTATTCTGTTCTTTAGATTACACATATAAGTGAGATCGTATGGTATTTGTCTTTCTTCATCTGACTTGTTTCACTTAGCATAATATTCTCTAGGTCTATCCATGTCGTTGCAAATGGTAATATTTCATTGTTCTTTATGTTCAAGTAATACTTCATTGAATAATTGTACCACAGTTTCTTTATGTAATCATCTATTGATGGGCATTTCGGTTGTTTCCATGTCTTGGCTATTGTGAATAGCACTGCAATAAATATAGGAACGAATATATTATTTTCAAGTAGTGTTTTGTATTTCTTTAGTAGTGTGTTTGTGTGTATGTGTGTGTCTGTGTGTGTGTATCCAGGAGTGAAATTGCTGAGTCATAAGGTAGTTAAATTTTCTATTTTCTGAGGTTCTGTTTTCCATAATGACTGCACCAATCTGTAATCCCAGCAGTATACGAGGGTTCACTTTTCTCCACACTCTCGCCACCACTTGTTGTTTGTTGATTTATTGATGATAACCATTCTGACCAGGGTGAGGTGGTATATCACTGTGGTATTTATGTGCATCTCTATTGATTAGTGAGGTTGAGCATTTTTTCATGTGTTTGTTGGCCATCTATATGTCCTCTTTAGAGAATGTCTCTTCATGTCCTCTGTCCATTTTTTAACTGGGTTGTTTTTTTGGTGTTGAGTTGTATAATTCTTTTTATAAATTTTGGATATTAATCCTTTATCAGATGTATCAATGGCAAATATCTTCTCCCATTCAGTCGGATGCCTTTTTGTTTTATTGATGGTTTCCTTTGCTGTGAAAAAAAAATTTGTATTTTGATGTTATCCCTCATGTTTATTTTTCATTTTGCTTCCCTTGCCTGAGGGGCATATAGAAGTAAAGTATTACTAAGGGTAATGTCTGCAAATTTACTTCCTATATTTTCTTCTAGGAGTTTCATGGTTCTGGGTCTTACATTTAAATCTTTAATCCATTTTGAATTTATTTTGGTGTAAGAAGGTAGTCCAGCTTCATTTTTTTGCATGTGTCTGACCAGTTTTCCCAGCACCGTTTATTAAATAGACTATCTTTACCACAGTGTTAATTCTTGCTTCCATTGTCACAGATTAAATGACCATATAGGCATGGATTTATTTCTGGGCTCTCTGTTCTGTTTCATTGATCTATGTGTTTGTTTTCATGCCAGTACCATGCCATTTTGATTACCATAGCCAAAGAACAGCACTACATAATAATAAAGGCACCGATCCAACAAGAGGACATAACCCTAGTAAACATCTATGCACCCAGCATAGGAGCACGTAAATATATAAAATAAACATTGACCAACATAAAGACAGAGATCAACAGTAATGTTATCGTAGTAGGGAATTTCAACACCCCACTGACACCAGTTGACATATCCTCCAGACAGAAAATCAAAATGGAAACAGTGACCTTAAATGACATATTAGATCAGTTGGATTTAATTGATATTTTTAGAGCATTTCAGTCCAAAGCAGCAGAATACAAATTCTTCTCAAGTGCACAGGGAACATTTTCCAAGATAGACCACATGGTAGGCATAAAACAAATCTCAATAAAATTTAAGATTGAAATTGTATCAAGCCTCTTTTCTGACCACAGTGCTATGAAACTAGAAATCAATTACAAGAAAAAAACTGAGAAACACACAAACACATGGAAGCTGACTAACATGTTACTAAATAATGAATGGGTCAACAATGAGATCAAGGAAGAAATCAAAAGATACTTTGAGACAAACAAAAATGAAAGCACAACTACCCAAATTCTGTGGGATGCACCAAAAGTAGTCCTAAGAGGGAAATTCATAGCAATGCAGGCCTACCTGAAGAAACAAGAAAAATCTCAAATCAAAAGTCTATCTTTACATGTAAGGGAACTGTAAAAAGAACAGCAAAATAAGCCCAAAGGGTGTACAAGGAAGGAAATAACAAAGATCATAGTGGAAATGAATGAAATAGAGACCAAAAAAAAAAAAAAAAACCCACAAAAGATCAATGAAACCAAGAGCTGGTTTTTTGAACAGATAAACAAAGTTGACAAACCTTTAGCCAGATTCATCAAGAAAAAGAGAGAGAGGACCCAAATTAATAAAATCAGCAATGAAAGAAAATGACAACAGACACCGCAAAAATACAAAAAACAAAAACAAAAAAATATTAAGAAACTACAAGCAACTATATGCCAACAAATTAGACAATCTGGAAGAAATGGATAAATTTCTTGAAGCATACAATCTTCAAGGCAAATCAAGAAGAAACAGAAAATCTGAAGAGACCAATTATTACCAACGAAGTTGAACTGGTAATCAACAAGCTCCCAACAAACAAAAACCCTGGACCAGTTGGCTTTGCAGGTGAATTTTACCAAACATTCAAAAAATAATTATAATCTATTCTCCTCAAAGTAGTCCAAAAAATTCAGAAGAAGGGAAGCCTCCCAAGCTAATGTTATGAAGCCTCTATCACTCTGATCCCAAAACCAGAAGACATACCAAAAAAAAAAAAAAACTATAGGCCGATATGCCTAATGAATATAGATGCAAAAATCCTCAACAAAATATAAGCAAACCAAATCCAGCAATACATTAAAAAGACCATTCACCACAACCAAGTGGGATTCATTCCTGGTATGCCAGTTTGGTTCAATATCCTCAAATCAATTAACATGACACACCACATTAACAAAATAAAAAATAAAAATCATATGGTCATATAAATAGATGCAGAAAAAGCATTTGACAAAATCCAGCATCCATTTATGACAAAAACTCTTAGGAAAGTGAGACTAGAGAGATAATATCTCAACATAAAGGATGTATATGATAAACCCTCAGCTAACATCATAGTCAATGGGGAAATGCTAAAAGCATTGCCCTTAAGATCAGGAACAAGACAAGGTTGCCCGCTTTCTCCACTTCTATTCAACATAGTGCTGGAAGTTCTAGCCACAGCAATCAGGCAAGAAAAAGAAATAAAAGGCATCCAAATTGGAAAGGAGGAAATAAAATTGTCATTATATGCAGATGACATGATACTATATAGAGAGAACGCCAAAGATTTCACCAAAAAAACTGTTAGAACTGATAAATGAATTTAGTAAAGTAGCAGGATACAAAATTAATATTCAGAAATCTGTTCCTTTGTATATACCAATAACAAACTATCAGGAGAAGAAAACAATCCCATTTACAATTGCTTCAAAAATAATAAGATACTTAGGAATAAATTTAACCAAGGAAGTAAAAGACCTGTACTCAGAAAATTATAAGACATTGAAGAGAGAAATTACAGAAGACACAAATAAAAGGAAATGCATACCATGCTCATATATAGGAAGAATTAATGTAGTTAAAATGTCCATACTACCTAAGGCAATGTATAAATTCAACACAATCCGTATCCAATTACCAGTGACATTTTTCACAGAACTAGAACATGTAATCCTAAAATTTATATGGAATCATAAAAGACCCCAAATAGCCACAGCAATCTTGAGAAATAAGAACAAAGTAGGAGGTATCATGCTACCTGACACCAAATCATACTACAAGGCTATAGAAATCAAAACAGCATGGTATCGACTCAGGTTTTTAAAAAGCATCTTGGATGCTTGAGTCAGAAAGAGTAGAGGCAATGAGAACAGTTAGGATGCTACTAGCAGTTGTCCAAGTGAGAGATGATCACTGGTATCACTGTAACTACTGCCCACATTTTATTCATTAGTCTATTCTGTTCTTTCTAGAGAAGTATAGGCGAAGTATTCTATCACATCTACCTTACAGTCAATTATAGATATATGATAGTCATATGTCTGAGAAATTACATTAAGAGTAATGAGTTCATATCTTTTGTCTAATTGGATTGCATCATTGTGAACTTAGAAAACTTGGAAGATGAGGCTGATAAACTGCTTTTAAGAATCCTTCAGATATAATAAGAAATAGACGTTGTGCTAAAAGGGTGACCATGTAATTTGTTGTACAAACTAGGACTCTATTAATAATTTTTCTAGGACAGAAGACATAAACAAAGACTATTTGGAGCAAACTGGGATATATGATTACCTTTCTCAAACCGAGAGATAGGTAATATACTACACATAGAAAAGAGTAATGATATCATTTCTCAAACTATAACCCAGGCAATATTGAAGCAAAATTGCCTGAAAATACAGAAAAGATTATTAACTAGATTGTTAGTAAAAATAAACATAAGTTCCCAAAAACCCAGTGCGACTCCAACAAGAACTCAGATGTCAGCTGAGGTAATATTACCCGTTAACATACAGATAGATTTTATTCATTCCATGCCTTATGGAAAATCTCAAACACTCAACAACATTTCTAGGAACTCCAGAGTTTACACTATCTTGGTCATCTCTGGTTTCAGGTTTCTGACCAAATTGCTGTGTGCTAGGATCTTTTTTATTTCATTATTTCTCAGAGTAATTCTTTATCTCTGCATTGGAATCCATGCAAATAGAGAACTCAACCATTTGCCTTAGTTTCAACCATAAGTTAACAAACACATGCACACACATTGCTACTACTTTATGTGTAGGACAGACATGCTGCAAGTAGATGAGTGAGAAGGGATTTACAGAAGAATATGAAGGGGATGGATAAGTATACAAATCTGGCTTTTGGGTGTACTACGTACTGCTTGTATGATTTTGGTCACATACTTGTAAAATGATAGCACTACCTCAAATAATTATAGTAAGGAGTTAATGAGACAACACAGGTTGCATTGGCACAATACGTGGGCACAAAGTAAGACCCCAATAAATATTAGTTGTACATATTGTTACATTGTTGCTGAGAAAGCGAAGAAGTTAAAATTTAATCTCTATTCATAGAAGTCCTTTGGCTTGTCTACAGTATTAGACCATCTTTTCTCTTTTCTTTATCTACTTACTCTAATCTACTCTCTCCTTTCTCTTCCCTGCACTAACAAAAACACACATGCACACACACACACTCACACAGATACACACACACACACACACGCACCTCTTTTCTTCAGTATCTACCAGCAGATCAAATTCTGAAATTTCTGTTGCTCATTCTAAGATTTAACGGAGGCTAAGAATAATATAAATACTTGCGAGCACCTGGTTAAGGGTTCAGACACAACACCACCTTGGTCTAGCTGTAGAGGAGGTAAAAAAGGTTTGTTGTTGTTGTTTTTCTTCCAGCTACATAATCTCACTTTCTTGCTAAGAAAGATTCCTGGATTGATGGGAGCAAGATTTATGTTCATATAAAGATTTCAAAAGTCAACTATTAATATAGCGTATTATTTGATTGCATATAAAGAAGGAAAAGGCTGCTAAGTGATAATGTATTTTAGTAACCTCATTGCTGGTTGATTATACTTGACAAACATAATGATGAAATTGATTTCTACCTAATAGTGGGTTTTTGGAGAGTGACCTATTGGCTCTAACCCTATTTGAGAACTCAGTCCACTTTGAGATTTGGATTAATATATCAGCAAAAAGAATATACTAATATGAATACATGTTCATATAGAAAAATGGATATATCTGTAGACAAATATATCTATTAAAAGTTTACATGGGATACACATACACACACATATACAACGATTTATTTTTTCAGGTGATTCAGAGAACACCTAACCTCGTGACGGCTCATGAATTCCAACCTAAAATCCTTGATCAAAAACAAATCAAGAAATGATCAGTGTTGTGCTTTGGTTCTGTCACTGTCATAGCACATGCTATATAGAAAACGGCCTAAGCCCATTTTTTACTATTTGAATATCAATGCATCCATGTAAATTTTTGAAATTTACAATGATATACACTTTTAGTTATTAATAAATATTGTCAATAAGATGTTCTAATAGCCACCCAATGACCTGGCCAAAAAGGTATAGGGATGCACTATATTAGCAAAGTTCACTAACATAGTGTACTCATACGAGACCCAATAACTGGATATAAATTTATCCTGTGAGTTAGACCAAAACTTACATGGGTGGTACTGCAATGGTATATGTTATATGAGGTCTGCCAATTAAGTTCACGAACTCATCCTAGAAACTGTACTACATACCTCATGGCTGAATATCACTATGGTCACCTTCGAAGTACTCCCCTTGGGAAGCTATGCACCAATGCCAGCACCTAGTCCACCCTTTAAAGCAATTTTGCAACTCTTTTTTCTGGAATGGCCATCAGAGCTGTCATTGTATTACCCTTGATGATCTGAATGTCATGAAAATGTCTTCCTTTTAATATATACTTTATCTTTGGGTAAAGAAAGAAGTCATCGGAGGCCAGATCAGGTGAGTAGGGAGGGCGTTCCAATACAGTTATTTGTTTGCTGGCTAAAAACTCCCTCACAGATAGTGCCTTGTGAGCTGATGTACTGTTGTGATGCAAGAGCCATGAATTGTTGGTGAAAAGTTCAGGTTATCTAACTTTTCCACCCAGCATTTTTGCCACTTCCAAATAGTAAACTTGGTTACTGTTTATCCAATTGGTACAAATTCATAATGAATAATCTCTCTGATAAAAAAAAAAAAAAAGTTAGCAACATCATTGCAACCAATTCACAAACTTAATTGTCTGACCTCGTATATACCACAATGTAACTTTTGAGCCCAGTGCACTTACATTCAAATCCTGGCTTTGCCACTTGATAGCTATGAGAACTAAGTTAAACAAGTTAACCCCTCCCAGCTTCAGTATCCTAATTTGAAACATTGGCCATGGTATCTACAAGTCATAATGCTATGATTAAAGGAAATGATATACATAAACTAACTTTTACTGTGCTTGGCACATAAGTGCTCTGTGAATGACCACTGTTTTTAAGAAAACAGGCTGCTAAATACTTAGGCCATTGTAAACCTATTGCAATGTATGTTATGATTACAGAAATATAAATATATGTATACAGTAGTACCTCGGTTTTCTAACATCTCCGTTGACGAACATTTCATTAAAAATACCATAAATTTTATGGATCTATGGTATCATTAGATAGTAAAATTCATGCTAAATTTGAAGTTTTAAGGGTTAATTTTAAAAGTCTGGAATGGATTAATCCATTTTGCATTACTTTCTATGGGGAAACCATGCCTCCGTTTTCGAACGTTTCAGAACTCAAACAGAATTCTCGAATGGAATGGATTACGTTCGAAAACTGAGGCACCACTGTAATGTAATTAATATTGTTACCATTATAAGATATTGAATCTTTTTCTCTTCAACTCCATTGAGGAAAAAATACTCAATAATATTCTGCTGAATCATGGAATACAGCCAATTGTGAATTTAGGACAAGGATTAGAGAATCTTAGTCAAGGCAGGCAGGACAAATCTGTGAGTCAATACTGGGTATGGACAAACTCACAGTTCGAGGGTCAGGGAAAGCTAAAGGTCAGAAGCCAGACAGACTATGATAAAAGAGATGTACATGGATACCAGAAGGTAGCACAAGATGGTAGGTTCAGTGTCAGTTGGGAAGGGGCATTTTGAACAAGTTGAAAGGATAAGGTGAAGCAAACAGAAGAACAGATTTGATTGACAATCCTGATAAGGATGTGTTCATCATGTATGGCCTGAAGTGGAAGCCTAGAATCACAGTAAGTGACAAGAGGACTGAGGAGAATTTGGGGTGATGGGCGAGGGAGGGAGAGAGAGAAACTGAGGACAAGCCACCCGGGGTTGGGGGAGGCCGGGTCTGGTGGTCACCATGCTGTGAAAGCAGCAACGTCTATTAATCACTAGCAACCATCCTAGTAGATTCTCTCTTGCCTTAAAGCACTTCCTCAAAAACTGCTGACTCCTAAAGACATTTATTACATTTACCCTCCTACTTGATGGTCAATTGAGACTATATGTTGAAATAATCATTCCATTTATTGTTTTACTCAACACTAAGAATAAACAGGACACATATTTTGAATTTTAAATTTGTATGTGATAATACAGATTAGGGCATACATCCTAAATATGACAAAATGTTATGCTTGATTCAATGAAAATTAATCATACTTGGTAGGCACATTTGGGTAATTTTAATATATTTTGAAAATACAAAAACATAAAAGAATAAATCAAATGAAAGCTAGTAATATATCATAGAAATAGAAAGTATTTTAAATTTTTAAAAATTATAATTGACATAAAATATTGTATTAATTTCAAATGTACAACATAATGATTAAATATTTATATTTTATAAAAAGGAAAGTAATAAAGTGTATAATTCAGTTTGGCATTTTGTACCCATTGTCTTTTTTTTTTTTTTCTGACTGCTATGTCACTAATTTTTTAGAGAACTCATTTATCCCATCTTTAGTATAATGTAGATGCCAGGTCTTAAAGTAATGGAAAGGGCAATGACCTTGAAGTTAGAACTTCAAGCTGGCTTTCAAGTGCCAGTTTTATTCTTTGTCGATATATAACCACAGAAAATTCATTTAACCTCTGTGCTTTCCAGGTTTTCACATATAAAATAAGAGGAAAACATTTCATTGACATTTCAGTTCCTTTCTAGAAAAAAAAAAAGGAAGAAGAAGAAGGAGGAGGAGGAGGAGGAGGAGGAGGAAGAGGAGAAGGGGGAGGAGAAGGGACAGGAAGAAGGAAAGAAAAACATTTAATGTTTTCTAAATCATATAATTGCATATTCACTAAAGCATACGCTTATTGTCATAATTTTTTAACCATACTCTCTTTTTTTCCTAAATGGGAATCTTTGTTTTCTGATATATATAGCTACCTCTTTTTCAAGTTTTCTTGTCTAAAAAGTCATGATGGAGTTGGAAAGTCTCATTTTATGGCTTATAAAACTAAGCCCTGAGATATAAAATAATTCAGCAAAGATGACATGATCAAGTCCCATCAATGGTTATACATATATGTACATACAATTATATACTCTCTGCATCAATTGTTACAAATATTCACCTCAAGATACCTAATAATCTTAATGAAAGGTATTTAAAACATGGATGTATTTCCACATATTTCAATGTGATTTCAAAACAGTCTATTTATTATGTTAAAGAAAGTCCTTGAAAGACTAGCATTTGTTATAGCAGGATTTTCCCTGTAGTCAGAAGACTGAATGCAGGAAATAAATTATCAACCAGTTAGTGTGTATTTTTTTCCAAGTCTTACTCATAACTTCCCTAGCTGTCATTTCATATAACCATACTTTACCTGTAAATTAAACTCTCCTTTTATCAAACTCAGCTGGGGGTTATTATATCAACTTTAATGCCTCTAAAAATGGTGCTAAATGTGGATTTATATCACAAATGGAAAATCTGAGAGTGAAGGACATTTTCCACGTGGCAGTCTCATAAAACTATCGCTTTTAACAGACAACTTAAATTCAAGAGAAATTTGCGAAAATCTTTTAAGCACATTAATGGTCTTAGGAGGAAGTGCTAATATGGAGTGTGTCTGCTCTGCTGCAGCTGCTTCATTTATGAAAGCATAAACAACCCTGACTCATTCTAGGGAAGTCATAATTACCATAGGGACAGACGCTTCGTAAGGACTAATGCAGTAGCTTAAATTACAGTCGTTGTGCTATCCCCATGCCCAAATCTTGCTGTAATACCTGCAGAGGAAAAGATAGTTACATACGCAGTACCTTTTACAATCAACTCCATTGCATCTTAAAAGTAAATGTATATGAAGACACTTTATAAAACAAAAAAACTATTGGCAAGGTAAGAAAGACTTAACTGGCTACTTCCTCAAATGTTTGATAATGGCATCCTCAGCACACATACTCTATGCTGTGCACTGTGCTACATAGGAGGTTTGTTGATAGAATATCATGTGGCCAAGCCCTTTAAGGTTGCATAGTGTAGTGGGAGAGGCTAACAGCTAAACTTTTGAAATAACTGTGATGTGATCATTTGAAATATGTTTTCAATGAAATTCTAAGAGCTGTGCCCCCAATACAATCAAAAGTGAAACAGTACTATACATATAATGAGCCAAAAAAGCTAGCAGACAAGCATTTTCTTATCTGTATTCCAAAGAAGTATTTATTAGCATTGTATCTTTCCATCGTTGTCCAAACTAGCCGCTTAGTATCTGAAAAGGCAATTTACCTTTCACCAGCATCACCTCTCATCCAGACTCTAATTTGTGTGTGTTTTGGGTCACAATATCTGAACAGACCTCAAGGAACCTTAGCTATTCTGGTAAGGTGTCCTAGAGTTAATGGGAACCCAGTGGTAGTTTCTAAACAAGACGCATCTTGTGCTGAGTGTGTGCTAGGCACTTTTCTAAGGTCTCTAAATATACCAGTTCCCTTAACCCTAACAAACTCTAGCAGAGGCACTGTTAGTATTCTTATTTTGCAGTTGGGTAAGCTGAGGCAAAGAGAGTTTAAGTTCCCTAAAGTCACATATAATAGAGTCAGAACTCAAATACCTTGGACTCTCTAATCTGCATACAACAGTTCTCAAACAAATAAAATGATATCAGAGTTAAACTTTGAGATAATATAGTGGCATGAAGGTATATCTGAATAGCCACAAAACTGGACAGAGAACTATGAATTAAAGAAATACAACCATATTCCAGGAAAGTAATACATATAAGAAAGAATATGAGGGCAGCCGGTTAGTTCAGTTGGTTAGAGCAAGGTGCTCTTGACAACAAAGTTGCCAATTTGATCCCCACATGGGCCACTGTGAGCTGCACCCTCTACAATTAGATTGAAACAACTACTTTACTTGGGTCCTGGACAAACACACTTAAAAATAAATAAAAGTTTAAAAGAAAGAAAGGATATGTAAGTGATTTCAAAGAATTCGGTGACTCCTGTACCAAAATTAATTCAAAATGGATCAAAGACTTAAGCATAAGACCTGAAACAATAAACTGCATAGAAGAAAACATAGGTACTAAACTTATGGACCTTGGGTTCAAAGAGCATTTTATGAATTTGACTCCAAAAGCAAGGGAAGTAAAAGCTAAAATAAATGAATGGGACTATATCAAATTTAAAAGCTTCTGCACAGCAAAAGAAACCATTGACAAAATAAAGAGGTAGCCAACCGAATGGGAGAAGATTTTTGCAAACAGTGCCTCCAATAAGGGGCTAATATCCAAAATATACAAGGAACTCATGCAACTCACCAACAAAAAAAACAAACAACCCAATTGAAAAATGGGCAGAAGACCTGACAAGACATTTCTCTAAAGAGGACATACAAATGGCAAATAGACATATGAAAAAATGCTCAACATCACTAATCATCAGAGAAATGCAAATGAAAACCACAATGAGATATCACCTCACCCAGTCAGAATGGTTATCAACAGGACAAATAGTAACAAGTGTTGGAGAGGTTGTGGAGTAAAAGGAACCCTCATACACCGTTGGTGGGAATGCAGATTGGTGCAGCCGGTATGGAAGGCAGTGTGGAGAGTCCTCAAAAAATTACGAATAGAATTACCATATGACCCAGCAATTCCTCTCCTGGGTATCTACCCAAAAAATCTGAAAACATTTATATATAAAGACAAGTGTGTCCAGTGTTCATTGCAGCTTTATTTATTAGTGGTTACCAGAGGGTAAGGGAGGTGGGGGGTGGGAGACGAGGGTAAGGGGGATCCAATATATGGTGATGGAAGGAGAACTGACTCTGGGTGGTGAACACCCAATGGGATTTATAGATGATGTATTACAGAATTGTACACCTGAAATCTATGTAACTTGACTAACAATTGCCACCCCAATAAACTTTAATTTAAAAAAAAAAAGAATTTCGTGACTAATTGGATACAGAGAACAACAGAGGAGAAAAAAATGGAATTATTACTAAGGGTGTGAGCTTTGGAAACTGGGAAGATGGCTTAATAGAAATAGAGATGATTCAAAGAAGGTAAGAAGGGAAGAAAGACAAAATCGCATTCAAACTTTCTGTCATCAGGGAGAAGCGTGCTCATGCTGTATACACAGAGCACAGTTATCCACACTACAGAAACCAACTGTTCTGTCCCTTGAGTACTTGGGCATATGTCAGACACAAGCTTCACAAAGCATTTTCAGAGCTACCTTATTCCTTTGCTATACTTTGCTATTGTATCTGTAACCTTAAGAAACTTTGCTGACATGCAGGTATTTAACATTTAACATTCTTCAGGCTAAATGTTCAGTGGGGAAGAGTCAACATGGCTTGGTGTCCTGTGACATAATCCATCACATCCCTCTTTCATTCCTCTGCACAAAGTCGGTTGGTTTTGGCCGTTGGAAATTATTATAGGGCTGAACAAGAAGCAAGGCTAAGTATGTCACAAAAGTGGAAAAACCAGCCATCGGAGCAGAAAACCCTGTTCAGGTAGCCAGGTGGTCTGCAAATGCCTGCTAGCATTTTTTCTTCCAGTTGGCATATAACATCTGTTTCTAAAGTGAAAGGGTGTGAAGAAAATGACACAAGTGGTAAGCACTGACATATGCAGGGGAAAGGAAGTGATTTATTTTATATTAAGATTGTTACTGTTGCAAAAATAAAAGCACAACCTGAATATGTCTCTGTAAGACTTATATAATATATGTGTGTGTTTAAGAGAAAGATTGTATATTTTTATTAAATCATAACACAAAAATACAGGACTCTGAAAATCTAATTAGCACAATGAATAAAAACAGGAGGCCTATAAAAAAATTATTTTCTGAAATAAGGGCAAGATTCTACCAAGAGTTTAGAAATAAGAAGGGAGGGAGTGGAACCTAAGAAAGTATAAATTATTCATTTGCATCAGCTAGAAATGGTATATGTGAAATAATATTAATAAATGAATATTTGCTAACAAAAAAATATTTTAAACAAATGCGGACTATAAATTATCAGTATCTATTAAAGAGTCTACTGATTAAACTAGGCAATAAAATATTAAGCTTTTGGGATTACTGAAAATGACAGCATTCCTGACTGAAGTTAGTATCAATTATATAGTCTAATAGAAAGAGTTTATGGAAAATAGGAAAATACAGGTAATGTAGAGTAGAATAAAGATTGATCTTTAAACCTTGAATGGACTCTAGGTGTCAAACAGTTCCCACCTCCATTTTTACAAATAAAAATCGCAACTGCCAGATGGTGAAGTTACCCTCCCAAGATCATAGAAATATCAGAACTTTCTTTGGAACTATGACAAGAAGTGACAGGAGGGGTGTAATATTGTCATCGTTCCAGAATGAAAGGGAGCTGGGTGAAGAATTAAGCATGGAGGCAGGTGGAGGCAATAATTCTTTCATAATAAGGTATGGAGAGTATACTGAGTCACAGAAAACAAGAAAGGACCAAAATAAGAAAGTGAACAAAATTGTAATAAATCATCAAAAAGTAAATGTGATACTAAGTTAGTGAATCATTTATTAAAGTTCCACTAATAAGACATAAACTTCTCTGAAATCTGAGGAAACACTGAATTTGTCGGTACAACTTAATTGGGTAGACACGAAGCAAGTAGCCAAGTTAGTCATTGCAGTGATGCTTCCCTTTCAGAATGAAAAAGACAACAATAAAAGGTATTGAGTACCTGAAATAAAACAGGGATGATGTACTACTTTTAACTATCTCACAAACATTTTTATCTGGTAGAGGTGGGAGAGAGGCAGGGAGAAAGGAAAATTCTTTCTTTGAAGGTACCACTTCAAAATTAGAAAACATTGAAATGAGGAGAAATAAATAGTGTGTGCAAAAAAAAAGATCAAAATTATTTCTTCTTACCTAATGTCTCAGTTATTTATAGGGTAAAACATGAAACAAAAGTCTTCTTCTTAGATTTATACAATGGAACACGTTGGATAGCCACTCTGATGTCCCAAGTCTCCTCCATACTCAAGGCCATCATGTGGCATCTGTACTGCAGTGCTCATCCTGTTACGTGTGCTACCATCCCTTCACACATTTGACTCCCTGCCCGTGACAGAACAACATCTCTTATCACTTCGCAGAGCTTCTAGTGAGTATCTCACAACATTCAATTATTAAACTTGAAAGTACATCTTTTCTGTCACGAGAATGGTACTGTTACATAATATACACCTATTAATAATAGTTGTCATGCATTTGTGATAAATGGGATGAGGTGGCATTGTCATACAGGGAGATGCAAGAGGAAAAAGTTTGTCAAGTACTATCTTCAGGAATAATGTTACTAGAGCTTATGCAAGTGCTTTCAAGGTAGAGAAAATAAATGAGAAGCAGATTTTCTCCCTCACAAAATTGCCAGTGGGTAAGGTAAAGGTTCAGAAAAACAGGAGGTTTCTAATATATTCACCACCCATTCAATGCCTGGCAGCAATTAGGAAAATAAACAGGATTCTGAGTCGAATTAACAGCACCAATTAAACTTTCCTGCAAATGCATTTATACCGATAACTGGTGGGGCAACATCTGGAAAATTATTCACAAAAAAATGATGCCTGATATTTCTGATATTCTCAAAGGACACAAATTTTTAAAAAATTAAAAATGAGTAGGGAGTATGAGCTGTGTACCAAACGAGAACTAGTTTTGACTTTTGCCACAATTTTAAACAAAAGTCAGATCAAACTTGTTTAAAGATTTGAAATGTATAACTATCTTAGTCTATTTTTGCAGGCAAAGAGCTGTTTCTCAACATGGACTAAGACATAATATTCAAAAAATTATATTTAAGCTAGATAGTAGAACCTTGAAAAACTGAACGTGAGGTAAGGATATTGCACTTAATATAACACATATTTGGAAAACCTGACAGAAACAGTATTTATAAAATCATATAAAATCCTTAATGTTTTCAGCAAATTTTTTGGTTATAAACGCCTTTGATGGTTTTTAATAAAGAATCCACTGTAATAAAATAATTCCCCTTTTATTTATCTCAGCTGCGTGTTTGGAATCCAAGTTATGGATATGTTATATTTAAAAACTTATTGTAAATCTTTTGTATATTTATTTTGAAGTTTGGTAAACATTTTTTCTATAGAAATCACAGTAATGGTAATTTGGTTTCCAGAGTCCTCAATGATCTCTTTAATCTATGTGCCCAGAAACATAGCATCAATTGCATTATTTCAGTTACACCTAACCAATACATACATTTTTTTTCCATTTTTGGAATGCATTGAAAAACGCATTCCAAATTCTAATTTAGGAGGATAGAACGACCTTTCTCACAAAACACTCTCACTCACCGCACTGATAGGAAAGACCCTTAATTAAAGACTTTATCACTAAATTCATTTTCAAAACAGAAGGCACTTTTTAAGACACACTTCTGTGAAGTGAAAAGGGGAAGGAGATAAAAGAAGATATAGGAACCTATCTGGCTCAGACTTTCTAATGCAATTGTTTATTCAACAAACAACTATTGTGTGCCTACTAAGTAAACAACCCCAGGGCAGGCATTATGTTACTTGAGGAAAACAATGACTAATTAAATAGGGAATGTGCCTTCCAGGAACCAGTTGTAGTCCTGGAATAGAGAAGAAATGTATACATAAAATACATTAAAAATATATATACTGTGATACAACATATCATGCCAAGTTTTGGCTAGATAATGAAATACCTTAAATGCAATACCCAAGAGATTGGAGTTTACTCTGTGGACATCAAAAAGCCATCAAAAGTCTGACCTGTGTTTGTTTGGGGGCAGTAAAGTAATAGGAGAAAGGTTTTAGAAAAATACTTTAAAAGTCCAAGCAAGATTAATTACAAAGGATGAGGGTGGTCATTGGGAAAACTGATGTTGGGAGACCAGTCCTAAAATATTGAAATAATATAAACCAAAAAAGACTGCAGAGCATTGGATTTTAGAGATTTAAGAAACTTTTTTAAAATACTGGACTGGGCAAAGATTGAGCTAATTCTCAATGGAGAACCAAACAAAGCGGTAAATAAGGCTCTTAAGTTGAGCACACATAAATAAAACAATGAAGATAGAGTTGGTTTGGCTGGGAAAATGAGGTATTTAATTATGGACATATTTCATTTCAGATGTTAGTAAAATAGAGTTGATGATAATTACAGGAGCTTTGGTGAGATCCTTAATACTGAAAGAGATAGAGAAGAAAATTTGGAGAAATGCATGTCTTTAAAAAGTTATAGAAACAAGAGGTGAAAATGGATGTCAAATGTCAAAAAAAGACCTTGAAGAGCATTTCTTCTAGGAAACTAAAGAAAAGAGTTTCAGAAGGGCTTGGCCCATAACTGAAGTGTTGCCTATTAGTGGAGGAAGATGACAAATGAAAATGAACCATTAGAATCTTCAAATAGAACCCATTCATATGTCATGTACTACTTCCGAACTTGTCTGCATCTAGTTTATTTCTTTAAAACAGGGTTTATTTTTACCATTCATTTCATGAGAAGATATTAGTTTTATCTTGTTGATGAAATAATTCACCAATTTTAATAAGTCACCTTTTATTTTATTAGATTATTTCTCTGTATTTCAAAAGGCTCTCCAAAAAATTTTCCTGAATGTAGGATAGTGTCTGGCCCACAGAAATCACTGAATAATGGTGTGTTGGATAAAAGTATGATATTGCTGTAGGGTATATGCAGGTGTTGTTGGGAATGAGAATAAAAGGGGTTTGAGGAACATTGAGAAAGTAGAGCAAGGAGTCGATTTGAACAGTCTGGACTTTACGCAGACTTCATATTTATTATTTATAATAATGAAGATTCAGCAATGAGAGTGGGAAAAGGTAAGGTAGAGCTCTGGAAAGAAATGTCCCAGGTTTGCACCATCTGATCTCTAAATTCACTCAATTCCATTGTACTTCTTTAAATCTTTCTCTGTTAGGTATGTTCACCTTGTCTTTATTTTACAAATTTTTCTAAAGTCTGGAATTCCATTTCATCAAAGTATCAGTTTAAAAAGTCAATAATTCCTTTAAATATTACTGTGTTTTCAAATATAACTTGGAACTTTAAAAGCCTTTAGCTAATGAAAAGCCGCATACAGTAATTTTGAAATCCTACCAAAAAAATCTATGCCAATATATGCAAAATATTCCTACAGGTTACTAAAGCCACATTTAATAAAAATATAAATCCAGTAAAAGTTTCTAATAATTCAACTTAATTAAAAATTTACCCATGTATAATAAATTATTAGGAAATATTCCCTTATTTCTTCTTACCAACACCTACAAGGCATGGCTCTCTCCTCACCTCTGCCCCACTATTACCTTATTAATAATTTATTTGTGTTTCTGACAACGTAAATTAAAGCCAAGTTTTTGTGTTATTCTGCCCTCCTTCTCACCCTTAACCTGAACTTGTAGTATTATGATAGTTGGGAAACAGGGATGATGTCAGCTCTTCTGTGAGCTTTTCAGTGCCTTCCTTTCAATTTCTTCTGGTGTTTCGCCCATCATTGCTTACTTTATTTGGCTCATGAAGGACGGTAACTGGCATGATAAGAAAAATGAGTTCTATAAGGGGTTTAACTTTGAATCGTTAAAACTCACACTTGTGCTTCTAAGGTGAATTTCAGAGCAACATGGAGACTTCCAGGGCTCAGCATCAGCAACTTTGGTGTAAGGAGCAAAGACATTACATACAATCTTCCTGGTGCCTATTTGTGTGTGTGTGTCTGTGTGTGTTGTTTTTCTTTTGAGATAATCTCCTCTTTACACATCTGCCTGTATGGAGAATCCCTTAGGACAGATACCTAAAGTGGAAATGTGTGCTATCCAACCTTCAGTGTTAGCTGCATTTCCCAAGACGGTTGTCCAAGTCCTGTGTGGCTCAACATGCATCATTGTACTTCTTCCTAAGATCTACCATTTCCTCAAATTTGAATATTTCAGGTCCCGAGTAACTGTTGTAATTTTAATGGCAAATGTTCTGCTATGATAGCCATATGCTGTATTAGAAAGATTTGATTGCTCTTACTTTGAGATTCTCTTAACCTCTTCAACATGGTTTTTATTTTGGTCCTGTTTCTCCTTCACCGAAAGGACAAATGCATCTTGCCACTGATCTTTGTTGTTGTTATTTTCACATAGGTTGTCATTTGACTACAACATCAAATCCTGGGTGAAAAGATAGCTCTGTGCCTCACAATACCTCAGTAGTAGTTTCTGGTTCAGTTACAAAGCCATGAAGTTGACCTCCTAATTGTAGTTTTCCTTTTTGCTCTTATTAAACCTAACTCCCAGATTAGGATGTTTCCAAAGAGGATGAGCCCTTGTTGGTGGTAATTTGGTTAACGTTTTCCTCCACCTGATATTATTAGGATGGGAAATTGTCTATGTAATGTAGGTTTGAGTTTCCGTTCATCTTTGTTAACTAATTTCACTCACTTCCTGTGGTTAATTCATTTTCTACAGCTAAAATCTTAATTTTCACTTGCCCAATATCCATTGGGAGTCAGTCAGGGTAGACAATCACAAAAAAAATAAAAAGGAAAAAGAAATGCATCTCTGGATGTTCTGAAGGCAAGCCAAGCAAATTAGTAGGGTTACAGCTCTAATTTTTCTCTGTTTATCTTCTTTCTCACCCTCTCCTCACCAAATACTCCCAAACTCACAAACAAACAAGAGCTTATTTGAAAGGACATCTTGGGGTTGCTTCTCAGAAAAGTGTCACATTAAACCCTATAAGTTGATCCTAACAAAATTGCCTCCTTGCTTCTATAAGTTGATGAAGATAGTGACGAAGAATAGGGGGGGAAACTGAAATAAAACAAAAACAAAACCACAGTAAGGAATAGAATTGGGGTAGCCAGTCCTGCACCATTCGGATATGTAAGGTGCCACCAGTCTGAAACCCAAAAACATACACATTGCAGCTATGACTATTTTAATGTGAATTAATGTTGACCCTAAGAACAAATTTCCTATTATCACCAAAACCAGGTTCTTATTAATTAGATACCCTGGGTTTAATCTATGTCCAGTACAAGAGCCTAATTTCTCATGGGTAAAGTATTGGTTTGAGACTTCAGAGTAAGTCTCTTTCACAAACCTTATCAAAACAGACCAAAGATAGAGATGGTCAGGGTCATAAACCCTGAAGTCCTGTATATCGCCTAATAATTCATGTGTGAAAAAGAATCAACAGTGCAGGGAAATCACTATATATTTGATGGTTGTGAGACCTACCTGTGTGTGAATAACACAAAGTGTCCTTTACTGTCATTCCCTTGAATTCCATTATTTCCCACCCTTGAGCCACCACAGGACAATAGGAGAGCAGAGGTAAAGCAATTTTTAGATGAAATCCCACCTGACCTCACCACACTGATAGACATGTGTTATATGGAGATAGAATGGAGGGGGGAAAAAAATAGACATTTTTATACAAATTAATGTACTTTGCTTCTTCTTAAATTCTGATGGTTTATTCAAAGTCATGCGGTTTATTTTTGGGTATTGTGGATATCTATTAAATAAAACAATTTACATAAGTATTTCCCAAAAAAGCATTCTATTATATTATTTCTCAATTAGATAAGATCAGTACTCTGACAAATTTTTGTATACCCATGGCAAAAATGGACAGGGATGATGTAAATATGCTAATGATAGTATTAATTTCTCTTTCAATTACCAGGACATTAATAAAGGGGGAGAGGGCTCAACATGTCAGTAGGATCTGGCTCAGAGATCACAGAAACCGGTAGCAACAGTGTACAAGCGTCACCTCAAGGAAGGATCAATCGCAGATAGGACACTAAAAGGTTATATTCTTCAACCCCATTTGAGAATAAGAAAAACAATGTCCAAAATAATAAAATTAACTACTAAGGAAGTGACAGAACCAAGAGTAAAGTCTAAATCTTTTGACTTATTATGAAAGAGATGCTGTGGCCTTTTGTTATCATCCAGTCTGCCTTTCGCTGTGTCTAGGGAATCCTCCATCCAATAAAACAAAGAACATCTCTCATAATTGAGTTTGAAAATGCCAGATAGTTTTGTAACCTCCCATTCAGCTGAGGCATGGATGCATAAAGTCAGCAGTCAATTAGATGCTCTCAATATATGGGCTTAGAAACAAAGGAAGGAACCCAAGGGTTTACAGAACTCAATTAGGTGAGAGCAGTGGCAGCAGTATCAGATATAGTCAGAGCCTTGAGATATCTGTCATGTAGTTCTGGAAGTAATTTCTACAGTGTGTCTAATGACAGTGGATTCATAGTGAAAGCTGTATGATTTTTGCCCAGTTGCGGTGGCAGTGGGGCTTCACATTGCCTATTCGAAGACCTAATTTTGGGTGTGTGTAAGATACAGAACAAGCAGGAAAGCTGAGAAAATGGCCCAAGAATAAACAATCCACATAGGTCATTCTGTGTCAGCACAGATACAGTGCTTTTTCCTTGGCAAGGGGTCCTCCAGCATTAGGATCTCCTACAAGCTGTGATCTGGCTGGAGTCTGATATAAACAACCATTGACTCCATTAGACCTTGCTGTATGGGGCTTGGTAACAAGGAGTAACGTTAATTAGTTTGTCATGTTTTTGTTTCAGTGTTCCTGCTTATTTTCTTTTTAAATATGTGTTAGAAACTAGTAAAAAAAAAAAAAAATGAGGAATTCAGAAATGAAAGAATAAAGAAAGGAAAAATTAATGGATTAATATCTGTCTGTATATGTACAATAAATCCAAGTAGGACAGAGAATACAAAACTACTTTAAGAAATTTGATAGTTCAGGGTCCAACCACTGACATTAAGCAAGTCAAGTGCCTACTGATCATTTTGTTTGCCACTTACAAAACTATTCCAAATGAATGACTGTCATGAATCCAGCTTGCTTAAAATAGAAGTTTGAAAGATATGGACACTTAAACAAGCTTCTTACGTTTTGATGTGTTTTGTTGGTGTGTGCTGGTATAACAGTTGTCATGTTTCATGGGAGGTGATGATGCAACATCTAATGGGAATTAAGACCATTCCCTGTGACTGCATTTTCTGTAGCTTCCAAAATAACATCACTGTCTCCAATTTCTCTGAGCTTTCTGAAACAGTTATCTGTGCGATTGTGATTTATAATAAGTATATATTAGTTTGGTACGAAAGTTATTGCAGTTTTGGCAATTATTGTTAACCTTTTAAACCGCAATTACTTTTGCACCAACCTAATCCTTGATCTTCATCCCTTTTCTGGCACAGAGCTCCTTGGAATATCCTAAATGAGGAAAGCCATAAAGTTGTCTTTTGTTATGTTAATAAGGTGACTTTGGGGCCCCAAACTAAGGATGGGACTGGTTGCCAGGAGAACCAACCATGTGATTAGATGGTTGAAATTTTTAATCTCACCCCCTGACTTCTGGGGAGGGGAGAGGGGCTGGAGATTGAGTTCAATCACCAATAGCCAATGATTTAATCATTCATGCCTGTGTGATGAAACCTCCATAGAAAATCCAAAAGGATCAAGTCCAGAGAGCTTCCGGGTTGGAGAACACATGATTTGGGAGAGTAGCTTACCTGGAGGGAGTGTTGAGGATCCACAACCTTTCCCCACACTTTGCACTGTGCAGCTCTTCCATCTGGCTGTTCCCGAGTTATATCCTTTTAAAATAAACCAGTAATCTAGTAAGTAAAAGAGTTCTCTGAGTTCTGTGAGCCATTCTAGCAAATTAATGGAACCCAAGAAGGGGTCGTTGGAACCTCCAATCTATAGCCAGTTGGTCAGAAGTATGGGTGACAACGAGACTAGCAACTGGCATCTGAAGTGAGGAAAGGAGAGGACTAATAGGATTGAACCCTTAACCTATGGAATCTGATGCTATTTCCTGGTAGATAGTGTCAGGATTGAATTATAAAAAACGCTGCAGGTGTCCAAGAATTGCTTGTTGGTGTCCGGGAAACACCACCACCACACGTTGAAATTGGGTGCAGATTCTTTCAGATCTTTTATCTAAAATGTGTAGCTTTCCTACTCCAGAAAACTAAAGGCTGATAGATTTTCCTATATGGAGTAAGGCTGTGTATTGGCCTTATCAGAGCCTATCATCAGGAATACAAAACAAAAGAAAATCATTGGTGGAAGCAAAAACTATACTAAATACATATGTGATTACAATTGCTCTCCTGTTTCTACAAACATGGTATCCTTTACTTTATTCTTGATTTTTTTTGTAATTTCAATTTTTAAGAATGCCTTGGACTTATTTTTCATATCCTCCACAGTTCCTAATGTAATATCTTGCATGTAGGTGTTTAATTATCAGCTAGTGTCAATCAAGTCTTGATGCAACATATCAATCCATTACCAAAATTATATTCAACTATCCTTTCAATTTAACAAATTTCCATTTATAAAATGCCAAAACAAGGAATATAATCAATGTTTGACAAATTATATATCAAAATTTTCTCCATGAGCAAGTCTAGAATGTAGCATGGGACAAATCATGAATATTTGCTATTTTTTTTAATTCAAAAATCATGTCATCTAAAATCTTGCATAAATTCTGGTTTTATGTAATTTTTATGGCTCTTCCTAACAATATTGATCTTTATATTAATGTTCTGGCTTTATTTTACCTATTTATAAATTTCAATGTTGTAGTGTTATCTATAGGATAAGTCAAGGAATATATGCATTAGAAATTATTTCAATACAAGAGAGTATGTCTTATTAAGTATATTAAGAATTTTACATATCTTATTATCCATATCATACTTAGCACAATAGAAGGCAATTATAAATATTATAGAATAAAAACTGGATACAGTTTTTATTAAGTAAATTATTAAACAAAAATGGAAGTTAGAAGACAGCATCATCATTTATTTATGAAACAACCACCATTTCAAGGTAGTTTCCTGATATCATCAAATCATCCTTATGAATTAGATACCAACAACTTTATTTTAAATTATAGACTTTAAGAATATGTAGCATTTAAGCCTCAATGATAGTAAGGAATTGGGCAAGTATTCAAATAATCTTTTTTTTTTTTTTCACCCAACTATGACTTAGTGACTTTTTGCTGAATTTAGTGAACATTACATATGGACAATACATGTAAAAGTTATTTTCATCCCACAAACAATTTCACCATTTGGAATTATGTTACTTTTTCTAAGTCAGATAAACTAAGCATTTAGAGAGGTGAAAGGGAAATTATCTATGCCCACAATGACTGTAAGGGAAAAAAAATGGTGAGTTCCAGTGGAAAATATTCTGTGCATAAAATTTTGCAAGAATAACACTTTGTCAAGGAAAACACACTTCCCTTAGCATAATGTTCTCCAGGTTCACCCACAAGCCAATCACAGGACAAATACTACAGGAGTGTACTTATATAAGGAATCTACAATAGTCAAACTTACAGAAATAGTGGCTTCCAAGGCTGGGGGCATTGAAGAAATGGAGTGTTTTTATTCAATGAATATAAAGTTTCCATTATGCTAGAGGAGTGAGTTCTGGAGAGCCTCTGTAGAACATATTGCCTATAGTTAATACACTACCATGTACTTCAAAATTTATTAAGAGGTAGATCTCATGTTAAGTGTTCTTACTGAGAGAGAGAGAGAGAGAGAGAGAGAGAGAGAGAGAGAGAGAGAGAGAGAGAGAGAAGAAAACTTTGGGAGTTGTGGGATATGTCTAATACCTTCATTGTGGTGTTTGCATATGCCCAAACTCTTCAAATTTTACAGGTTAACTACGTGCAGTCCTTTGTATATCAATTATACTTTAAAGGTTTTTTTTTTTTTAAGAAAAAGGAAGACATTTCCCCCTTAACTGGATTTGTGCTATTTTAAGTTCATATGATTTATCTATTTCATATTATCTTGACATTTGTTAAAAAAAAAAAAAAGGACAAAGACTTCCTGGATGCGAGTCTACCCACACTCCATGAGAAGCCATGAGCCATGATCATACAGCTGTGTAGTCAAGGAGTGAAACAAGAAAGACAGAGGCCCATCCATTGAATGCACAGGATATTTCTGGTTATTTGTTGTCCATATATGTCACAAGTCTCCTCTTTTATCAATAACTTAGCTAAATACAGATACCACTAACATAGCCAGCAGCTACTTTACATCAAGCACTATGCTAATAACTATCATCTAATCTTTTATATCTATTAGGTCTAGTAATTGGCTGATGAGAAGCTAGCATGGAGAACTAGACAAAGAAATATAATAATGAGAGCAATAACTGTAAACACAAATCAAAGGAGCTTAATATATGTTGGCAGTTTCCTATCACTTCTTGTTTTCAACAGTGGTGCGTGCCAGTACTAAGCCCTTCTCCTGAATCCTTACATCCTTTCCCACATGCTGTGTCCCTTCCCTATCCTTACTTCCTTGTCTTGAGTTCTGCTGTAATCTTCCTCCCCTCAAGTCTTCCCTGATTCAACTTCCAACTCCTTCAGAAATTTTCATGTATAATGGCTTTAGCGTAGGATAGACACCTTCTTCATCCAGGAAAATAAAATTGTCTCAGAAACTCACAGCAGTACAAATTCCAAAGTTTGAGTATCAGAGTCTGAAATGATAATACTTGGTGGCCACAGTATGTGTGGGTGGGGCTGCCAAGTCCCTTCCCCTTCAGGTTGCTCCACCATTGTATGGTAAAGACATCTGACATTTCCCATGGCCTAAGTTCTCACAGTCTCCACTTGGACACACACACACCTATACACAAATGTATACATCTCTAGGGATATTTTTTAAAGATATTATAATCAAATTAAGGTAAAAACAAAACTTCCCCAGAAGGCACACAAGCTTCTGAGATTTTTCTTGCTATGCAGGGTAAGTAAGTATTTTATATCATTATTCAGGGTAGGTTTATCTTCCCTTTGTCTTGATAGTTATTTCCAGACATTGCCCAGGTGATGCATTAGTGCATATAAAACAGGCTCATTAAAGTGCCTGCTCTGAAGTCTTTAATTCAGTTATTCTAACTCCTCCAGAATACAAAGTAAATTGTGAATGAAAAATAGCCCTTTATTTTATTTAACTCCATTACAAAATAAAACTAAGTAAACAAGTTTAGTGCATAAATTTTACATAAATATGTGTCTTTAGTTAAAATGCATTAAGTTCACAGAATCTATTATCTGCTTATTTGCATTCATCCAATGAACTCAGAAACAAGACATTTGATGATCTATCTCCTAATTATCTTCTTACATTCCCATAATTAGCCTTAGAAATTTCTTTGAAATACCTGTAAGACTCATGTATATTCTGACTTTTCTCTGACTGTGTTCTCTACCCTTTTCCTACTCCACAGCCTAGTAAAGTGTATTAATTCAAGTTTCAATTTCTATCATGTAATCTCCACAACACCTAAATGCTCATTTTTACCTAACAGAAAAAGCCATTGCACCCCATGTGCTTCCATTGTGCCTTATAAGGTCTATCAGTGTCCCTAAACTGTGATTTCACTTACTTGGTTTCATGTTGTGGCATTGGGCTGCATTTCCAGGATTTATCACAGGGTCTGGCACATATTAGGTGTTTCACATATACTGAATGAATAAATGAGTAAATAATTACTATTATATAACACGTTTTGTAAAAATCCCATATTAGTTTGAGTTCACTCAAAAGTGAGCCTGAAACATGAAGGTCGTTTATGTGGAAGTGATCCCAAGAATAAAAAATAAGAGAGAAGGGTCTGGAAGAAAAGACAACATAAGTTTGAGGGTTTTTTTAGATCCAGTCTGCAAGATGCATATAGAATAATTCAAAGAACTGTCTCTCCAAACTTTCAGGCTGCTTTTGAACATAGGCTGAGCAGCCTCACAATGAACATTTGAGGAGCAATGCTGACAACAGCCATGGAATTTTTCATCACAGCTCCAGTTTAACCCAGAGGTGAATCCACAGATGTGACATGGAGTATCAAAATCATCTGCTACAGACTGGTGCAGCTGGTATGGAAGGCAGTGTGGAGGTTCCTCAAAAAATTACGAATAGAATTACCATATGACCCAGCTATCCCTCTCCTGGGTATCTACCCCAAAAATATGAAAACATTTATCCATAAAGACACGTGTGCTCCAATGTTCATTGCAGCTTTGTTTACGGTGGCCAGGATATGGAAACAACCAAAATGTCCTTCGATAGATGAATGGATAAAGAAGTTGTGGTATATATACACAATGGAATACTATTCGGCGGTAAGAAAAGATGATATAGGACCATTTGTGACAACATGGATGGATCTTGAGAGTGTAATGCTGAGCGAAATAAGTCAGACAGAAAAAGCAGAGAACCATGTGATTTCACTGATATGTGGCATATAAACCAAAAACAACAAAAGAACAAGACAAACAAATGAGAAACAGAAACTCATAGATGCAAACAATAGTTTAGTGGTAACCACAGGGTAAGGGGGTTGGGGGTGGTTGGAGATGAGGGTAAGGGGGATCAAATATATGGTGATGGAAGGAGAACTGACTCTGGATGGTGAACACACAATGGGATTTATAGATGATGTAATACAGAATTGTACACCTGAAATCTATGTGATTTTACTAACAATTGTCACCCCAATAAATTAAAAAAAAATCATCTGCTACAGTTTCATAAAAATGGTCTTCAGATATCCTATGAGATCATTAATGGCTTCTATGTACCAAGTACTAAACCATCGTTTCTATTCTTTCACTTCCAGGTTGAGATGTTATATAGGAGCATGTTTTCACAATATTAAAGTGCAAGCAAATTCAGTATAATATTTATGCAGTCCTTTTAAAAAATCAAGTTTACTAAAAAAACATTGAGTATCAAAATTATTTCCTGTTCAACCAGTTGTTGTGCACTGTAGAAGTGAACAACCAGAGGTTGACAAGTTCAACATAGCCTACTTAAAGCATCTGGCTTGAACTGTTTTAAAAACGCTGTAGAATATTCTATTACTAA
Organism: Rhinolophus sinicus; assembly: GCF_057876585.1. Taxonomy (NCBI): domain Eukaryota; kingdom Metazoa; phylum Chordata; class Mammalia; order Chiroptera; family Rhinolophidae; genus Rhinolophus; species Rhinolophus sinicus. The sequence goes on from NC_142516.1 coordinate 162,363,817, forward strand.
TGTTATTAAATGGTTCATATGCCTGCATTAGATTCTTATCAAGTAGTGTCAGCCAATCTTGTATTTAATCACCTCCCAGTACGTTTTATAAAATTCAGAAAACAATAGTTACATATACTAATTTCTGTTCAGATTAACCACATCCTTCCTTGGTTAAACAGAAATTTGAAGCGCTACATTCTTTATGTTTTATTCTGCATGAATAAAATAAACCATATTTTAGGAATTGAGAACTATTGAAAGTAGATTAGGAGACGTCAACAAAATGGCAGCAAGAGGTGAGCCTCTATAAATCTCCCCTGGTATTTACAACTAATTGAACAACTATAACTCCACAAAGGACTCCCTGCACAGCAGAGAGGCAAGACGAAGAGGCCCACTACTAAATTCACCTAAAGGTGGGTGGATCGCGCGAACAGGAGGAGGAGGGAAGGGAGAAGTGTGGAGACGGAGCCATGCGGGCACAGGACGCAGACCTAGCTCAGTGCTCCGAGCTCGCTGCATCACAGAACTACTGCAGCTGTGGGAGAGGGAAGAACTCAGACTGCTAGGGATCCATTTATGGCCTGCAGGGCTGAGGGGACAGCATATAACACGGCTGAACCCAATACTCACAGAGGAGAACTCGGAGCAAAGACTGAGGGAAGAAGGCTGAAAACAGTGGTTTAAGCCCTCACTGCCAAGCAGAAAACGGAAGCCTTAGGCCCTGAGACTAGCCGCCCCCTCCCTACCCTCCCAGAGCTCGTCCGGCCCCCACCTACCCGGTGCTAGAAGCAGAACAGTAGCAGTGACAGATCAAAAGAACAGAATATTTGCTGTTCTGAGAACTGTGTACCGCAGACACAGACTTGCAGCCCAGCTAGTTCCGGCAAAGGGGAGGGAGCTATGGAAGCAGGACCGGCTGTGGTGGTGGTTGCCGCCATTGCTCTGGGCCACCTCTCACAACTCAACCCGCCCCTGGCACCACCTATCTGGGCGGATCCCTACAGGAGTAAACAGAACTGCTGAAACATACGGGCTCTGAATCTGGTGCAGGAACTGCTTTGGAACTTCAAAAGCTCTCCGCATACCCACACGGACATTGCACCCTGTGACCCAGGTGAACTATTAACAGAGGAGAAGACCATCTCCCAGGGAATCCCCCCATTGTGTGAGAAGCTGGAATAGTGCAGAGAAAACATAGCACTACCGTGTGAGAGAGAAAAAAAGGCTGCCGTCAGAGAGAAAATAAAACATTCTACCAACAAGTACTGGAAAACAAAAGAAAGAACTCTTCCTATTACCCTATTGCAGAAGCCACTCCTGTAGATGTCTAGGAAGAGAAATAATAAATCAGTAATTGCCATGAATAACCAAGGCAACAAGAGAGCTCAGAAAGAAAGTGAAACATCTCCAGAAAAGGAACTTAAAGATATGGAAAAATGTGACTTAAATGACAGAGAATTCAAGATTGCAGTTCTGAAAAAACTCAATGAGATGCAGGAAAACACAGAAAGGCAGTTTAATGAACTCAGAAACACAATCAAAGAACAACATGAGCATCTTACAAAAGAGATTGAAATTTTAAAAAAGAACCAAATAGAATTTCTGGAGATTAAGAACTCAGTAGAAGAAATTAAGAATGAAATAGCTACCTTAGGTTGTAGAGTTGACCAGATGGAGGAAAGAATCAGTGACATCGAAGATAGAAACCTGGAAATGACACGGATGGAAGAAGAAAGAGACTTGAGACTTAAAAGAAATGAAAGAACTCTACAAGAACTTTCTGACTCCATCAGGAAGAGCAATATAAGAATAATGGCCATACCAGAAGGAGAAGAAAGAGAGAAGGGAACAGGGAATATATCCAAACAAATTATCGATGAGAACTTCCCAAACTTGTGGACAAAACTGGATCCTCGAATCCAAGAAGCATATAGAATACCTAATTACCTCAATCCCAACAGGCCTTCTCCAAGGCATATTGTATTGAATCTGTCTAAAATCAACAACAAAGAAAGAATCCTCAAGGCAGCCAGGGAAAAGAAGATGGTAACCTACAAAGAAAAGCCCATTAGATTATCATCAGATTTTTCAGCAGAAGCTCTACAAGCCAGGCGGGAGTGGAACCAAATATTCAAACTATTGAAAGAGAGAAATTATAACCCCAGAATAATATATCCAGCAAAGATATCCTTTAGATATGAAGGAGGAATAAAAACCTTTCAGACATACAGAAGCTGAGGGAATTTTCTAATACATGACCTGCACTAGAAGAAATAGTAAAGGAGGCTATTCGACCACCATCAACAGGGACAATTTGTGGCAACCTAAACATAAAAAGGGGAAGAGTAAATTCCTGAACCGGAATATGGGAATGGAGAAAGTAAATGCGCTGAAGAAAATGGAATACTCTAAATATCAAACTTTTTTTTATATAAACTTAAGGTAACCACTCAAAAAAAATTCAGAACTGAAATATATACTGTAATAAAAGAAGGAACAGAGGGAAACATCATAGAATACCACCACACAGAAATAATAGACAACAACAAAAAGGCAAAAAAACAATGGAGACACAGCCTTACCAGAAAACTAAAGATAGAATGACAGGAAATCTTCACATATCAATAATCACCCTAAATGTAAATGGACTGAACTCACCAATAAAAAGGCACAGAGTAGCAGATTGGATCAAAAAACTAAACCCAACCATACACTATCTCCAAGAGACACATCTCAGCTACAAGGACAAGCATAGACTCAAAGTGAAAGGGTGGAAATTGACACTCCAACCAAATGGCAACCAGAGAAAATCAGATGTTGCCATAATGATATCAGATGAAACAGACTTCAGGGTGAAAAAGATAACAAGAGACAAAGATGGACATTTCATAATGGTAAAGGGGACTATACAACAAGAAGACATAACAGTCATCAATATTTATGCCCCCAATCAGGGAGCACCGAAATACGCCAAGCAACTACTAACAGAAATAAAGGGAGAAATTGACCAAAGCACAATTATACTAGGAGACTTAAATAAATCATTGACAGCTATGGATAGATCATCCAAACAGAAAATAAATAATGAAATAGCAGCCCTAAATGACACATTAAATGAAATGGACATAATTGACATAGATACAGCACTTCATCCTAAAACATCAGACTATACATTCTTTACTAGTGTACATGGAACATTCTCAAGGATAGACCATATATTGGGACATAAAATCAGCTTTAGCAAGTTTAAGAAGACTGAAATCATACCAAGCATATTCTCTGATCACAAGCCTTTGAAATTGGGTATCCACTGCAAAAAGAAAGCAGGAAAAAAACACAAATATGTGGATATTAAACAACATACTTTTAAAGAACGACTGGATTAAAGAAGAAATAAGAGGAGAGATCAAAAGATACATAGAAAAAATGAGAATGAAAATACATCCTTCTAAAATTTTGGGGATGCAGCAAAAACAGTATGAGAGGAAAATTCATATCATTAAAGGCCTATCTCAAGAAACAAGAAAAATCCCAAATAAATAACCTCATGTTACACCTTAAAGAACTAGAAAAAGAAGAACAAGTGAAACCCAAGGTCAGCAGAAGAAAGGAAATAACAAAAATCAGACCAGAACTAAATGAAATAGAGAACAAAAAGACAATAGAAAAACTTAATGTGACAAAGGGCTGGGTCTTTGAAAAGATTAACAAAATTGACAAACCCTTGGCTAGACTCACTAAGATAAAAAGAGAGAAGACACTAATTAACAAAATCACAAATGAAAAAGGGGAAGTTATCACGGACATCACAGAAATACAAGGGATCATCCAAGAATACTATGAAGGACTATATGCCACCAAATTCAATAACCTAGAAGAAATGGACAAGTTCTTAGAAACATATAGCCTTCCTAGGCTGAACCATGAAGAACTGGAAAATCTAAACAGACCGATCACCAGTAACGAAATTGAATCAGTCATCCAAAACCTTCCCAAAAGCAAAAACCCTGGACCAGATGGCTTCACTAGTGAATTCTACCAAACTTTCAAAGAGGATCTAATACCAATCCTGCTCAAACTCTTCCAAACAATTGAGGAAGACACAGTACTCCCTAACTCATTTTATGAGGCCAACATCACCGTGATACCAAAACCTGGTAAGGACAACACAAAAAAGAAATCTATAGACCAATATCTCTGATGAATACAGCTGCAAAAATCCTAAACAAAATTCTAGCAAATCGAATACAACAATGCTTTAAAAAGATTATTCATCATGACCAAGTGGGGTTCATCCCCGGGGCACAGGGATGTTTCAACATCTGCAAATCTATCAATGTGATACATCACATAAACAAAATCAAGGACAAAAATCATGTGAGTATATCAAGTGATGAAGAAAAAGCATTTGACAAGATACAACGTCCATTTATGATTAAAACACTTAATAAAATAGGTATAGAAGGAAAATACCTTAACATAATAAAGGCCATATATGACAAGCCCTCAGTTAATCTCATAATTAATGGTGAAAAACTGAAGCCCTTTGCTCTATGTTCAGGAATATGACAGGCTGTCCCCTATCACCTCGGCTTTTCAATATAGTGTTGGATATCCTTGCCAGAGCAATCAGGCAAGAGAAAGAAATAAAAGGCATCCAAATTGGGAAGGAAGAAGTTAAATTGTCACTCTTTGCAGATGACATGATGCTATATATCGAAAACTCCAAAGACTCCACCAAAAAGCTATTAGAAATAATCAACGAATACAGTAAAGTTGCTGGCTACAAAATCAACGTACAAAAGTCCATTGCATTCCTATATACTAACAATGAAATCTCAGAAAAAAAAATACAAAAAAACAATTCCTTTTGCAATTGCAGCAAAAAGAATAAAATACCTAAAAATAAACTTAACGCAGGATGTGAAAGACCTATATGCTGAAAACTATAAGACATTTTTGAAAGAAATCGAAGACACAAAGAAATGGAAAGACATTCTGTGCTCATGGATTGGAAGAATCAACATAGTTAAAATGGCCATATTACCCAAAGCAATATACAGATTTAATGCAATCCCCATCAAAATTCCAATGGTATTTTTTAAAGATATAGAACAAAAAATGATCGGGTTTGTTTGGAACCACAAAAGACCCCGAATAGCCAAAGCAATCTTAAGAAAAAAGAACAATACTGGAGGTATCACACTCCCTGACTTTAGTTTGTACTACAGGGCTACAATAATCAAAACAGCATGGTATTGGCAGAAAAACAGACACATAGACCAATGGAATAGAATTGAGAACCCAGAAATAAAACCACATAAATAGGGACAGATAATTTTTGACAAAGAAGCAAAAAACATACAATGGAGAAAAGACAGCCTCTTCAATAAATGGTGCTGGGAGAATTGGATAGCCACGAGAAAAGAATGAAACTGGACTGCTATCTGTCACCATGTACCAAAATTAATTCAAAATGGATCAAAGACTTAAGCATAAGACCTAAAACAATAAACTGCATAGAAGAAAACATAGGTACTAAACTTATGGACCTTGGGTTCAAAGAGCATTTTATGAATTTGACTCCAAAAGCAAGGGAAGTAAAAGCTAAAATAAACGAATGGGACTATATGAAACTTAAAAGGTTCTGCACAGCAAAAGAAACCATTGACAAAATAAAGAGGCAACCAACTGAATGGGAGAAGATTTTTGCAAACAGTGCCTCCGATAAAGGGGTAATATCCAAAATATACAAGGAACTCATGCAACTCAACAACAAAAAAACAACCAACCCAATTGAAAATGGGCAGAGGACTTGCAGAGACATTTCTCCAAAGAGGACATACAAATGGCAAATAGACATATGAAAAAATGCTCAACATCATTAATCATCAGAGAAATGCAAATAAAAACCACAATGAGATATCACCTCACCCCAGTCAGAATGGCTATCATCAACAAGACAAATAATAAGTGTTGGAGAAGCTGTGGAGAAAAAGCAACCCTCATACACTGTTGGTGGGAATGCAGACTGGTGCAGCCATTATGGAAGGCAGTGTGGAGGTTCCTCAAAAAATTACGAATAGAATTACCATATGACCCAGCAATCCCTCTCCTGGGTATCTACCGAAAAAAATTTGAAAACATTTATACATAAAGACACGTGTGCTCCAATGTTCATTGCAGCTTTGTTTATGGTGGTCAAGACATGGAAACAACCAAAATGTCCTTCGACAGATGAATGGATAAAGAAATTGTGGTCTATATACACAATGGAATACTATTTGGCAGTAAGAAAAGTTGATATAAAAACATTTGTGACAACATGGATGCATCTTGAGAGTATGATGCTAAGCGAAATAAGTCAGACAGAAAACGCAGAGAACCGTATGATTTCACTGATATGTGGCATATAAACCAAAAACAACAAAAGAACAAGACAAACAAATGAGAAACAAAAACTCATAGACATAGACAATAGATTAGGGGTTACCAGAGGGTAAAGGGGGTGGGGGGTGGGAGATGAGGGTAAGGGGGATCAAATATATGGTGATGGAAGGAGAACTGACTCTGGGTGGTGAACACACAATGGGATTTATAGATGATGTATTACAGAATTGTACACCTGAAATCTATGTAATTTTACTAACAATTGTCACCCCAATAAATTTAAAAAAAACTAGAAAGTGGATTAAATTGTTCTTGGTTCTAATTTCATTGATTACAGAAAAATAATGTGTATTGCGCTCCTTAGAGAGTATCCTATGCAATGCAGATATATAAACAACCGTGATATAATTGGCTCATAACATCCTATGAAATCAAAAGATTTCATCTAAACTTCAAGGAATCATACTCTCTTTTGTAATTCTAGAACTATTTCTGATTACTTTCTTTGAGTAGGTGATGTTTATTAGCAAGGAAGTGAAGTTAGGTTCCCATCACATGCTTCCTATACAAAACGTGGTCTCTGGATCAGCTGCATAGACATGACCTGGAAGTTTGTTAGAAATGTAGAAATTAAGGCTTCTCCCCACATACACTGAAACACAATCTACATTTCCAAAAGATCCTCATATAATTCATATTCACTTGAAATTTGAGAAACGCACTCCAGAAGATAATTTTATTTTTTTCTTCTAGATTCTGTTCCCCGTCTTATTTATGGAATTGGAGATGATGCTGACAACGCTCTTTGCTTTATGCCATTTAGGCCACAGCCTTTCTTTCCCTGACTCACACAACTGAGAAACCAAACTGCTGGGTCACTACCCAACAAGTATTCCCAAGTTCTCTTCTAACTTTCTTCAGTTATCCTCCATCTTTGACAAGGACAACATCTTCATAAACAACGAGAATATCCTTGGTCCCACGGAGTGAACTATGACAATTTTAAAACAATTACATTATTTCCTTGTTATACCTGAAATTGGTGTAGGCTTGCACATGTGACAATATTCTAAGCAGATTTATATTAATCTTGTCATTGTGTTAATCTTATAAAAGGAATCTACAGAGAAGTATAGTTCCAAGAAATTCTAAACCGAAAGAAATCAGCAAAGACCAAGAAGACAATAATACAAAAACTTTGGGGGGAGAACAAGCTATTCATATTCAACTGTAAAGTACTAATAAGTTTTTCTGTACTGTTCATGTGCATTGCTATTTATTTAAGAACACTGGAGATCTAATAGACAGCAGATAGATCACAGTCAACAATACCATATTATAAACTTCAAAGATGCTAAGTGACTAGATCTTAATTTTTCTCACCATAAAAAAGAAGTGATAATTATGTGAGTGATGGGGGTGTTAGCTAATGTTAAGGTGGTCATCATATTGCAATATATAAATGTATCAAATCAACATGTTGTACGCCTTATACTTACACAGTGTTATATGTCAATTATATCTCAATTTAAAAAAGAATACTTCCTCCTAATGACTCCATTACCCATAGACAAAAATGTGCTATGAGGAAATTCATGTATCACAATCTTAAACCTAGAAATAATGTTTAAATTACGTTGGAAAAAAAATGTCTTCTTGCAGATGAACATATGCGTTTTAGAAACTTTCGCCAGATCTGGAATTGGTTAAATAAGTAATTGACCTTAAATGTAAGGAAGTCAGAGGCTCTGTATTTGAAAGGGGGCTTTAGAGAAGTCTATAGCTGAAACCATGCTGTTTTATGGTAGTCCTGGGGGAAAGACAGTGCTGACTTGTTCAATGAATCTCCTCTGCTTATCATCATAACCCAGGGAAATCAGAATAGAGATTTTACCTCAGCAATTTTCTAATTAAAATATCCAGGTTCTATAAACCTTATACTTTCAATCCCCAAAAGAAATGTCTTTCTCAAGATTTGACTTTTGACATCAAATCAGCACTCATGGATTTAGTAGGGGAAAACAACATAGCATTTTTAAAGGTGGAAATTAATTTTCAGCTCCTATCTAGCTACCAATAAATTACAATTAGTAACACTTAATCCCAGATAGAATAAAGGAGTATATGAGAGGGTTTATTCATTTAAAATTTAGAAAATTTTCTAATCTGAACTTCCGTGATTATCCAGACCAGTGTTACAATTTTGTAAACGAAGAAATTGAAATAATGGTTTAGATGGTTTTCCCAAAGTCACACCTAATTAGTGCTGGAATCATGACTAGAACTCATGTTTCTTCCCACGTAACTCTTATGCTTTACCCTGCCACTTGCTACGATCATCACCAACATTTCCAATGAATCATCTGATGGTTCATAGCAAGCTTTTTACTTTTGTATTAGTTATATGAAAATGGTACACTTAATTTCAGACTCTAGACATATATGAAGAAATAAACCACTAATATCCTATAGTGGTTTCCTAACAACAGGTTAAGAACCATCGGGTGTCTAACTGTGTACATTTTTGTTTCCTAAAGAGACGTTACTGAAGTTTTTGCTTCATCGTAGAGTGAATGTAATGATTATGGATTTTTCTTCTATTAATTATGAAAACTGTTGAGTGACTTACAAAATTTTGAAAGAACTATACTTTTCAAAATTCTAATAACATAAAATTGTGAAAATCATTATTGACCAATGTTCCAAGGTCACAATTTGCTTTCAGAAAAAATTAATCCTTCTACTTTGGTAATCTGGAAATTATATAATCTCTAGACTGAATTGTTATTTGTTCATTCTTTTTGTAAGTGAATGGCTAGTAACTGCTACTATAAGTGATGTGTATATTGTATAATTTCAAATGTCAAATTACAACACTTTGTGTCCAAAATATTATCAGTCTGTATTTATTACAATCCTATATTAATTTCATTTCTTACACATTTTTGTGTGCAGTTTTTTGTCATTGTTATATGACTGATACCTTTATAATTATTAGCATTTATCCTTTAACAATTTCAGGAAGTTGGCCTATATGTAGATTTCTTACTTTAATAGGAAAATATTGTAATTGTAAAATATTTGAGCTAATAGAAACTCTAGGCCCATGTTATCACAATGTAGGCATGATCCTATCTCTAAAAATCTGGTAGGTGGGTATCCACAATTAGGTTAATTTCAGATGCTATTTCATTCAAATTGTTAGAAAATGATTTGCTTATATGGAGTTAAAGTTTTCTCATTATAATTTCAATGTATTTGATTTAGCTTGGCCCTTTGGAGTAACACAGAATGTCTATTATTTTTTCAAAGTGTTGGGGGGATTTTGTTTTTAATATTAGTCATTAGTTATCATACTGCACTTCCCTTTTCTCTTTTACCAGGCACTGAATGAAGATGATAATAATACCTAATATTTACTGAGCACCTACCATGGGCCAAGAATGATTCATAGTCTTTCACATGCATTAGCTTATTTAATTCCCCCAATAGACCCACACAAGTGATACTAGATCCCCATTTACTATATGAGAAAACTGAGGCTCAAAGAGACTACACTGCTTTCTTAAAGTAAACCAGCCAAGAAACTGCAAACAAGAAGCATACTCGAGGTTTCTCTGACATCAAAGCCAAGTTTTCCCTACTACATACTGTACTTTTTAGTGTATCTCATGTTTTTTTATCCATTCTCCTTATAACATGATTCTTAAACTCATCGTCAGTCTTTCACTCTGAATGCTTCTATTTGTTGAATTTTTTTCACTCTTGCTGTATAATCCATATGCTTATAATATTAATGTTCCTACTTGAATAAATGATTCCACTGTAGTAAAACTTACAGCAAAGTTTCTGTTGCAAAATATGAATTGCTGAGACCTGTTCCTCTAGCTATCTAAAAAAACAAATTAGTTATTATTTTATATTGCACATATTTAAATACTTCTCAGTAAGTACTTCCATTTTCCAAATGCCAGTTGGGTGTTGTGGAGACATAAATATAACCTAGAAAGTGATCAGGCCACTAATTGATACGGACAGTCAATTAGTGCTTCAAAGGATCTCGCTCAGTATTTTACACATAGAGAACATGGGAGAAAAATTATAGTTTGTTGTATAATCTCTATTGCTTCATTGTGGACCACAGCTATATAGCTACTGGATGGTTTCTGCAGAAAGTAGGCAAGCTTCTCACCGGTTGCTAGTAGGATGGTAGCATTACGGGAAACAATTATATTGTGTGATTTGAATGCATTAGCTTTCCCTTTATAAAGTTCCAGACTGAACCAATTCTGATTCTGTTCAGGTCAAAAGTCTTCTTAATCTCTGTGTTATGCTGATCAAACCTCAAAATGTCAGGTCAAATTATTTCCGTTGGGCCTGTTCTATTTGTGATTAATTAAAATTTCTTCTTGATTGCATACAGTTCTTTTAAATATATAATCCCTTTATTGTGTAGCGAATTGAGAATATGGTCCTAATTTAAAAACAAATACTCAAGTGGGCCTCTCAGTATGATGTAAGCCACCAATTTCAGTAAAGTGAAGAAAGAAAAGTAAAACATTTTACTATTTTTGCGTGAGTATATGAGTGCAATAACCAACAGAAAATTATACCTACTTGCCTATCATTACAGATTACAAGAATTGATTAAAGAAAGGGCTTTATATAAATAGAATGTATATGCAGAAAGTCCTGACCCCAGATTTTTATCCAGAGGTAGTTTTTAGTATTTTAGTTTTAGAAAAATAATCAATGGTGAGACCACATGAAAATTTTAAAAGGTGGCAAAACTTCTCCTCATTAGACTATAGGAATTTGAAAATTCATGTTAATTTTCTTTAAGGACATTCTATAATTTAAATGAAGAATTGGTCTGAAATTCCTCTTTCTCTCTCTGTCTCTGTCTCTGTCTCTGTCTCTCTCTCTCTCTCTCTGTCTCTCTCTCTCTCTCTCTCTGTCTCTCTCTCTCTCTCTCTCTCTCTCATTTTGTGGTTATTAACTACATGATCTTTTATGTTGTGTTAATTATGAGGGACAGGTTGCCTTTCTGTTATTTTATTCATTTTCAACCCACCAAGAAGACATACCGATCTTGTATGAGTTAAACCCTAGCACACAAATGTTGTACTATCAATAAGGTTGTGACACATCAATGCTTTCCAAAAAGAAACTCGACTTTTCTCACCATTGACAGCTCTCCCAAAAATATGTATATAAAGTAAAGCAGTTGCACTAAGCAGTGAGGAAATTGAGGGGCATTGCTGAAAACAGCAAAGCTGACAATGGACCAAGTTCTGAGCAACCTTTGAGTCCCATGGTGAAGGGCAGTGAGGAAAGAGATGAAAAGGGGGAAAAGAAAAGGAAAGAGGCAGGAAGAGGTGAGCAAGAAATTCTCAGAGAGGGACTAGCAAACAAATACAGGGAATTCTCAAGACCAGAGAGAGGAGAGCTCATGAAAGGCGGGCGTCCTCTAAGATAGAGGAGGGAGGAGAGGGTTCCGCTGGGCTGGCGCGTTGGCGAAGCACCAGACGGTGGCCAGGAGCGGAGGTCACGTGGTCCTCAACAATGCACCCAACCTGGGCTACTGCCCAGGCGCCAGTCAATGGTTGGGAGAAAAGGGATTAGAGTATATGAAAGGAATGCACAGTGAATTAGTGATTAGATATAGTATCACAGAAAACAGTCTGACATTTCAATTATATGCCAGGTGCCTCTTAACTAAGCTGAGTGGACCTGCAGCCAACAAGAAGCCTTGTTTACTTAAAGCTTTGAGTCAAAAAGAAGCTACTTATACTCTTGGTATCAAAACATTGCTGAGGCCTTATAAAGTACAAAACATCATGTAAGAATGTGTGTGTATGTCTGTGTGTGTGTGGTGTGTGTGTGTGTTGGGGACAGGTAGTATTGTTTAGGTATCTCATCTATTCATACTGAAGTCTAAGAGAACTCTGACGCTTACTGGCTGTGAGACCGTGGGGAAGTTACTTCACCTCTCTGTCCTTTCATAGCCTCATCTATGAACTGTGTATATAATAGCACCTACTTCCTAGGATTTTTATGACGATTAGATGAGTTAGTATTTGTAAACCATTTAGAGAAGAGGATGGCACACAGTATCATACCAATTCTTTCAACTCAAATAATTTTTTTCATAAAATTAACTTCTCTTTCATTTCACCATCATTTACACACTTGTGCAAATAAATTTCCTTACTAGAGCATTATGTTTCTTTCTGTCTTCCAATCCTTATGCAAGGAGACCCCCTGACTCTACCCTACCCATCCTTAAAAAAGGAAAATCCTTATACAGAAAAAACAATTTTAAATATAAAGTCTTAAGTAATCGCCCTGTATGACAGACTTCAGCCTGATAGCAGGCTAAAGATTTAAAAGATGGGAAACTCACTCCATGCCATTCTTTCTTCCAAGTATGAGCTCTTCCACAATATCTTCTTGCTTTGTCTACTTTCTAATGTCATTGGGTAGTTTTAAAAATATCTTGTTCAGAGTTTATAGTTATTACATCGGTGGGAGGTCTGTCCAACAGGAACTTCTCTGACCTCAGTTGGAAGCAGAGCCTCGATGTACTAGTCTAATGTAATGGGGTGGAACGGACAGGAATGGGGCTCCCTCTTTCACATGGAAACTTTGCTCAAATGTCCAGGATGCTTTATTGTTAAATTATATACCAGAATTAGGCATTAAAGCCGAGTACAAGTTCTCAGTGCATGGAAATGTTAGTAGGCTAGAGAGTGATAAGTTAATAGTCAAACTTTGTTTTGGAAACTTGCAAACGTCAGAATTTGGGGGCATTTCTCTGGAGCATTAAATTTCTTCAGAGGAGGATCATTTAGTTGCCTTCCTGGGGTATTACACAGCTATCAGCAAACATGAAACTGATATAGAAGGAGACCTGGACATCTTAATGTTCAGGTCTAGCCTCATATATCACCGCTTATTTTCAATCGAGCCCTTCTGTGTGTCTAGAGCAGGGGTGTCCAAACTTTTTTCAATGTTTTTTACCAAGGGCCATATGCAGTAAAATACACGAACAGCTGGGCCACTCACTCGAGGTGAAGTATGTATTGCCTCACCTGGTTTATTTAAGTAAACTAAATATATTTTTTGAATTTGCTGTGGGCCAATTAAAAATGGATTGCGGGCCACAGTTTGCCCGCGGGCCGCAGTTTGGACACCCCTGGTCTAGAGAAATGGAGTTTGTCATATTGTGAATGAAGTGTCTCTAGTGAAAATGCTTGGTGTCTCCTGGGGAAGGAGCAGTAGCAGTCTCCATGCACGTGGTAAAGGTGTAACCCTGAAGATCTAATTGCATCTCATACAAACTTTTAAACAATCCATGTGTTTCCAGACATTCGCTTTGGCTTTATATTTCAAAGCCCATTATGTTTACTATTTCATTGTCTATGATTTAGCTGGTGGTTTGATTCTCCTATAAGCACTTAATTTTGACCTCCCTTCATTTTGCCAAATCATTTGCTATATCCTGGTCTGCTTTCCTTTTTTTTTTTTTTATTTGGGGGTGGAGTGTACAGATGTTGACAAATTATAACAAAAATGTCTCTTTTTTGCAATGGTGAATTTTTAAAGAGGGTGGATAACACATCACCCATTTTATTAGAATTGGAAATCTCTGCCTAGGGTACTTTTAATCAACAATGTAGTTGATTTTAATAAACTGAAGTGCTTTGAAATATTAAATGAATTAAACCCTACTGTATCATTATTGACAAATTTTAAACTGAATTCAATTGTTTTTCCATCATGAACATCTTACTATATGCAGTATCTATGCACTATATTTTCTAGCCAGCAACATTTAAGGCTATTTTTTCACAAATATATACTGGTCATTATTAAAAAAGAAACAAACATAAAATTAAATGTGAAGAGCAGACATTATGGACTGCAAAACAATGTATAATCTTCTTTGACAAGAGGAAAGAAGATATGAAATGTTACGTCTTAGAAATGCTCATTTCTTACAGAAAAGAAAAAAGAAAATGGGAAATCTGTACATATTTTCAATCATTACCAACTTAAAAACATAAGGAAATTGCACATTTAAAAATCTCTATTTGATCTTGCTTTACACATCAGAAGACCTGTCATACTGGTTCCATATTCATAGATGACAACAGTCAATAGCATTGAGTAAGTGGTGTCATCTTCAGCCAGAACTTGTGCCTTTTCATTTCACCACAATCCCTGCCTCTCTCAATAGAATCTCTGAACCCCAGCCTACCTTAGACATTCCACTATTTGCCTGCTCCTTATAGGATAAAACCAACATGGTAATGCTCGTTCTACATTGAACTTTGTACTTAGGATAGATTTTCCCAAGAGTAAATGAATCGGCAAATATTAGAATACAATTGTATTGCTGCCACAACTATTATGTTAGCAGTTTGCAAAATATGATGGCCAGTTAGGGAGTGTTCTTGAAAACTCTTCCAGATTATTTGTTAGTTCATCTTGGAGATTTTGTATTTATATTATAAAAATAATTGCATGTTTTTCTCTGGGATGAATGAATAACTGCACTTTTACAAAAATACTATATCAGGTTTAGTGTCACATCAAAAGAATAGAGTTAGATCATCCATTTGGCCACCTTAGCTGAGAAAAACTAAAGTACATAAGCAAGCTCTAGAGAAATACCAAGAATTAATCACAAAGGTAAAAACAGAAGCCAGCTACCCAGGTAATAAGTAATCCACCCTGTAGTTTATGTGGATAGAAGTGCATAAAAGAGGTAAAAAGAGAAAAGGATAAACAGGTTTCCAAAGCATTCTAAAGCTGACTAACCCTTCAAATGCTATAGACATCATCAGTCTGTGCACTTCCTTCTGAGTTTTGCCACAAGCCAGATCTATGAACCATGACATTTACCGCTTCTCATTTTTGTGAACAGTAAAATGTACCTAAACTAAATGTATCACATTAATAGGATAGCATGTGAAAACTGCCTAGGACAGTGTCCAAGCACATAGTTGGTATTCAAAAGATATCAGTTCCTTTCCCACCTGATTCGCTTTATGTTTCCTCAAAGTTGAATTCACTCCTTGACCACCACTTGAAATCTCATTTCATTTCAACATTCTACCAACATGAGAAGGTACTTCAGTGCTGTCCTTGCCTCACTGGGTAATCTGATTCAGGATCTGTGAGATACAGTGTCCTATGATATGTGTGAGATATCACACATGTCCGATGATTTTCCTGAATTGCATCCCTTCCTCCTACCTCTCAGAGAGGAGGCAATGGAATCTGAGTTTTCCATGCTGAAATCTCCCCTCTTGCTCTTTTGTCTTCTTTATCACTGATTGAGTTCCTAAAATTAGATCTCCCACCCTCATTTCCAATTGTCAAAGGATTGAGTGACTCCAGCAAGAGATAAGCGTCTAAAATTCTTCATTTAAGGAGAATTCTACCCAATAAATATGTTTTTCCAGCCCATAAAGGTGTCATCAGTTTTAAGTAATACCTGAAAAGCTTAGCCTCCCCAGTATCTTTGCATCCATCACTATTATAAAATGTGTGACACCAACCTGTGCAAAAAAAATATATATTGATGACTAATATGCTTTCACATTGACTATTGTATAGTTTCAAATGCAATTAATGCAACGATGCCCCTTATCTCTCTTAGGCTGGTCCACGTGACAAAATACCCTGTGTTTACTGTCATCTACCACTCTGAGTTGAATTCATCAATTAGAAAATTCAGGAAATTTTTAAAAGCTAGTATCACATACGAGGTTAAAGCTCTGAGTAATATCTTGTCTCTGTCTTGTTGGCATTATTGAGTTACAAAATATTGAAATATGTTTAGTCCTTGGGGCCTCAGCCTAAACAACACAGGAAGACCACCCCCAAAAAACCCCTCCATGTAGGACTTCTCTCCCAGCAATAAACACTCAGCTCTCCCAAGCCTACTTCCACTTCAAATAGCTTTCATCTATATGCTCAACCTTTTCAACATGTTCAAATGATGTCCTTACCCTAACCAAAACCTCACTTTCCATAGAAAACGTTAAAACCTGTTCAACTAATATCTCTCTCAAGTGGATACTGCGTGTTATCATGTACTCCACATGCCACCGGGTTAATTCTCATATTGGAATTAAATGTTTAACTTTTATTTGTGTTGATACAGCCAAGATTCTGTCCTAAAGAGCATCCGAAACTTTTGATTCCAGCTAGTGGAATTGAAACTACTTCACCTTTGGGTGGGCTGGTTGGCTCAGTTGGTTAGAGCACACTGCTCATGACACCAAGATCGCCAGTTGGATTCCCACATGGGCCAGTGAGCTGTGCCCTCCACAACTAGATTGAAAACAATGACTTGACTTGGAGCTGATGGGTCCTGGAAAAACACACTGTTCCCCAATATTCCCCAATAAAATAAAATAATTTTTTTAAACTACTTCATATCTGTTATTGCCACCTATTGATTTTCTATCCCCATGCAAGTGCCCTTTGACGTTTGAAGTTCATGTCATTCCACAGCATGTCACTCATGCTAGAGATATTAAATTTACTTCATCTTTTTACCAAATAGTTCAACTAAAAATCTACATAGAGCAATTTCTCAAGGGTATTACATAGAGGAGGTTTCTCAACAGTCATACTTTTACCGTTTTTTATTAAATTTATTGGTGTGACATTGGTTTGTAAAATGATATAGGTTTCAAGTGTACAGTTCTATAATTCCTCATCATATATTTGATCCCCTTTTCCCTCTTCTATCACCCCCCCATATACATATACACACACACACACACACACTATTACCATTTGAATTGGATAATTCTTTGATGTAGGAGACTGTTCTATGCATTGTAGGAAGATTAGAAGCATTCCAGTCCTCTATCCACTGGTGCCAGTAGTATCCCTTCCCCAAATTTTAGTGAGAACTAACAACGTCGCCAGGCATTGACAAATGTCCCCTGGGTGTAAAACTTGCTCCTCATTGAGAACCACTGTCATAAAGGATTTTTTTTTTAAATCAGTTCTTTTCATTAAGGGATTTATAAACCTGAACTGACACACTCATTCAGAGTGCAGGTGCAGAGAGAAAGGGTAACAAAATATTAAGGAAGGGAACATAAACACAAAGCCTGGAAATTTAGTCACAATTAATTTTGAAAACAATAGATGCATTAAAAATTTTTAGAAGTCTCTATTCAAGACAAGGTGTCTGAAACTGAGGAATAAATTCATTCCATGGTTATATATTCATTTAATTTATTCTTGGAATTACAAATGGATTTGATTTGGTTGTTATCAATTTGCAGATACTACAATGGTGAAAGAAATAAGAAAAAAGAATAGAACTTTTTAAATAGCTTCAAACATAATGGATTCAGAGAGAAATAAATGTATTCAGTTGCAAAAGTAGACTTAAAATGTCATAAGTGTCTATAATTACACCATTATATTTTCTTAATATTCCATTTATACTAAAAACAGCTATTTATAACAATCTACTTATTTCAAGAAAAATAACAATCACAAAATCAAGATTTGAGCTCTAATTGAATGTAGTATAATTCCATGTACAAAGTGACAAAAAAAACCACATAAATGCCAGTTGATGAAGATGAATAATGATGTCAAAGTAATTAAACTGGTACCAAAAACATAATTAGTCTTTTTTTTATTGTAATAGTTTTTCAAAGAAATAATAGCTATTATTCTTGAACTATAAGTTCTATTGTGAGTTTGAATTTTGGGCTACCCAAATCAATCTCTCAAGTACATTCATAATATACAAAGCATGTTAAAATTACTTGAAAAATCAAATATCCTGAAGTGTATTAATGATGTCAATTCAGTCTGCAGCTGCTGCAGCTTGAGTGTTGTGATTCATTCCTTGGTTTTCATTTTCTATTGTGTAGGAAGATGGATGCTTTCCTGATTTTGGTGGTATACACAAGATAACGAAATATCCAAACTGACTTTTTAAAAAGTTACACACGTATTATTTTTCTTTCATCACAAATATAAACACGCTGAAAAGTGAACAACATATATATATATATATATATATATATATATATATATATATATATATTTTTTTTTTTTTTTTTTTTTAATTTATGGTTTGATTTACGTAGGGCCAAATACATGAGTTTCACATTCACTCCAAAGTTATCATATAAATGCAACCTAAAGGACACTAAATTGGCTAAATACTTTGGTTTTTGTTACACACATTCAGTCAAGTATCATGAAATTGTTTTATTAAATTGTCAGACTATTTCTGTTTAGTTTTGGGTTTAGTTTTATTCTTAAGTAACCATAAGTGACTGGCCTAAAGTTTAAGTGACAAATAGGTCATTCTTTAAAAGACAAATAGGTCTTTTAAAAAATGGACTTCCCTTTAATTTTAGAAGCTAATAGAAATGATTCCTTGTTGAACTATTCTGGACAAGCAATCAATCCATTACACAGTGATTTCCCATTTATGCTAAGAAATTTGATTTATCTAAAATTTTAATATTGACTACATGAAGATATTACTTGAACGAAATTCTCCAGTCAAAAGTCTTCAATGGAAAAAAATACTGCACGGTAATTTAGAACTTAACTTCTGATTATATCTATATTTTGAATCCTGAAAATTTCTAGGTGTGTAAACTTAGGCAACTTCTATAAACTCCAATATTCTCATTTATAAGTTGGAACATCTTGAGTCGCTGAAGGAATTAAATTGAGATAAATTTTTAAAGTGCTTACCATAGTGACTGGCAAATAGTAAATGATCAATAATTATTTTATTATTATTGAGACAGGTTAGTTAGTATGATTGCTAGGTAGACAGGGGGGTCCCTGATGGAATAAACAAAAAAGCAGACATTTCCTGAAACTCCAGGTACTGGAATGTCTCCTTCTCTCCAGGACAGAGACATGAGAATATGCCTTGAGGTTAACAGATAATCTCAAATCCCTTCTGGCCAGACAAAGGAGCAGATCTATTAGATAGGAATGGGTT
This sequence comes from Rhinolophus sinicus, assembly GCF_057876585.1. NCBI lineage: Eukaryota > Metazoa > Chordata > Mammalia > Chiroptera > Rhinolophidae > Rhinolophus > Rhinolophus sinicus. The sequence goes on from NC_142516.1 coordinate 162,383,210, forward strand.
GGTTGTTAATCCCTTCAGGATGGGCAAACAGGACAAACCTAATAGATGAATTCCATTAGAAGGCTCCATCCCCCTTCCCCAAGCAGGCAAGGGAAAGTATAAAAGTAAAAGCATTTTGCCTTAGCTAGTGGGCACCCCCATTTAGGACCCCCTCCCGCTCGGGAGCTGCAACCTCTTCTCCTGCCTCTAATGAACTATCTTCCTTTACAACTTTTTGCCTCTCCCTGATCCGTGCTTCCATTCTTTGGTCTCACGAGTCAGGATCCTGGACCACACCCAGAAAACTGCTAGCAGATCCAACATCATTTGCATCATCTGGGGGCTCATCCAGGATTGAAGGAGAGGTAAATATTATCTGTGCCTTTCTACTTGCCCACCCTATGGGCCTTCATCATTTTAGTCTCCTTTTTCTATCACACAAATATCGGGCCTCTGTCAGCCATTTCAAAGCAACTAGTGTGGCTGCCGACCTTAACCCTCTGAGGGCAGGTCTTGCAGAAGGGCTCTGGTTGATCCCCTCCGGCACTGAGCCGGAGGAATGTCGGCCACAGTCCAACTGCCTTCTCTCTTGCTTTCTCTCTTGGGTGGAGTAAAGCCCAAAGACGTGCATGGTTGAGGTGAATGGCCCTTGGCAGCAATTGCGGATTCTGATAGTAGCTACTCTGCGATGGGTCCCAAATGCTCCCTGAGTCTTCCCCCAGCCCGACAGCCCATAAGGGTGCCGTTCGGAGGCTTCCCTCCCCCTCCCCTTCTCTGCTACTGTCTCCTATCCTTCTGTTGCCTTTTTCCTTTCTACAAGGAGACTGAATACTGGCGTGTGGCCAGGACTGTGGGCCTTTGCGGACAACTGAGGGACCCTTGGCATGGCTACTCTGCGGTGGGCCCCAAAGGTCCCTCTGTTCCCTTTCCAGCCCAACTGCCCGTAAGGGTGCCAGCAGGATGACTCCTTTGTCTTTGCTTTTCTTTCATCCTGTCACTATCTCTCCTCAGCTTTTGAGACGCTGGTCTAGGGTCTCTTCCCTGAGGGACCGCCTCAACACTCCCTGCCGACCTCAAGACATCTTAAGGTAAGAACATGGATCTCTGCCTCTATAGGACATCTCTTGTCACTCAGGATAAGATATACTGGCATTTAACATTCCTTCCCATATCATCCTCTTGAGATCTCCAAGCTTTAAAGTGCAGATGGAAGTGTCCTGATATCTACCCCAAGTCTCTGTTGTTTTTGTGATCTCTCCACCTATTGTCGATTCCTCAATAATTGTCTGGCAGCCTAGACTCATCGGGGGCTCCACCCATGGAGTCCCAAATACTTCGCCATTTTCCTCTTGTACCTCTGCTTTCATCAGCCATCTGACAAAATTCACAGGGAAGGGCAATATATTCCAGAGTCACTTTACCTTGAGGAGGAAACTTTATCTGAAGCCTTTTTGGGGCTTCCGTTTCCTCTATTCTCCCCCTCTTACCTATCAGGAATCAAAACTTCCCCCCTTGCCTTTCTGCCCAGACCGCATGACTTCTTTATAAGCCTTGAGTATATATTCATTCCTTAAACATCATGCCCTAGAGCAAGTTGTGGGAGATGAACTGCAAAGGGACACCTTTCTGTTCTTCCTCCCTTTCAGGTGGGCAATCAGCCCTCACACACCTACATCCCCCTGAATTGCATCTTGAAACACTGGGACAAATATGACCCTCAGACTCTGAAGAAGTGGCACCTGATTTTTTTTTTTCAAAGGTTTGGCCTAAATACTTGTTGGAAGATGGGGAGACTTGGCCTTCTGAGGGAAGTATTAATTACAATACTATCATGCAGCTAGACCTGTTTTGCAGGCAGGAGGGCAAATGGTCAGAAGTTCCATATGTTCAGGCTTTTTTTGCCCTGAGGGACAACCCAGATCTCTGTAAGAAATGTAGAGTTGACCCGGCTCTTTTGGCCGTGATCTCTTGCCTCCCTTCCCCTAATGAGTCCCTTTATAAGGTGCGTCCTCCTAAGGGGACTCCTCCTAGGGGGATTCCTTCTAAGGAGACTCTCCCTAAGGAGACGGCTCCTAAAGAGACTCCTCCAAAAGAACCCCCAGGGGGGTCCTCCTCTCCTGAGGAGGTCCCTTCAACAAATACCCTGTCAGGGGATCACCCCAAAAACAAATATCCTGCTCTTCCTCTGGAGCCGGTTGCTGCCCCAGCTCCTAATTGTCCTCCATATCCAGGACCTCCTGTACAAAAGCCCCCAGCTTGGAGTAAATCAAAGGCGCTTCCAGCTTGAAGTAAATCAAAAGTGCCCCCAGTATAGAGTAAATTTCCTTCCCTTACAAGAGATGCCAGGAGGAGAATTTGAGTCTGCCAGGGTTCAAGTCCCTTTTTCCTTGTAAGATCTCAGACAAATAAAGGGAGATCTAGGGAAGTTCTCAGATGACCCCGACAATTACATAGAAGCTTTCCAAAATTTAACTCAGGTCTTGGAGCTCTCTTGGAAAGATGTTATGTTAATCCTGAATCAGACTCTCACCAGTTCTGAAAGACAAGCAGCCTTGCAAGCTGCCGAAAAGTTTGGAGATGATCAGTTCCTAGCCTCTCATGAGGAACAGGCAGGACAGGAGGATTCTACTCGGGAACCCTTCCCTACAGGGAAGCAGCCAGTACCCATGATGACCCACTATGGGATCCTGATACAGCCATGGGAAATTGGCAAAGAAAACACTTTCTGGCATGCATTTTAGAGGGACTGAGGAGAACAAGGGCCAAACCCATGAATTATTCAAAACTATCTACTATTAGCCAGAATTCGGAAGAAAATCCCTCAGGCTTTTTAGAAAGGCTCAGGAAGGCCTTAATTAAATATACTCCTATAGGGCCAGACAATCCTGCAGGGGAAATTCTTTTAAAAGACAAAAACTCAGGCTGCCCCAGATATCTGGAGGAAATTAAAAAATTGTGTATTGGTCCCGAAGACATCTTGGACCAACTACTCAAGGTGGCCAACACCGTCTTTTACAACTGGGACCAAGAGGAAACCCAGGACAAGGAAAGGAAAATAAGAAAAAAGACAGAAATATTAGTGGCTGCCTTAAAGGGCACCCAGGGAAAGGGAAGGTCTGACTGCCACCCATGTGGACAGTCCGGTCACTAGCAAGGGGAATGTCCACGGCAACCAGGGCCAACTCAGAGACCTCCGTGGCCCTGTCCCTTCTGTGAAGGGGTTCACCGAAGTCAGACTGTCCCCAAAGGCCTCCATCCTCGAGGCCAGCCTCATCCAGTCAGACTCCTACTCGGGACTGAACGGGCCCGGGGCTTCTATAAGTGGCTCCTTCGTCCCATCTAACCATCGGGACCCCCGAGTCCCGGGTAACCCTAAAAATAGAAGAAAAACCTATTGATTTCCTTCTAGACACAGGAACCACAGTCTCTGTCCTCTCCAATCCAGAGACCCTCTCCAATCGACATGTTACAGTCTGCAGAGTCACGGGCAAGCCAATTACTAAATAGTTTTCCCAGCCCTTAGGCTGCATATGGGGTGACCTAATGTTCTCCCATTCATTCTTGATCATGCCAGAAAGCCCTAATCCTCTATTAGGAAGAGACATTAAGACTGAGATGGGAACTGTTGTTCTCCTAGCCCCTGGAAGGATTTCTAGCTGCCTCCCAGTAGTAAAAACCAACATCAACTCTGATGTTTGGGCATCACAAGGGACAAGTGGTCACGCCTTAACAGCCACTCCAGTCCACATTCATCTTAAGGACCCCACTTTATTTCTTTGCTGGAAACAATACCCTCTGAAACCCGAGGCATGGAAAGGATTAATCCCTGTCACTAACAGTCTCTGCAGCCGGCACTGTAGCTCAGGCAGTTGGAGCTCCATGCTCCTAACTCCAAAGACTGCTGGTTGGATTCCCACATGGGCCAGTGGGCTCTCAACCACAAGGTTGCTGGTTCGACTCCTCGACTCCCACAAGGGATGGTATGCTGTGCCTCCTGCAACTAACAATGGCAACTGGGCCTGGAGCTGAACTGTGCCCTCCACTATGATTGAAAGCGCAACAACTTGAGTTGGAAAGAATCCTGGAAGTACACATTGTTCCCCAATAAAATCCTGTTCCCCTTCCCCAATTAAAAAAAAAAAAAAATCAGTATCAAACGACAAGGGCTCCTTAGAGAATGCAACAGTCCTTGCAACACCCCCATCTTAGGTGTTCCCAAACCAAATGGAGAATGGAGATTAGTTCAAGACCTCCAGGCCATCAACGAAGCAGTCATTACTCTACACCCTATAGTTCCAAACCCTTACACTCTCCTAGCCCAAATACCTGAAAGTGCCAAATGGTTCACGGTGTTAGATTTAAAGGATGCCTTTTTCTGTATACCCGTGCACCCTGACTCTCAATATCTCTTTGCCTTTGAGGACCCTGAAAGCCAGATTTCACAGGTCACCTGGACAGTCCTCCCTCAGGTTTAGAGATAGTCCACACCTTTTTGGACAGGCCCTCTCTAAGGATCTGTCAGAGTTTTCCTATAACAGCTGTACTCTTTTACGATATGTTGATGACCTTTTATTGTGTGCGCCATCTGAAGACCTCATCAGCCAAGGCACTACTACTCTTTTAAATTTTCTAGCCTCTAAGGGTTACAAGGTTTCAAAGGCCAAGGCCCAACTGTGTCAGACTTCTGTCAAATACCTTGGGCTAAGTATCTCTGAAGGAACTAGGACCCTAGGGTAGAACAGAATTCATCCCATCTTTACATATCCCCTACCTATGACCCTGAAACAATTAAGTGGCTTCCCGGCATTACTGGCTACTGCCGTCTATGGATCCCAGGATACAGAGAAATGGCCCACCCCCTTTACCAACTAATTAAAGATACTCAAACTGCAAATACTCATCTACTACTTTGGAACTCAGAGGCAGAACAAGCTTTTAGCCTTTTAAAACATGTACTGTTAAGTGCCCCAGCCTTAAGCCTTCCTACAGGAAAATCCTTTTATTTATATATAACAGAAAGAAAGGGAATGGCTTTAGGAGTCCTAACACAACCCAGAGGACCTCACAGCAACCAGTAGGATATTTAAGTAAAGAACGAGACCTTGTAGCGCGCAGCTGGCCGGCTTGCCTCCAGGCCATGGCTGCGGCTGCCTTCTGGTTCCTGAAACTACTAAGCTCACGATGGGACAAGACTTAAGCATCTTTGCCCCCCATCACATTCAAGGGCTTTTAAATACTGGCAATAGTCACTGGCTCACAGATAGCCGCCTCTTACGGTATCAAGCTCTTTTACTAGAAGGTCCTGTAACTCAAATACAGACCTGTTCTTCACTCAGTCCAGCCCCATTCCTCCCCGAGGCAGGAGAAGAGCTGATACATAACTGGCAGCAAGTTTTACTACAATCCTATGCTGCTAGACCAGACTTACAAGACACACCCCTAGACAACCCAGATTGGACACTTTTTACTGATGGGAGCGCTTTTGTAGAAAATGGCACACGAAAGGCTGGATATGCTCTTGTTATTTTACATAATATCTTAGAGCATGCAAGCCTTCTTTCTGGAGCCAGTGCACAACCAACTGTGCTAATAGCTTTTACTCGAGCACTAGAGCTGAGTAAAGGAGAAAGAGCCAACATATATACTGATTCAAAATATGCTTTTTAGTATTACATGCCCATGGAAGCATTTGGAAAGAAAGAAGCTTCCTAACTGCCAACGGGTCTCCTATCAAATCAACCAACTGCTACAGGCAGTACTTTTTCTAAAGAAATAGCAGTTATACACTGCAAGAGACACCAAAAGGGAAGTGATGAGATTTCTGAAGGCAACCGATTAGCAGACCAAACAGCTAAAAGCGCTGCCAAACTTTCAACCCTACACTAACTCCCCTAATTTGGGATGGGTCCATAACCCACATTAAGCCCCAATATACTCAAAAGTAACAAGAATGGGCTAAGACAAGGGGCTACACCACCCAACCCATAGGTTGGTTACAATGGAAGGGTGGTCATTTACACCTCCCAGCTGCCAATTAATGGAAAGTTCTAAAAACTCTTCACCAAACCCTCCACTTAGGAAGGGACAAAACTTTACAAATGGCTCAAAAATTATTCACAGGAGAAGGCCTTCAAAAGACTACACAAGATATTCTTACATCTTGTGAAGTCTACCTTAAGAATAACCCCCTAACACATCCTCAGACAGCCATAGGCAAAGACAAGGCAAATGCTCAGGACAGGATCGGCGATTAGACATCACCCATATGCCTAAAGCCAAAGGATATGAGTATCTCCTAGTATGGGTAGACACCTTCACCGACTGGGTTGAAGCCTTTCCTTGTAGAACAGAAAAGGCAATAGAAGTAGTGAAGGTCCTAATTATGGAAATTATACCTAGATTTGGCTTCCCCAAGTCTCTTCAAAGTGACAATGGGCCTTCTTTCACATCTTCAGTCATGGAGGGTGTATCCAAAACCCTGGGACTAGACTATCACCTCCATTGTGCTTGGAGGCCACAATCCTTAGGCAAGGTAGAAAAGACCAATGACATTATCAAAAGACATCTTGGAAAATTACCACAAGAAACTAGCCAAAATTGTACAGCTTTACTCCCCATAGCTCTCGTTCGTATTCGAAATACTCCAATTAAGTGTGGCCTAAGCCCTTTTGAAATGTTGTCTGGTAGGCCTTTCTTAACCAATGGTCTCCTAACCGATCATGAAACTATAAAACTAACCCAAAATATAACTTCTTTAGCACAGTTCCAGCAAGCCGTCCAACAATTATCAGAAGTTCAACCTCGAGGAATCAAAATCCCCTACTTAACCCAGGAGATGAAGTTCTTATCAAATCTCTTCCTTCTCTAATTCCGACACTAGATCCAGTGTGGAAAGAACCCTACACCATGATTCTTTCTAGTTCCACAGCAGTAAAAGTCCCAGAATTTAACTCCTGGATTCATCACTCCTAAGTCAAACCCTGTACGAGTGCACCCACACAAACAGAAGAAAAAGACAAACGTCCTACGTACTCCAGTCAACCACTAGGGGACTTAAAAACCTTTTCTGCACCGTACAGATAAGTACTTAGATGATACAGTCTAGTTTCAAAAAGACCATATTAGGGGGCTTCATTATCTTCACTTCTGCTTTCATTCTCTTTTTTGCTGCATCTGTTATGTGTATTGTCCTAGATTCAGTCCCTTCTCCTGCCATTACTTGCCTTGTTGCAGGGCGGAGCCAAGGAATATTTTGTATTATTTTTGCATGCTATATTTTAATCAGTCTTTTGAAACTTTCTGACATCTAAGACACCATTCACAATTACTACATAATTTTTTATCAAGTTTTACTCTTTATAATAATGTTTCAACATGGGGCTCCAGAGGACCTCATACCATTCCAAAGAAACAAAAATGTGTGGATTTACCTAGTCAAACATGTAATGAATGTGTCAAACTTTTGCCTTAAAGGAGGAAATTATGTTGGACAAACCTTTACCTCCTGTCTAGTTGGAGTCTGCACACCCCTGAGTTATATAAAGAACTGTAGCACCCTTCCATACATTGATAATCCCATATCTTACTCCAATATCTACAACTGGGGTCCCACTACCATCCAAAAAGACATAAGCGTGTTCTCTATACAGGTTCGAACTGTAAATCCAGCCAATCAATGTGTTATTTTTACTGGCTGCCCCAACCATTTCGACCAATGATGACCTTAACTGCAGCTCTGCCACTTCTACAATTTATGCTAATACACATGGTATTACCTGCTGGATGGTTCCTTGTATGTGAGAAAATGGCTTACTCCTATATTCCAGCTTATAGCACTAGGGGACCCTGATCTCTCGGAAGATTAACTGTCTTCTTACCCCAAAAGCCTCATCAGGCTAGACATTGCAGAGAACTCACTCTAGATCCCAGCTGCGACAGCGATATACATTTATTTAGTCCAGCTGAATATATTTCTTCATCTCTCTTTGTAGTACCTGCTATGACCATAGCCTTAGATGTAGAGATTAGTCACATTGCTTGTTCAATGGCAAAGGCCCCGAATGCCACTTCACAGGCTATACACACCATGAACCAACAGTTAGGACAAGTCAGAGAAGCAGTTCTTGAAAACCGACCTGCCATAGACTACCTACTCCTCAAACACAATCAAGGATGTGAAAATTTTAAAGGATTATGCTGCTTCAATCTTTCTGATCATTCTCATTTAATAGAAGATAAGGTACAACAAATTCATAAGTTATTTTTCCAATACTAAGACAGGATTCTTTGGCTTAGATTTATCCCTCCTTACTTCCTGGCTTCCCAATTTAACAGGGCTTAAAGAAGTCTTTCTCATATTTCCAGTATTCATTATAGGAATTATCTCTTGCTGTTGCCTACGGTGTATCTCTGCTTGTGGACCACTCACTAGGTGGCTATAGCAGCCTCCAAAGCAACAAAACCCTCATCTGGATCTGCTCATCTACCCGGGACCCTTAGATAGACCTCTGGACAAGCCCTCGCTGCTGGTCTCTGTACGTCCCTCCTCAGCCTGAAGTAGCCAGAGCAGTCTTCACCCCTATCCCCTAATGCCAGTTAGGGTTTCATCTTCAGAGGGGGGGATTGAGACAGGTTAGCTAGTATGATTGCTGGGTAGACAGCGGTGGTCCCTGGCGGGATAAACACAAAAGCAGCCATATCCTGAAACTCCAGGTACTGGAATGTCTCTTTTACTCCAGGACAGAGACATGAGAATACACCTTGAGGTTAATAGATAATCTCAAATCCCTTCTGGCCAGACAAAGGAGCAGATCTAATAGATAGGAATGGGTTGGTTCATTAATCCCTTCAGGATGAGCAAACAGGACAAACCTAATAGATGAATTCCATTAGAAGGCTCCATCCCCCTTCCCCAAGCAGGCAGAGGAACATATAAAACTAAAAGCCTTTTGCCTTAGCTAATGGGTACCCCCATTCAGGACCCCTTCCCACTCGGGAGCTGCAACCTCTTCTCCTGCCTTTAATAAACTATCTTCCTTTACAACTTTTTGCCTCTCCCTGGTCCGTGTGTCCATTCTTCAGCTTCACGAGACATGATCCCGGCCCACACCCAGAAACTGCTAGCAGATCCAACATCATTTACATCATTATTACAAATAATTATTTTTATAAAAATTAATTCAAATTATTCAGGCATTCTGTGAAAACAAACTTCTCTATATGCTTTCGGTAACAACAATATTAAGTTACATGCCTTGTGTTTTTGTGGTGGTTTTTTTTTTTCGAATGGAGGTGATGGGAGAAATATCCAAATGACAGTGTTACTGGTGGGAAAAGGCATATCATTCCATAGGGACTTTGAGATAGACAAAAACCATAGGCAGTCAGGTACAGGTCCATGGTGGGAGGGATTAAGGCGGAGACCATAAAAAAGCCAGGGGAGATAACTTTAATAGCTAGCAAATAGATTCACGATGCAGAGCCCACCAAAACTATCAGCTCAGGTATAGGGGGGAGGGCCAATCCGCTTGTAGTTAACAATTTCAAAGTGCAGAGAACATGTGCAGCCTGAATAGATAAGGTAATAATAGCCTCTTGTTAATTACAGGTGTCAATCAAGTAGAACCACGCCTTTATTGGAGGACACCCATCCCAGATAAAACCCCCAGGCTCCTGCAAGCGGCCACCCTCCTCTTGAGACTTGCCTTTGCTCCCAGACTCCAAACCCTTTGGAGTGTATTTTCTCTTCTAACAATTGCCTTGAGCCACTGCTTTCTGCTCGGAACCACTTTTACCTCTTTGAAGTGTACTTTTTCTTTTAATAAACTGCTTTTTCACTACTTTGCCCCAATATCTCATTCAATTCTTTGCTCCAGACGCCAAGAACCTGGATGTTGCGTGGAGAAGGGCCCACTCCTCAGTAACGTATTTTGGCCAGCCAGCCAGGGGTAGCTGCCCAGGTATAGAAGACCAATCAATTTTGACTCAGAGTTATTATCGTTCCCAGCACAGCCCAGCCTGTGGGGCATTCCACTTGGGACCCCCCTCACTTAGGAGAGCCTTTCTCTTGTGCCTGTTCTCTTACGCTTTTGCAATAAAAACTGCTCCTGTTTAAACCTTGCTTGCCTCTCCGGTCCCTGTTCTCATTCTTCGGGTAGGTAAAACCCGAACTCGGGACACCAGACACCAGAATCCTGTATCATTTGGGGGCTTGTCCGGGATGTAAGGAGAGGTAAGCGCACTTCAAGCTTTGCTGCCTCTTCTGCAGCTGCTTGCCTGGCTTCAGGCTTCCATTGTTTGAAGACTCTCACTCTCTTAAAACATCGGGCCTCCATCAGCCATTTAAATGCAGTTAGCACGGCTGCCGACCTACAAGACTAGGAGGACAGGTCTTCCAGAAACGGAGGTGGTTGATCCCCCATCTACATCGGGAACGTCGGCAGCCTGCCACCCGACTTCTCTTTTCGCGAAGCAGGATGTCCTCAGGCGCGCAACAGACGGCCTCGACTGCGGAGGCAATTGCTGGGCCCCGGGCAACTCTGCAGTGGGTCCCAAAGGTCTCTGCAGTCCCAGGCCAGTCCGACTGCTCCCAGTGGGTGCCTTGGACCGACCCTTCCAACACTATGGCTCTCTTTCTAGCCTTTCTTATCCTCAACACCGGTGAGGTGTTGGTCCATGGTCTTTCCCGTTTGACCTGCTCACCCACCCAACATCTCTGCAACACTTAAGGTAAGAAAATGGACCTTCGCCTTTACCGCACTTCCTTAGCCACCACAGATCACCTCTTTAGGCACCTGGCAGAATTCCTTATAATTTCCTCTTAGTTCTCAAACACCGATGGTGCTGTTCTGAGTTCCTCATCCACCACTTCTGTTGTTTTGGTACCCTGACCCACTCCTGCCATTATACTAGCTTTTGCCCGCATACATCTGGGTCTCCATCCCTGGGGCACTGAATATTTCCCCGCTTTTCTCTCACACCTCTGTTTTTGCAGGATCATCAGAACCACATCCCTTATTCCCGATTCCCTTTACCTTAAGGAATACTCCTTCTTTGAGGCCTTCTGGGGTATTTACAATCTTTTCCTTAGCCCCCATCAGGACTGGGATTCCTTAGAATCCCTATCCCTCAGGCAGGTTCCCTCCCTCCAGGTTTTGGTCATTTACTCCCTCATCTCCACTCTTTTCCAACAGAGTCACTTCTACATAGCCAGCACCATCAATTTCCAGGATGCTCAGAGTAGGGCCCCTCATCCCTCCACTCTAAGATGGCTCATTGTTGGCCACACGTTATACAGGTTCCCTATCATGGGGGTAGGCAGCAGGCAGGCACTCGGGGTCCAGTCCATGTGGCCCAGGTACGCATGGCTAATCCTGGCCACCAGTGACCCCCAGTCTAACTCCTGGTCATGCAGCGAGTTAGATCACAGGGGTAGGTCTAGGGGATGCCCTAAACAGAATAGCGAGAAAAAAGAGCCATGAAGGGATGCCTTACCTCTTCTCCCTCACAGAATGGGCAATCAGCCCTCAACTGCCTACACCCCTCTGAAATGCAACCTGAAGCATTGGGATAAATCTGACCCCCAGACCCTGAAGAAAAGGCACATGATATTCTTTTGTTCAGAAACATGGCCCCAATACAAGTTAGAAGATGGGGAAACCTGGCCTCCTGAGGGAAGTAGCGACTATATGGTAATACTGTTACGTAGTGAGACCTGTTCTGCAGGTGGGAAGGCAAGTAGTCCGAGATTCCATATGTTCAGGCCTTCTTTGCCTTAAGAGACCATTCAGACTTATGAAAGGAATGTGAACTCGTCCCTCTGGCCCTTGTCTCACACCCTCCTCCCCCAAAGACATCACATAAAATACTTCCCTTTCCAAGCTGGCAACCTCTCCCCCTTACTCTGCTGCTGTGGTTCTAAGTCCTGCAGGTACCACTCGCACTGGGGTTCATTGTAAAGGAAATGGCCTTTGGACTGGAGTCTGCCATCTTCCCAGAGTACTGGCATTCTGAATAAGCCTGCTTCTAAAATCATGTTATCTCTGTTGCAGAATTTATCAAGAAAATAGCTCAGATTATTAAGTTTGGAATCTCATAGAGTTAAGAACTAATAAAAAATAACTAAAATAAAGTTTAAGTGAAACTTTTCAGTAATAATCATATATTGGGGATGCTTAGATATAATTTCTCAGCATCTATTGGTAACTTAAGATTTTAGTTTTGCTAAGTTGTGTTAAATGATAAAAATTATTAATTATCTAGGTATTTCAAAATAATGAAATAATGAAATATTAATTATTAGATAGGTCTAAATTCATCTATTTCTAGCTTCTTATCACAGGACTGTTAAAAGATAAATTAAGATCTGTTAATAAATATATCTTTCATTGTAATAACTGGCAGTGTATCCCTCTAATGGTTCTGACCCACTGTTACATCCCTGTAAAGAGGCTCAGATCCTAGAGAAGGCCAGGAATTTGTTTAAATGTCTTTAACAACCGAGACAGGAAAACGAGGAATAAAGAAATAGTGAAACTGGACGAGGCCAGAGGCTGGCCAAACTTTTGGCCACAGTTATAGACAACACAGGGCTGAAGCCACCTCAAGGTACCCCAAAAGCCCCAGAAGAGGAAACGCCAGATAACAGAGCCTACTCTGGATGTGGAAGCCCAGACCACTGGAATAAGGACTTCCTTATCTTCCAAAGCAGCCGTGCCCCCTGTACAAATTAAAAGGGCACTAGAGGAGGGAGTACCCCTTGTTCTGAAGGGAGCAGGGGCCAACTCCCTACCCCCAAAATGGCTGTAATCACCGTCGGGCCTGAAGCCCCCAGTGGCTCCTAAGCTGTTCTCATCACAGGGGCAAAACTGCAGGTGACCCTTGATATGGCAGGTAAGCCTGTTTATTAGCCATTTATTCTTTCTTGACCTCTCCTCTGAAACCTGCTTGGTTGTAAAGATAAATAGAGCCCCTAGAAAAGGACTCTAGGAAAGCTTAGTCAGGAGACCTCTAAACCCCCTAATTCTAATTACTGTACATTGCTTATACATTCTGACCTCAATTCTGTTATTTCCTAGGTTAACTTGAGAGGTTCAGCAGGCACTCAAAAAATACAGGGACCAGTACCTCTCCCAGGCCAACCCCTCTACATATTACAGCCCCCTAAAGTCAGGACCAAGTATTGTTAGAAGCCTAGAGGGGGATGGGTGGGCTCCCTGACAGCCCAGTTGTCAGGGCTTTAGAGAATCAACAGCTGGGTCCCCTTCCCTCTAATTAAACCTGTTTCATTTAAATGTCCACAGGACTCCCCGAGAAGGAAATCTATCTGGCAATTACCAGAATTCGACTCCTCGATTCTCCTCAATTCACCACTCACGAGTCAAGCCTTGGACACCCACAGATCAGAGCCCTGAATACTCCAGCCACCCCCAGGGTGATCTGGGTGGTTTAGATGAGTGCCCGGATGGTGGGACTTAACCCCAAAGGGACGATAGTCGGGGGTTTGGGGGGTTACATTCTCGTAATACTTGCCTTTTTTTCTCTTTATCACTGTCACCCTCATCTGTGCTGCCCTAGACCTGATGCCACTTCCCTGCCATGGTCTCGTGCGCAGGCTTGAGTTTGGGACTGATTTGCATTGCATTCTTTGTACTTACTCTGTTAGTCCTATGAAACCTTCCCAAAGTTTGGCACGACCACGGGACTCCTTTCCCTCGCTCTCCTTCTAGCTACCACCTGTTTTTACATAACTTCCATTGAAGGTCTCTCAGGCTGGTGGGCGTCCCTTAGAGCCCAACTCCTATGATGGCTATGCCCCCTCCTAGCCCCTCTACTAGTCCTCCTCTTTCTACTCTCATGTGGGTCCTGCATCCTCAATCTACTCACGTGGTTTATCTCTTCTCACCTAGAAGCCATAAGACTACAAATGGTACTCAACATGGAGCCACCTACGGACTTACAAGACCTACCCATCTACCTTGGGCCATTAGCCTGCCCTCTGACCGACTAGCCAACTGCCAGTCCATACTTCACCCCTCCTCAGCAGGAAGCAGCCAGAGCTACCTTCATCCCTTTCCCTAACAGCAGTTAGGGTCACGTCATCATATGGGGGATTGAGATAGAAAAAACCATAGGCAGTCAGGGACATGGCATTGGTGGAGGGGATTAACAAAGTCGGAGGGAATAACTTTAATAGCTAGCAAATAGATTCAAGCTACAGAACCCGCCAAAACCATCAGCTCAGGTGTAGGCGGTGAAGGGCCATTCAGTTTGTAACAAAGCCACTCCAGCTGCAGAGCCTCCCAAAACTATCAGCTCAGGTATAGCGGGGAAGGGCCAATCAGCTTGTAATTAACAATTTCAAACTGCAGAGAACATGTGCAGTCTGAAGAAATAAAGTAATAGCCTCTTGTCAATCACAGGTGTCAATCAAGTAGTCCACACCTGGAGAGGTACAGCCCATCCCAGATAAAACCCCCAGGCTCCTACAAGCCACTGCCCCCTTGCCTTTGCTCCAGGCTGCTCCAAACCCTTTGGAGTGTACTTTCTATTCTAACAATGGCCTTGAGCCACTGCTTTCTGTTTGGGCCCACTTTTACCTCTTTGAAGTGTCCTTTTTCTTTTATTAAACTGCTTTTTCACTACTTTACCTCAGTATCTCGTTCAATTCTTTCTCGAGATGCCAAGAACCTGGACATAGCACCGAGACGTGCCCACTCTCCTGTAACAACTTCAGTGTACAGTTCTGGTGCTAAAATACCTGATCGTTTACTTTATCATGTTCATTTTGTTTCTTTAATTATAGTTGACATACAATATGATATTAGTTTCGGGTATACAATACAGTGATTAGGCATTTATGTATCTTACGAAGTGATCAGTACAAGTCTAATAACATATTATTAGATATTGACTATATTATTATAGCTAATCATATTATTATATAGTCTATCATATTATATTATAGTCTATCATATTATTACAATATTATTGACTATATTCCTTATGCTGTACATTACATCCTTGTGACTTATTTTATAACTGTAAGTTTGTAATTCTTATTACTCTTTCCCTTCTTGGCCCATCCCCTCACCCCACCTCCTCTGCCAACCATCAATTTGTTCTCTGTATCTGTCAATGTGTTTCTGTATTCATTCGTTCTGTATTCATTATTCATTTGTTCCTTATATTCCTCAATATAAGTGAAATCATACAGTATTTCTCTTTTTCTCTCCAACTTGTTTCACTTAGCATAATACGCTCTAGGTCCATCTATGTTGTTGCAAATGGCAAGATTTTGTTTTTTTATACTCAAGTAATATTCCATTGTATATATGCACCACATCTTCTTTATCTGTTCACCTATTGATGGACACCTAGGTTGCTTCCATATCTTAGCTATTGTAAATAATGCTTCGATGAACATAAGGATGCATATATCTTTTTGAATTAGTGTTTTTGTTTTCTTTGGATAAATACCCAGCAGTAGTGATATGGGAGAGGTTTTGCTTCTGTATGGGATCCACTCCTGGCTGCAACTTAAATCTACATGACATATGCAACGCTGGGAAATGATACTCTGATCTTTTTGAAAACGTTCTTTTCTCTCTTTGCCTTTTAATGATTCTGCTTCCTATACATTTACTATGCATACCAGTTTCAATGCTTCTATTTACTTCTTCCCTGTGACTTGGGAGAGGTTTTGCGTCTCTATGGGATCCACTCCTGGCTCCAATTTAAATCTATATAACATACGCAACAGGGGGGAAATGATATGGGCCAAGCGAGTATCCCTCCCCACCCACTAAAAAACTTCAATTTTCTTTCCTATAGAGACTTTAAGTTCCCTTATGCTTAAGTTTTCTTTCCCCCACTTTTTTATCTCCTACCCCCTGCTTTAAATAATTACCCTAAAACTTGTGATTTATACTTGTTGATTGTAATCATTGAAGCCTAATGTTCTTTCCAACCCATTCTGGGCTCAGCTCCTGGAAAATTGATGCCACCTGAGTGAGCAGTTGAATGGCCACAGGCTCCATAAGAGCTGATGGATTTTCCGTCACGTAGCCACCCCTCATCAATAGCTTTGAGCTCTGCTCTTTAAGAAATTTATTAATTAAAATCTATTTTTCCTCCTTCAGGGGCTTTGGGGATACAGATGATATCCCAGCAAGATTACCAGTCCCAACTAAAGAAGCCAATATGGTCTTCCAGGCAAATCTCAAGACCCCTTCCTCTCATCTAACATCAGATAGGGCTAGAGTTCAGTGACTCCCACAATAGGTAGAAACAGCTCTATGCCTCTGCCCAGCAGGAAACATACAGAAAAAAAGAACTTCTGTCCCTCAACTTCCCATAGAGATTTAATGGGGATCACAACTCTCAAGGGGAAAACAAGGCAGGCAGTTAGAGACAGGCATTGGGTCTGTCATGTGGGGCACCCTGCTCGCTGTGCCATTTGTCATGCAGAGCGGCCTGTGGGGTGTCATGTGGGATCTCTGCTCCCGCTCCCCACATAAGAACGCAGGATATGGTGAGGCCGAAAAGGAACACCCACGGAGCCATAGGTAGGGGAGTCATACCACTATATTCTCTCTGGCGGCACTATACTCTCACTGGAGGCTGGATCCACACTGTCCGCAAACCGCCATCCACGCTTGCCAGCCCAGCCGCCATCTCCTTGCTAGCCCCCATCCTTCTTCTCTCTCTAGCGTAGCCACAGCAGTTATATTAGTGGCCAATGGCTCACTGGTTACAGTTGACGGCCAACTAGCCACAGCTGATGGCCATGCAATCACAGTTGGCCATTTACTACCTGAGCCAGCACCTGTCTATGTGAGGCCGAGAGCCTGGAAACTACTTTCTGGGGCTCTGCCCCCACAAGGAGCTACACTGTTCGCAACCCTCACTGCGCCGCCGCTTGCAGGCCCAGCCACCATCTTTTTGCTAGCCCCCATTTTCTGCTAGCGTAGCCACAGCAGTTACATTAGTGGCCAAGGGCTCACTGGTTACAGCTGATGGCCATGTAATCACAGTTGATGGACATTTATTACCTGAGCCAGCACCTTTCTATGTGAGGCCAAGAGCCTGGAAACTGCTTTCTGGGGCTCTGTCCCCACACTCCACCCCTATAGGCTCTCGCCTCACAATCTACGCAACAAGCATCTTCCGCGAGGGGCCCTGTGCGAGGAGCCTGGAGGTGAATGCAATAGCCAGGCTCTCTGGGCACAGCCAGGGTTTCTCAGGGCACCACCAGTGCTTCTGGGCACAGCCAGACTTCCTGGGCTTCTTAGGGTACCACCAGTCTCCCCAGACACAGCCAGGGTTTCTCAGGGCACCATCAGTCTTCTGGGCACAGCCAGACTTCCTGGGCTTCTTAGGGTACTACCAGTCTCCCTGGGTACAGCCAGGGCCTCTCAGGGCACTACCACTCTCTCTGGGCTCAAACAGACTTCCTGGACTCAGCCAGGGCTCTCAGGGCACTGCCACTCTCTCGGCACAGCCAGACTTCCTGGACACAGCCAGGGCTCTCAGGGCACTGCCACTCTCTCTGGGCTCAGCAAGACTTCCTGGGCTCAGCCAGGGCTCTCGGGCCACTGCCACTCTCTCTGGGCCTCTCAGGGTACCCTGCTGGAACAACAGTCGCTCACAGTCAAGGTGCTTACATGTACTCAATGGTGGCCAGTCAAGACACAAAAGCAAACATCCGCCAGTTCCACTACATGGTGGTATGTTCCCAGACAGTCAAGTGGTCCATTAAATTAGGGACGGAACCCATTCCCCATAGTCCACAGTCATTCGCCCAGGCTGTGTGTTAGCCTCACAATGTGTGCCCTCTCCACAGGGCGAGGGCTCCAAGTCCTCCCCAATCTGGGGATGAAGGCCTCAGCAAGCAATTCCCAGCCACAGTGTCACAACGACCTTCTCTTTCTCCGGCCTATGCTGGATGGGGAACCGTCCACGTCTTCCCACCCCTCCACGGGGGTCCAGCTCTCCGGCAGCTGCTCCTCCTGGTCTTCCTGAGACTGAGTGTTCACACGCACAAACTGCTTCACCGCCCTTTGGGGAGCTTTGGCCGGCACTGTACCCTGTTCACTGCGCAATTTGTCGTGCGGGGTGGCCTACGGGGTGTCATGCGGGATCTCTGCTCCTGCTTCCCACATAAGAACGCAGGATATGGTGAGGCCAAAAAGGAACACCCACGGAGCCATAGGTAGGGGAGTCGTACTATTATATTCTCTCTGGCAGCTGGGTTGGAGACACAGGAAGCAGGAGCCACACTGTTCGCAACCCTCACTGCGCTGCCACTTGCAGGCCCAGCCACCATCTTCTTGCTAGCCCCCATTTTCTGCTAGCGTAGCCACAGCAGTTATATTAGTGGCCAATGGCTCACTGGTTACAGCTGATGGCCATGTAATCACAGTTGATGGCCATTTACTACCTGAGCCAGAACCTTTCCATGTGAGGCCAGGACCCTGGAAACTGCTTTCTGGGGCTCTGTCCCCACAGGGTCTCTTCATGCCTGCATGTCCAACACAACCCACAGAATGTGACCGCCCAACTTTTCTTATAATTATCTACCCCTGTGAGGAAACAAATGGGTACAAAATACCCAATGGGTACAAAAATACCCAATTGGTACAAAACCGGTCACTCATACCTATTCACTAAAGGCCACAACAACCTTCATTTCACCCGGGCCTCATTATACCATCACTATAATATCATACATACGCCCAGAAGTTCATTAATTTCATTATAACAGACTGAATTCTGGGAAGGAACATGGGCATTTAAAAAAGATGAGGTAATAGCCTCTTGTCAATCATAGGTGTCAATCAAGTGGTTTCACTCCCGGAAAGAAACAACCCATTCTAGAGAAAGAAAAGGGGATAAAAACTCCAAGTCCTCAGTAGGCAGGCCTTTTTTACCCTTGCTTTTGCTAATAAACTGCTTTTTCACTACTTTACCTGGGTATCTCGTCCAATTCTTTGCTCGAGACGCCAAGAATCTGGATACCACGCCGAAGAGGACCCTTCCCCCAGCAGCCAGAGTGGCTAAGATTCCCAGTTTTGCTCAAAGTCCTGGGTTCAAGCCCAAGTCTGGGAATCTAGCCCAGACTCTGCGTGGGTTCGACCCCCGGTGTGAGAGTCAAGCCTGGACATCCCTCTGAGAAAGGCTCACTCTCTGGTAACAGTAGGATTGCTGGGTCATAAAGTAGTTCTATTTTTAATTTTTTTAGGAACCTCCATACTGTTTTCCACAGCGGCTACACTAATTTACAGTCCCACCAACAGTGTACAATGATTCCCTTTTCCCTACATCCTTACCAGCACTTGTTTTTTGTTGTATTTTTTATAATAACCATTCTGACAAGTGTGAGGTGATGTTTGTGGATTTGGTTTGCATTTATCTGATTATTAGTGATGTTGAGCATTTTCTCATGTGTCTGTTGGCCATCTATATGTCTTCTTTGGAAAAATCTCTACTCAGTTCCTCTGCCCAGGTTTAATTGGATTGTTTGTTGTTTGATGTTGAGTTATATATTTTGGATATTATCCCCTTAACAGATATATCATTAGCAAACATCTTCTCCCAGTCAGTAGGTTGCTTTTTTTTTTTTTTTTTTTGATGGTTTCCTTTACTGTGCAACTTCTGATACCGCCTATTTTTAGTAGTGTTAATTTATTGGCTTTATTAATTACTTGGCATTATGGTGACTATCCCAACTATTCCAATCTCTGTTTTATTAATAACAAATATCTAGGCTTTTTCTGTCTGATAAAACTCAACAAAAAAAACTTCACCAGTACATAGCATATTTAGGACTCATTCTTCACAGAGACCAATGATGGTATTTATTTCTCTGCTGTGCTTCCCACCACCCAGAATTGCTTAGTAGTATTAGTGTGTTAATTATATTGGTCAATAGACAACACTATTCACATTCTAGGACTCAAAGCTCTTTAAAACATATTACATTTAAAGCTATAAAAAGGCACCGGAAGGAGTTGAATACTATGGGAATTCATTCTGATAAAGAGTTTGTTTTGTTGTAACAAGTTGAACAAAAATATAAATAATTACAACAATTTTCATCTTTGCAGGATGGTTGTAAATAAGTTATTCTTTCTGACAGTTATTAGTTACTTTTCCCCCAGGGCCCTGAACATACTGAATAATGAGACAGGTTAGTTAGCCTGTCATTAGGTAGACACGAAAGTCCCTGGTGAAATTAACAAAAAAGGAGCCATATCCTGAAACTCCAGGTTTGGAATGTCTCCTTCACTCCAGGACAAAGATATGACACTGAGCCTTGAGGTTAATAAATTATCTCAAATCCGTTTTGGCCAGACAAAGGAGCTCATCTGATAGATAGAAATGGGTTATTTCGTTAATCCCTTCAGGATGGGCAAACAGGACAAACCTGATAGATAAATTCAATTAGAAGGCTCCAGCCCCCCCTTCCCCAAACAGGCAAGGGAAGGTATAAAAGTAAAAGCTTTTGCCTCAGTCACTGGGCACCCCCATTTGAGACCCCCCACCCGCTTGGGAGCTGCCTCTAATAAACTATTATCCTTTACAACTTTTTGCCTCTCTCTGGTCCGTGTGTCCATTCTTTGGTCTCACGAGACACGATCCCTGCCCACACCTAGAAACTATCAACATATCCAACATCATCTACATCATTTGGGGACTCACAGAAAACTCTTCCTACATCATCTGGGGGCTCGTCCAGGATTGAAGGAGAGGTAAATATTATCTGTGCCTTTCTACTTGCCCACCCTATGGGCCTTCATCATTTTAGTCTCCTTTTTCTATCACACAAATATCGGGCCTCTGTCAGCCATTTCAAAGCAACTAGTGTGGCTGCCGACCTTAACCCTCTGAGGGCAGGTCTTGCAGAAGGGCTCTGGTTGATCCCCTCCGGCACTGAGCCGGAGGAATGTTGGCCACAGTCCAACTGCCTTCTCTCTTGCTTTCTCTCTTGGGGGGAGTAAAACCCAAAGACGTGCATGGTTGAGGTGAATGGCCCTTGGCAGCAATTGCAGGACTCTGACGGTGGCTACTCTGCGGTGTGTCCCAAAGGCTCCCTGGGTCTTCCCCCCAGCCCGACTGCCTGTGAGGATGCCATTCAGAGGCTTCCCTCCCACTCTCTGCTACTTTCTCTTATTCCTTCTGCTGTGGGCCTTTGTGGACAACTGAGGGACCCTGGGCATGGCTACTCTGTGGTGGGCCCCAAAGGTCCCTCTGGTCCCTTCCCAGCCTGACTGCCCATAAGGGTGCCAGCAGGTCTCCTTTATCTCTGCTGTTCTTTCATCCTGTCACTATCGCTCCCTAGCACATGAGACATTGGTCTGGGGTCCCTTCCCTGTGAGACCTCCTCAACACTCTCCAGTAACATATTTTAACAAGCTAGCCAGGAGCTGAGTCCCTTTTAGGGGACAACACAACAAAACCTCTCACTCACTTTCCTATACCTCTTTTGTTTGCCGTCCTTTGTGGGCATGGGTGGGACAGTTAAATGGCCATTAGGCTGTCCACCGCTTGAAACCTCCCATGACAGGGTAACCCAGTCCTGGAACAGGTCATTTAGTACCTGCCAGGCTCAAGACAAACCCAAGCACCAGAGAGGTCTGTTTGCGCGGCATAATGCCTCTCTGGAGACTTGATTTTTCATCTCCTCTGTTCTATCTCTGTACTCGTCTGGGGACCCTGTGGCTTCTCTGCTGCCTGGCTCCACCCCCAACTAGGCTCAACTGCAGCGACAGCTGAGAGGGAGGGGCCGCAAGAGCACAGCTTCTCTGGAGCCCCCACCCACCAGGCCACCTCAGCCACCACCAGGCAAAGTTTTTAAGGAGGACCAACATATTCCAGATTCGATTTTCCTTAAGGAAACAGCCTTCTCTGAAGCCTTTTGGGCTTCAGGTATCTCTTTTTGTCCCCACTCACATATTGGGCTTCAGGGCCTCCTTCCACTCCCTCTTGCCTAGGCCGCATGCCTTCCCTACAAGCTTTAAGTATATACTCCCTCCGTAAACATCTTTATTTAAAAGGCCACTATTATATTAATCGACCATCAATTTTTGTGATGCCCAGAGTTGGGACATACACTGCTTTACCTTAAGGCACCTCGTTATTGGCCACAGCCTTTATTGGCCTGTGGGCCAGTGTCAGACATTCAGGCGGGGACAGGGTAGGCGCCCACCTGGAGGCACAGGCCAGGCCACGCAGGTAAGTGTGAATAATCCTGGTGCGCCATGTCTCCCCACCTGCCTCAGAACTGGTCACGTGACGTCCGTGGCCCACGGGTCTAGGGGACGCCCTAGAGCAAGTTGTGGGAGATGAACTGCAAAGGGACACCTTTCTGTTCTTCCTCCCTTTCAGGTGGGCAATCAGCCCTCAGGGGTTCACCCCCCTGAATTACATCTTGAAACACTGGGACAAATTTGACCCTCAGACTTTGAAGAAGCCGTGCCTGGTTTTCTTTTTCTTAGAGATTTGGCCTAAATATACATTAGAATATGGGGAGACTTGGCCTTCTGAGGGAAGTTTTAATTACAATACTATCATGCAGCTAGACCTGTTTTCCAGACAGGAGGACAAATGGTCGGAAGTTCCATATGTTTAGGCTATTTTTGCCGAGGGACAATCCAGATCTTGGTAAAATATGTAGCGTTGACCCGGTTCTTTTGGCCGTGATCGCTTGCCTCCCTCCTCCAAAGGGGACCCCTCCTATGGGGATTCCTTCTAGAGAGAGTCTCCTTAAGGAGACCGCTCCTAAAGAGACTCCTCCAAAGGACTCCTCCAAAGGAACCTCCTCTCCTGAGGATGTCCCTTCAACAAACATCCATCTCCTAATCCACCGATAAACAGAAATACCTGAGGCTGAGGTATCTGAAGGAAAAACATGGCACTTTTAAAAACCAAGCAGCTAATTCTCAAGCCAGACCCCTTACTCCATTGCTCTAATTCTAAGTCCTGCGGGGACCACTCGAAGTTGGATTCATTATAAAGGAAATCACCTTTAGATTGGAGTTCTAGAGTACTAACGTTCCAAATAAGCCTACTTTTAAAGTCATGTTATCTCTGTTACAGAATTTGTCAAGAAAGTAGCTTAGATTAAATATCTAGTTATTTCAAATAACAAAATGCCAAGGTGTTAATTATTAGGTAGGTCTAAATCTATTTCTAGCTTCTTGTCACAGGAATGTTAAGAGAGAAAGTAAGATCAGTTAATAAGTATATCTTACATTTTATTGCAAAAGCCTATTTTATTACAAAAGCCTACAAAAGCTTTTAAAGATTACCAAATATATTCCTGGATTTGCCAATGGAAGTGCTAATTGCTTGCTTTTGGTTGTCAGTAAAAATTAAGGTTCTGAAGGTTATGGATTCTAACATGGAAGAAAATGGTGTGTGTTTTCAAGGAAGGTATAAGGTATGGAAATACATTTTTGAAGGTACTGAAAGAAAGCAGTTTGTCCTAAAGATGGTTATTTCTGAATAAGTAAAAAGAGACAAACTAAGAGGAACTGGGAAAGTTGTAGGTTTGTGAGAAGTTTTGAGAGTTATTAACCAAGTAAATTTAAATCTCAAAAGTAAGCTGATACAAAATAAAAGTTAAGTTTTCTCTCTCTACTAAGATAAAGTTTATTAGACTATTGGTCTGTTACTGACATTATGAAAAAGTTTTCTACCTAAAATAGCAAAGATTATATATGTCACCAAAATAATTTTCTATGTTTTGTATTTTCTCAGTCAGGTCCTTGGTTACTCAAAAATTAAATCTAAAAACTAAGTTTTGAAATAGTTAAGTAAACTTCTATATTGTAGAACTGCTAGAGTTCATGTGCCTTCTTTGGTATCAGCTATAGGCCAATATAAGGAAGCTTCGCATAATGTTTTCCCCTAACTGGCAGGGAATTCTAATGGTTCTGACCCACAGTTACATCGCTGATTAAGAGGCTCAGATCCTAGAGAAGGCCAGGAATTTGTTTAAATGTCTTTAACAACCAAGACAGAAAAATGAGGAATAAAGGAACAGTGAGACCAGAGGATGAGACCAGAGACAGGCCAGACTTTTGGCCACAGTTATAGACAATCCAGGGCTGAAGCCACCTCAAATCACCCAAAAGCCCCAGAAGAGGAAATGCCAGATAAAGGAGCTTGCTTTGGATGTAGAAGCCCAGACCACTGGAATAAGGAGTGCCCTAGTCCTCCAAAACAGCCGTGCCCCCTGTACAGACTAAAGGGCACTACAGGAGAGAGTACCCCTTGTTCTGAAGGGAGAAGGGATCAACCCCCTCCCCAAAAATGGCTGTCATCACTGTTGGGCCTGAAGTTCCCAGCAGCTGCCGAGCTAGTCTCAAACTGCGGGTGACCCTAACGTGGCAGGTAAGCCTATTAATTTCCTAATTGATATAGAAGCCATTTATTCTGTCTCAACTGCTCACTCTGGACCTTTTTCCTCTGAAAACTGCTTGGTTGTAAACATAAAGGCAGCCCCCAGATTTGGGCTCATTTTACTCAGCCGATTTCTTATCATTGGTCTATACCTTAAAGAAAATGTAAAAGAAACAAATTAAACTTAAAAAGGACTCTGAAACTATTAAGTAAGGAACTAGACCGCGTAGCACACAGCTGGCCAGCTTGCCTCCGGGCCACAGCTGCAGCTGCCCTCCTCATTCCTGAAGCCACCAAGCTCACGATGGGACAGGACTTAACCATCTTTGCCCTCCATCATATTCAAGGACTTTTAAATACTAATAATGATGGGGAAACTGAACCTAAAGTGGTTCCCTGCCACGTGAAACTGACCTAAAATGGTGACCTGATCAGAGAGAGAGGTCCCCAGCCTAAGCCCCAGCCCACTTCCGCATAACCCCCTCCAAGCCACACCCCGAGCCAATCACC
Source organism: Rhinolophus sinicus (assembly GCF_057876585.1). Classification (NCBI taxonomy): domain Eukaryota; kingdom Metazoa; phylum Chordata; class Mammalia; order Chiroptera; family Rhinolophidae; genus Rhinolophus; species Rhinolophus sinicus. Next base: position 162,408,104 of record NC_142516.1, read on the forward strand.
ATACGACACCTACCCCTTCCCCAACTCAAGGAAGTCCCCAACCCGTAAAAACCTGCTCAAAACCTTGCTAGGGGCTCAGTCTTTTGGGAAGGATCCCGCTGAGCCTGCTGGCGTAGTAAAACTGACTCTCCTAACTCTCTGAGTGCCGCTTCGGTTGTTTCTGGTCTTGGATTCTGCAACAATAATAGTCACTGGCTCGCTGATAGCCATCTCCTAAGGTATCAGGCCCTGTTGTTAGAAAGTCCGGTAATCCAAATATAGACCTGCTCCACACTTAATCCTGCTGCATTCCTCCCAGAGATGGAGAAAAAATTAATTGCCAACAAGTTTTAATACAGACCTACACTGCTAGAGCAGATTTATAAAAAACACCTCTAGACAACCCAGATTGGACTCTTCACTGATGAGAGCTCTTTTATAGAAAACAACATACAAAAGGCTGCTGTAGTTACTCTATATAATATGTTAGAAAATACAAGCCTTCCCTCTGGGGCAGCACACTACTAGCTAAGCTAATAACTCTCACCCAAATACTAGAAAAGAGTAAAGAAAAAAGAGCCGTAACTCTGGCTAATCAATGGGTTAGTTTCACTGGCAGCTCCAACCAGTGCTTTAATTTACCTCACAGGCTACCCATGCCATGAGGCAAGAGTTAGGACAGGTCAGAAAAACAGTTCTCAAAAACAGAGCTGCCATAGATTATCTACTTCTCATCAAGGATATGAAAAGTTTAAAAGGTTATGCTGTTTCAATCTCTCTGATAATTCACAGTTAATTAAAGATAAAGTTCAACAAATTCATAATATAGTTTCCAATATTAAACTAAAAACAAGGTTCTTTACCTTCCTTACTTCCTGGCTTCCCAGTTTAGCGGGACTTAAGGAAACTTTTCTCATTTTTCTTTTATCCATTATAATAGGTATTACCTCATGCTGTTGCCTACAATGTGTGTCAGCTTATCAGTGGGTGCACTGGTTGGCTATAATGGCCTACAAGACAAAATCCTTACCTGGATTTGTTCATCTACCGGGGACCCTTAGATAGACCTCTGGACAAGTTCTAGCTGCCGGTCTCTCCCTACTATGCCCCTCGTCAGCCTGAAGTAGCCAGAGTGGTCATCACCCCTGTTCCCTAACAGCAGTGAGGGTTACATCTTCAGAGGGGGAATTGAGACAGTTAGATGATTGCTAGGTAGACAGGGGGATCCCTGGTGAAATAAACAAAAAAACAGCCATATCCTGAAATTCCAGGTTCTGGAATGTCTCCTTCACTCCAGGACAAAGATGAGACCGCGCCTTGAGGTTAATAAATTATCTCAAATCCCTTCTGGACGGACAAAGGAGCAGATCTGATAGATAGGAATGGGTTAGTTCGTTAATCCCTTCAGGATGGGCAAACAGGACAAACCTGATAGATAAATTCAATTAGAAGGCTCCAGCCCCCTTCCACAAACAGGCAAGGGAACGTATAAAAGTAAGAGTTTTTGCCTCAGTCACTGGGCAACTGGTTGGGACCCCCACGCTGCAACCTCTTCTCCTGCCTCCAATAAACTCTTCCTTTACAGCTTTTTGCCTCTCCCTGGTCCGTGTGTCCATTCTTCGGTCTCACGAGACACCATCCCGACCCACACCCAGACACTGCTGGCAGATCCAACATCATTTACATCATCTGGGGACACACAGAAAACTATTCCTACATCAATAATATTTTAGTCTCTGCAACTGTTAGCCCTTGTTATGATACTTTAAATTTTATTTTTCATTTTTCACTGCCAGCTGATTAATACTGCCATAAAAGAAGGCTATTAATTTTCATTATTTATTATACTGGTATATTCTGCTATGATACAAGGATATCTTATAAATTTTAAATATAATTCATAAATATTAAATATGACTAGTAGCTTTTCTTCTGAAATATTTTAAAACATTTTATAAAAGATTTTTCTAAGTATATAACAATATGTATATGAAATTAAAAATAATCTTATTTCCAATAATTATATTATTTCATTTTCTTGTATTACATTAGGCTTAACTTCAAAAACAATTTAATTTGTAGAGCTGGTTTTGTAACAATATTATGCAAATTAGTATTGGTTTGTAGTAATCCTTACATAATATTTATGTTCTATTCTATTATTTTTTTACATAGCCTATTGTTTAATTAGAAAGGGCTGCTGAGTTTTACCAATCCTGTTCCAGTACAAGTGATGTGAATATATTAATTCAGTTTAATTTGTCCCTGAAAAAATTACAGTGGTACCTTGGTTTTCAAACGTAATCCATTCCAGAAGACCATTCAAGTTCTGAAACTTTCGAAAACCGAGGCATAGTTTCCCCATAGAAAATAATGCAAAATAGATTAATCCATTCCAGACCTTTAAAATCAACCCCTAAAACTGCAAATTTAGCATGAATTTTACTATCTAATGATACCATAGATCCATAAAATTTACAGTGTTCGTAAACCGAAATGTTCATCAATGGAGACATTCGAAAACCAAGGTACCACTGTATGCTGAGAAATTGCTAACGTTATATAATCATTGGAAAACTTGTGAACATTTTAAAAATTTTGTTCACTTTTTTACTAAATTTTAGGTAACTTATAATATTGATTTTGAGAATTTTTATTGATCCCTGTTTTTTAAGTAGTTTTTTATTTTAAGTTGCTAAGGTTTTGGTATGTGTACATTTAATTTTTTTATTTAATTTCAACTAATATGGCTTATGCAGAGGCAATGTAGCCTTCACCTAATTGAATTTATTGAAGTTTTTGAGGGGAGATCAATATATGATCAATTTAATATATTTTTAAAGAAATAAGAGATAAATGTTTCATCTCTGTTTTAGGTCTTTATTTCATACTTATTTACTCATTTTTCAATATTGTATACATATGATAGTGCTTGTTGATTTTATTATTTGCCATTTTCATATTACTCCTTGTTTCCTTTACTATGTAATTCATTAGTACTGACAGATATATATTAAATCTCTATTACTACTGTATTCTGAAGGAACTTATATTTCTAGGCATTTCTCCTTATGAATGTATACCTAGGAGAATTCATGGAAAAGTTTATCACATACGCTATGTTAATTGAATTTTATTATTATTTTGATCTTTAATTCCTCTTCATCTGCTATTAATATTGCATTTTCTTGTATTTTATTTGGCATTTCACAACAATACATTGACTTATTCCTATTCTATTATATTTATTTTATTGTATATACTACAAGACAACCTTAATGTTTATACAGTATTAAGTAGGACTTTTATTTATTTATTTTTGTGAACAGGGTGTTGTACTAACACTGATTTTTAAATAATCTATCTTCTATTCACACTTTCAAAAGTTTTCCTCTCTCAGATTCCAAGATTCTACATGTGTGTTAGGCTGTGTCTGGGTTCTCTAGACACAGACAAGGCTGTGTCTGTGTTTGTCTATCCCTATGCCCATGCAAAATTTTAAAATTAACATAACTTTACATGTGTTGAAATCTGGGAAATCCAGTGCCTCTCTGTGGTGGCTTAGAGATGGATGCAATGTCTTTTTTCCAGTAAAGAGACAGGATTTCCCTTGAATCTGGGGTGGCCATAGAAAACTGACTGAATACAATTCAGAATAAACACAATTGTGGGACCCAACATTAGACATAAAAACCTTGCAGCTTTTACCTTGGTCTCTTTGCAATGCTGTCTCTTGGATGTCTCCCTCTCAGAACACTGCCATAGTGATACAAATCCAAGCCATGAGGAGAGCCTTTGTGTAGAGGTACCTGTAGACAACTCCAGCTGAGCTTCCAGCCTTCATTCAGCATCAACTGGCAACAATGTGAACAAGCCCTGACAGACATTCAGCTTCGGTGAGATTTTTTCATTTAACTGCAACTCCATGACAGAACCTCTAAGCAAAACCACCCACCCACCTAAACCCATTCAATCCTGTATAGAGCATATAAAATGTATTATACATGTTGGATTGAGGTTTGCAAAACAAGTTGTTTACTAGTAGGACAGGACTCTGGCCGCACATGTGGGAGACTGATAAGAGTAAAGTGAAATTAAACATGTTTATGTGTAGAGCATATACATGAAAGTAAACATGTTTATGTTTATGTGTGAAACCGAGCATAACAAAATTGAGTGGTAAACATGTTCACCAAAACAATTTCTGGTTATCACCTGAGAGGTAAACAACTCCTGGCAAACAACTTCTGGTTATCACCTAAGAAGTAAGCAAGCCCAAGGAAAAGAGGATAAAAGCAGACCTCCAGAGCAATGCCATGAGTGGTCTGACTGGGCGCCCCAGCTAAGACCCTCTGCGAGGCGCTGAGCGAGACACTCCAGAAGGATCCTACGGGACATTCATCTGGATGATCCGACAGAATCCTCTGTGAGATGCAAGCCGCAATACCCCGGGACTCTCCGAAGTTCTTCCTTGAGAGACCAGCTTGCCTCAGACCATCATAGGCCCAGTCGCCTCTCCCGGACCAGGAAACTTCTCCATCCCGGTTAACTCTGGGACTTGGTTCGTTATTAAATTCTATTCTGTTCTGTTTAACCTGTGTTTACCAGAGCTTTGGCCTCTGGAGGGACATTGGCTCCCAAATAAAGCTGTATTACTCACTCTATCTGAACCTGTGTGCCGGGACTTTGTTCCCCACTCACGTCATGAATACCACACAGGGAGGTAGAGTCCTGCGGAGGGGTCAATGTCCCCTTGACTTTCAGGAAGAGACTGAAATGTGGTGACTGCCCTTCCAGGCGCTTGCAACAAATCCATAGAAAAATGAAAAAAATAATAATAAACTATTCTTTTAAGCCAGTAAACTTTGGAGAGGTTTATTTCACATCAATAGATAACCAGGATGCTCGTTTTCATCACCTTAATTTTCTTTCCTATTTTTTTTTTCAGTCACTATTAACTTTAGGATTAGCTTATAATTTCATTTTCAAAAATTAGGAATGTGAATGGAATTGACACATTAATTAATTTGGAGAAAATTAAGAGTCCTTATGAAACAAATGGAAAAGAAACAAATTACAAGGCTCTGGGTTTGGAAGAAAGTCAATAAATAAAACTAAAGTACAATCACACATTTATTTGCCTGTCATGCAGGTTTGTTGTTCATCAACCCAATTTTATAACAGGACTCAAAAGAAAATGAAATTTTAGAAATAAATGCTATAAAAATTCAAGCATTTTAAATATATGAGTTTTTAAAGATCTACGTCTTTAACTTAAAAAAAAAAAAACTCCCCCTAGCATTTCATAAAATTTAATGCACAAATACATGTGTATCGCAAAGTGTCAAAATATTATTTTCATATGTTGGAAGATTCAATCCATGCCTCTCTTAAAAATTTAGAACTTGTTTGCTTGTAAGGCTGAGTGCATTTTGGAACAACTTTGTGTTAGCTACAAATAACAATCATTTCAAGCCTTAGCAACCAGACTCTACTTTAGCAGAATCCTTTGAAGAGTCTTTCACTGCCTTGTCTCTCCTCCTACTGGCACCCAGGTCCCTACCATCCCAATTAAAATAATAAGAGAGGGAGGGAGGGAGGGAGGGAGGGAAGGAAGGAAGAAAAAAGGAAGGAAGGAAGGAAGGAAAAAACATTTGTTTAAAATGAGGTAGTGCTGTGTGTCATAGTTTAAAAGTATATGAAAGCCAAATGTGCACTTACTCACCTGTTTAACATGCAAGTTTGGGGATACAATCCTTCAGCAAACAACAGGTTTATTGATTATAAGGATTCCAGCACAGCTTTCTTGCCAATATATGCTGTTTTGTGAAGAAAAAGAGAAAAAAAAAAGTGATTTGGAAATGAGCCACCTTTATTTTAAGTTCCCCAGTCAACATGTTGCCACAGCAACCAAAGTTCTTGCTATCTGGGAAGAGACAGATGTCTTTGCTTCAATCAGGATGCAAAGCTAAGAAGGAAAAAGAAAAAAAAGCAATGAAAATTCATCATTTCATTATTTGAAGTGTGAATTGCTCTGAGTTGGCTTTGAGCCATAGTTCCTATCCACAGGATCCTTTAACATGTATTCAAGTCCCTCAATATTGCAATACTTCATTTCCATTAATTAAATAATTGCATCCAACATTATCTCATGATTCAGTTGAATCCATTCATTGTCAAAACCAGTCATTATTCAATTTAAAGTAGTTTATATTATTATGCAGTGCATTGACAAACATGATGTTTAACTTTACTTAATAGGCAGGGTTGTGTCCAGAGAAGGAAAAGATGGGGACTATGAAAGGAAAACAGAAAGAGGACCAGAAAGTGCCTACATTTTTAGTTAAACACAGTTATTTGGCTATATATGCTTTTTCCTTCTCATCCCAGAAGCTTCACTAAAGTAAAGTACAGCAACTGATGAATGTTTAAACTGACAAGGACAAAAAAATAGAGATAACAGTAGACAAGATATTATAACAAATTTTTGAAGATGGAAAATAAATAGAATAGTAAGTGAATTAACAGAATAGAGGAAGTTTCCATCAATCTGTCTGGACAGGAAAATATAGAAGAGCAGTGAGCAAATTTAGATAGAATTGCAGGTAAACTCAGGTTCAAGGTCTACAGAAGGCTGAGTGTTAAAACAGAAAACCAGGAGGTTGGTTAAAAATCCTGGTTCAAGACGTCAGAGCTTTCAGACTCTTCACTGACTGTGTGTACATGGGAATAGAGGTAGGGAGACTAAGATAACAGATAAAGTTGAGAGGGAGGGGTGGCCCAGGTCTCAAAGTAGGAACCTTAATAAAAAGTTTACATACTACATACTACACTCTACAATTTTGTTTAATTTAGTGTTTGCATTTTTTAATTAGTAGACTTTATTTTTCAGGATAGTTTTACATGTACAGAAAACTTGAGCAGATAATGCAGAGTTCCTACATACCTCCTCTCCCCTAAATACTATTTCCCCTTTTCTTAACATTTTGTTTATATGGTACATTTGTTACAATTGCTAACCCAACATTGATACCGTATTATTAGCTACAAAACATAGTTTACATCTTCTCATTCTTTATGTTGTACTATTTATTCTACGGGTTTGACAAATGCATAATGTCATGTATCTACCATTAAAATATCATTCAGAATAGTTTCGCTACTCTAAATGTCCCCCGATTTATTCCTCTTCCTACTCCACCTGAACTGCTGCCAACCACTGATGTGTTTGTCTCTCTAGTGTTGCCTTAACCAGAAAATGTCATACCATTGGAACAGTACATTATGTAGCCTTTCGTACTGGCTTTGTTCACCTAACAATATATATTGTTAAGGCCAAGCAGATGGACGGAGTGAAAATATACATGTTGATACTAGAAGAAGAATTTAAGGAAGATAATATTACAATTTTGGATACTGGTTTAAGCCAGTATTATCCCACACAAGTGGAGTAGAGGCCCACAACAGGTCAGGACAAGGAACTTGATTAATTCTGTCACTGCATGTATCACTTACACACGTCTCAGCTACTCTATTTAATTATTTAAATTTTCTCTGTTGTAAAGAAAATGAATGTTACTGATCCAGCATCAAGATAAATACTTCAGATTTTCCAGTTGTTCAAATGTATTTTCTCATCTGGTTTTCACAAGCTACATTATCCAAGGAAAAATCTCAGGTAGGGGTGTCACCACAACCATGGAGAAGATCAGCATCTTAAGGTGCACCAAAGAGTTGGGTCTTATCCATGAGCCTCATGTTCTTAATAACTGAGCTGAAGAGCACAAACGTTCATTTCAACATGGTAGAACATGTTTCTTGGAAATATATAATGTTTTAGATGACTAGTTTCTTCACATAAAAAGCACAATTCCTTCCTTAAATATTTGAATATTCACTTACTTTTTCATAGCTGATTATATGTAATAAACTGAAAAGTTCATCACAATACACAATAACTTGCATAGCTTCAAAGTTCACAATGCAGTAGATCATCTGCCTTTTAAATATTGGAATGGATCTGTATTTTCATGGAAATAATTAAATTACCATTTGGCTATATTTTATCACATATGGTATACTTAAATATCCAAGCAATATTAGTCACCTGTTTTATATTATGCTTGTATTACTTATTATACAAAATATGTTACATAGATCATACTTTGTTTTGACTATTGAAAAACTATGCCTACGATGTTTAATGCTGTAACTTAGTAATTCCATGGGAGTTCCAGAGTCCCCTTGGGAATTCTTCATATTGACATGACATCCCGAATTTTCAGAATCTACATTTGGATATCTGTAATTTCACTAAAAAATATGTTGAAACCCAAGCAATTATCCCTTTGGCTATTCATCACAGAAGTCTCAGGAGATTAAGCATTTGTATTCCAGGGTTGGAATAATTTACCCTTTGAAAGACGTGTAAGGAAATAAAATAAGCTCAAAATTGCCTTTAGAACTATTACTTTGAAAGGAAATATTACCTACATAGAAGGTAAAACAACTAAATGCCTATTTAACATTTATAACATGTTATGAGCCATATTATTATCTACATAAATAAGGAGTTGAAAGATGTTTCACAAGACTCCCTTGAGTTACAACACTATCTTTCAGCAGAATCCAATGAAAACATGTTCTGGTTTAAAGAATTGCTCCAAGAAAGACTATTCAAGAAATTCCTCTTAAGACACTGGTCAGATAATTGTTATGATCTAGTCTATGGCTCTCAATATGTTTTTTGATCATTCTTAATGAAGATGAATGTGAATGATAATTAATCTGCACAACGTTTGAATTGCCTGGAAACCATTATTGAGTAACTTTTCTGCCTTCTGATTTTCCACAAATTCATCTCAATTTCCTCAAAATCTATCATGTGGGAAGATGGAATAGACATATTTTTCCTTATTTCTCCCACTACATACCAGAGAGAGAGAGAGAGAGAGAGAGAGAGAGAGAGAGAGAGAGAGAGAGAGAGACAGAAAGAAAGCAAGAAAGCAAGCAAGCAAGCAAGCAAGAAAGAAAGAAAACTAGCATCCTTATATAAAGCAAACGTAAGAAGACTCTAAGACATGTAGAGAGGGCAAAACGGCTAGGGCATTGGGACCCAGGGAATGACAAGATGATGAGTTCCCTGTATTTTTCCCCCTTTATATATTCCAGACATTGACCTGAAGCAGCTGGCAACCAAGAAATGCCAACGGACACGGAGGGGCGGGGGGGGGGGGGGTACAAGGATGGGCAGCCCACTGAGAGAAACACTCAAACGCTTAGATAATAATAACCATTCTACTCAAGCCAAATACCACAGGGAAATAAAACAAAAAAGTGGCCTGATCCTCATCTCCACCAGCAAAGGCACAATGAAGAGCCTAAATATCCACTGCACCTGGTAGTAATCAGGTGTCCTCCCCTCCATCTGCTGTTCTGGTGGCAGAGGCCACCCTCTATGTGATATCAGTGGAGGGGTGTAGGGAAGCAATGCGGCACCCCTGTCCCTTTAAGTCATTGGGGTGTGAGTGGAGGCCTCACTGTAAGCCAGAACTCCCACCTCTGTTCAGTAGTAAAGAGGATTGCTTTCCTCATGTGTCATTAGGCTGAGCAGGGAACTTAGATTTCTATTCTCCATGGCAGTAAAGAAACTGCCAGAATAATGTCCAAAAAAAAAAGTTATCAAAAATAGAGGTTAAATAAGATCCAGAGTTTCATAATATAGTACCAGAAACTTCCAAGTTCCATCACAAGTCACTTGCTACACCAAGAACAAATAAGATCTGAAACTGAAGAACAACTATAATCAATAAAGGAAACCACTGAAAAGATAGAGGTATTAGAATGATCTGACAAAAATTCACTTTAAAAAGCAATTGCGACCATGTTTATACCAATTAAAAATTATAACCACTCATCAAAGAAATAGGAAATCTCAGCAAAGAAATAGGAGATATAAAAAAGACCAAATGGAAATTTTGGAACAGAAAAATATACTGACTGAAATAAACTCAATAACAAATGAAGAGGGAAAATGAAAGAATTAGTGAGGTTGAACATAGAAAATAGCAAATCTGAACAACGGAGAGAAACTAGACTGAAAAAATGAACAGTGAAGGGGGATGGTAGACGGTAAAGGGAGTCAAATATATGGTGATGGAAAGAGAATTGACTCTGGGTGGTGAGCAAACAATGTGAGATATATATATATATATATATATATATATATATATATATATATATATATATATATATGCTGTATTATAGAATTGTACACTTGAAACCTATGTAATTTTGCTAACCATTGTCACCCCAATAAATTCAATTTAAAAAAATGGAACAAAAATAAACAGATGTGCAGTGATCTGTGGGACTGCAACAAAATATCTAACATTTGTGTCATCAGAGTCCTAAAAGGAGAAGATAAGGTGGAAGGGACTGAAAAAGTACTCAAAGAAATATGGCAGAAAGATTTCAAAATTTGACAAGATAAATAAACCTACATATTCAAGAAGCTGAGTGAACCACAAACAGAATAATCCCAAAGAAAACCACACCAAGACACATTATATTCAAACTTCTAAAAATAAAGACAAAGAAAAATCTTGAAAGCAGCGAAAGAAAAACTACACATTATCTATAGGCAAAAAATTATTTGTATTACAGTGGATTTCTTATTAGAAGCAATGGAGGTCAGAAGAAAGTAACACGTTTTCAAGTGCTGAAAGAAATGAACTGTAAACCAAGAATTCTATATTCAATGTAATATTTTTCAGGACTCTAGTGAAAGTCAAGATGCTCTCAAATGAAAGAAAAAAATAAATAAATAAATAAACAAACAAACAAATAAATACATAAACTAAAAGAAATTTTCATCATCAGACCTACCCTACACATCATATTTAAGTTATCTGACTCAGGAGTCCTCTCCAGTATCTTGACTCAGAGTCTACCTATACAGGGGAAAGTTTTTCACCTTTCTCAGTGAGAAGGCACAAAAACTTTAAATATTTTATGCATCGCTATAGAATTGGTTGTATACATTTGTTTAAATTAACCGTAGCATTTTCTAAATGTTGGTTTTATCACTCTTAGTTACTCCTTTAGTATATTCATGAAGTATAATGCTTAATAACCCTTTCTGGTATTGTTACAGATGGCTAGCCAGATGAGATGAATCCCTTGATATATTGCAAATACAAATTCTGAGACTGAGAGCGGACAAAACCAGTTAAACCTTAAAGAGTGTGGTCTCAAATGTCAGCATGAAACACCTGTGCTATAGATTTAAGAACTGGAATGAAAAAACACAAAATATCAGCACTGTTTAATTTTAGGTTTGTGGTATGGAATGTATTCATCCATTTTTTTATTTTAATTTTTCATTTAAAACAAGCATTAAATTCTGTAAAGAAAAAAATTAAAACATTGTCAAATATGATAAATATGATCTGATACCCATCCTCAGACTCAGAAGCTAGTGTACATAATAGGTGATGTGTAAATAAGTATTTGGCAGTGCACAATATGAGTTTGGGAAATCTGCCTACAATGTGATAATCTACTTAGGGTGATTCCTCTTCGTCATGGTCACTAAACTAGTTATTCTTTAACTTGTTATTTCAAATCCTTTTCCATCTGTTATTTGTCTTCACTTCTAATATCACTTTCCCTGATAATACCATGAGCTGTCTGTTTTTCCTATAACAATGATAATATTTACTCTATTATCCCTCACAAACATGTATGTGAATGTGTAAATGTCTGTGTAGGTTTGTGTTTGTGATTGTCTACATGTGTATGTATTTGTATGACCATATATGTACTTGTGTGGATATGTGTATGTGTGTGTGCGTCTATGTGTGTGTAGTTGTGTATGTCTATTGACTATGTATGTGTTTATGTGTTTATGTGTGCATATTTGTTTTTATTTATCCATCCATCTATCTTCCTTTAAACTTTTATGTCTTATTTACCTACCTAGTTACCTACCTCCTATATACTTATACTCCAAAACAAGAATCACTTTACACCTTTTGAAATATTGTTTCACTTAAATTGAAATGACCACCTGAACACAAATACATGTTCAATACCTAAAATATGCTAGTCACTCTACCAGTTATTGTGAATACACAGTTAAAAATACAGTTTCTGCCCTGAAAAATCTTCTCTTAAAAAAAGTTTTTAGAAAACTGAGAAAATGGATATGTGACTAAAATGTAATTGATTTTAGTCATAAAACCAAAATTATACAAATCCTACCTAAAATTTCTCAACATTTCATTAAACAAAGTCTTAAGTTTCCTTAGTTTTACACATCAGATTCTGATCATCTGACTCAGGTGCTCTTTCCAGCGTCCATTGCCCTTCCTGCTTGAGTTTCTGACATCCAGCTGGTGTTCTAGTGGACCTGCATAATTCACCACTTCATAAATATTCGCTCCTCCTCAATTACTTCAAAAAATTAAACATGCTATTTCTTTTTGGCTTACTCCTTCTCTCTCTTCCAGTGTCAATGCATTTCATCTGAAACCACTTTTCCAAACTGGCACAGGTTCTACATACTAGTAACTTACACCTCCTTAGTCACCTTCCTTTAGATGGTACCTGTCCTCTAACAATGCTCACAATCTGCATAAAGCAGTAAAAAATATACAGCTGACGTGTTAGAGATGTGCCTATCGCTGTGCTAGGCACTGGGCAGACAGCTAGTCACAAAAGGGTACTGCTCCCACCCACACCACACGGAGTTTAGAGCCCAGCAGTAAAAGTGGACTTTTAACAAATTATTTAAAATAAGTACATGGTAGAGTGAGTACTGTGAAAGCAGATACAGAACAGCGTGTAGTAAGTGTGTTTGTGTTATTTATGGGGAAGAGCATTGCTAGATGGCAAATGCTTTGAGAGGAGAGTTCACGTGTCTGTGGCATCTCCGGGGAACCTTGTATACATACGAGGCATTCGAATCATGTTTACTAAATGGCTAAACAGTTTCAAAAATACTTCAAGCAATTGTTGAGTTCATAGTAATAAGAAAATGGAAAGGCTAGTTGTACAACTAGGAGGCTATTCATTCTTTTTAAACCATGTTACAGCAAGAGAATAATGAGGTTCCATAGACTGTTACCCTGTCTTCTTTATTTCAGGCACATTGCTGTTCTTAGACCACGCAAATGACTTAGAAATCAAACGGTGATTTTTGATGATAACAATTGTTTTGTGACTTCAGGAATAAACAGTTTATTCTAAAATCATAAAAATTCTCAGTGAATTAAAAGACTTGACAAGTACACTGAAAGCATTAAAATTGTTCTGGGAGTAGAATAAGCCACACTAATTAAACATCACAACCTTACCAGTGCTTGGGTATCTGTTAGACCAGAAATCTGTCTGGATTCAATCTCAACCAAGAGATTATCCAAGAAAAAGTCCTGCTACTTGGAGACATCATTAGACACCACCCTTTCTGAAAATCTCCAATTTCAACTTAATTATATTGCATTTCATATTTTATCTTAATATTAATACAAAAAAATCTGGTTCAAGCATTCATGTATTTCTAAAATATTTTATACAATCACTGCCTGAATTTAATGAAAATGATTTATAATATCTCTTATTATATAGCTAGACCCAACTAATAATGATGATAGAGTAGCAGATGGATAGAGGAATTTAATCACCAGACTAGTAATAATTTGATTTCCCAAATCCAGTGATTAAAAATATGGATGTATTCATTGAAAAATTAGATGTGAAGAGAAGATGAAGCCTTAGAGAATAATTATTTTCAAAGGCTGAGTTACTATGTGGCTTCAAGCTAATATGTGCTTCTTACCCACTTTCCCAATGTCTTCTTCTTAGATTATTTCCTTGTATTACATTGAACAATTAAAACACTGGATCTGTACCCTATCCAGCAGATCTTATTATTTAGCCTCAAAGTCTTTTTTTCTGTATATCCAAATTATTGAAGAGAAAAGAAAAAAAAAAATTGATGGGAAATGAAACATAGCAAGAGATTTAGATTTCATGTTAAAGAAGTAAGTTACTTGAAGTACCTTAGGTACTTCACGGGAAGACAAGGTAAGAAGCTTGTCTTTTTTTATCTTTTTTTCAGGTTTTAAGACTTTATGGTTTTGAAAAAAATGGCAGAAGGCATTCAATACAGAAAAGTAAAAAACATATGGGAAAATATGACTACAAATCTTACCATCTATAAATTACAGTAATTACCTGACTATGAGTAGCATTTCAGGTGTATATCCACACTACTATTTATAAATAGAAGAATATGCAAATAGAAGCACAGATGTATGGATTACAGATGTATGGATGGGTGGATAGATGAATGGATGAGTAAATGGACACAATTTCATAAACCTAGATTTTATTATATTTCCCATTATAGTAAAAAATTAACCTTTAAATTGTATTTAAATTAACAGAAGAAAGAGGAACTTAATTAAAAAGAAAGGAATTCCCAAACTTTAAATGAATGTTCTTACTGCACAAGAGATAGCTTCTTAAATATTATGAAGTTAGAATCATTTTAACTACATGTTGATTTGTACATTATTTTGCTTCCTGTTACAAAATACCAGGTGTGCCAAAACAATGTATACAAGTGGACACTATTGCTCAAGTAGTAGTTCACCGTAATCAGAAGTGTCTGGACGCTGATGGTAACCACTTTGAGCACCTCTTGTAATTGCAGAAGTCAAATGTGACTTGTATTCATATTTGTTATCGGTATATATTGAGTATTACAATTTTAATACAATTTTCCTTTCTTAAAATGTGCATACTTTTTTTGGCACCCTCTATATTAAGATCTTCACACTCTTACTATTCCTTTATCTCATAAAATTTGTTAGTAATGTTCTTATTTTTATATTATCAAGGTATCAAATATTTATTTTTCTCTTTTTAAACCATATCTCTAACTAGTATATTGTCTATTCTGTTTTTTAATGTATTCAATGCTTACCACCAGCTCCCTTACCATATCTCCTCTGTTTCTGGGAGCTTTATTTGTAGATATCCATTTGATAGTAGATTTCACTTTTAGGTAGTACTAATGGCAAAATAACCTAGTTTAAGATGAAGTAGAAAAATACCAACCCTCTATGTCTTAATATCACAAAAGTTTATTTCTTGCTTATACTAAATATTCAATGCATATCATTCAGAGATCCAGTCTGACAGAGGCTCCATGCACCTCAACATAATCATTGTGGAAGAGGGATGAGATAGTAGTGAGCAATGCAGTGACTCCTAAAAGATACATGTCATTTCTACTCATATAGAAAGGGAAGCCCCATCCTAACACATATGCTACCGGAGTAGGACTGGAAAATGATTGTGAGTAGCTCTAAGGATTACCAGTCAAACCTTCTAGTCAACAATATTGGGAACACTCTCCTTGCTGTCAAAATGCACTCAATGGAGACAGCCCACAAATCCCATCCAATCATAGCATCAAGTTTGAGGAGCAAGATCTCTGGATGGAGCATGGTACTCCATCAGGAAATGATTCATGGTTGTCCACATTACATTCAGAAAAGACTTCTTTTGCATTGAAACTTATGAATTAAAAAGACATATTATTTTTGCTCACACACACCCAATTTTAAAAAATGAGAACTATAAATTGTTCTCAAAAAACAGTGAGAAATAGAAATTGTTATCAAAAAATATATATTTTTGCTAAAAAGGAGAGGGGAGATAAAAATCAAGTTGAGGTATGTAAAATTCTGAAATACACTGGGTAGAAATTTTGAGGTCCACCTACCCTGAGGAAGGAGGATATTCCTTGAGTAGAACAATTCTGCACCCTAGACAGAGTTTCTTTGCCCGTTGTTCTCTATACACCTTGGCACACCCCTCCAAGTTCTTCCTTTTCCATTGTATATTGAATCTAAAATGCTTCTACCTTATACCTTTTTGATTTAAAAAATATCAACCAAGAATTGTATATCTGTCAAACTGTCCTTTGAAAATGAAAGGAAAATTAAAACATTCTCAGCTAAACAAAAGCTGAGAGAGTGTGTTACCAGTATACTTTCCCTACAAATAACACTAAGGAGACACTTTAAGGTTGAAATGAAAGGACAACAGATAGTAACTCAAAGCCGTTTGAAGAAATAAAGATCCTGAGTAAAGGTAACTAAATATGTGGACATATATAAAAGGCAGCATGAATGTATTTCTGGTTGTAAATCCGTTCTTTATCTCTTACATGGTTTAATATACAAATGAATAAGAATAATTATAAACTATATTATTGGGCAAACAATGTGTAAACATGAATTAGTGACAAGAACAACAAAAAGGAGGAGTACAGGGTTGTATAGGGGCAGTTTTGTGTATTGTTAAAGTTAAGTTGATATCAAGTCTAACCTGATTGTCAGAAATTTAGGGTGTTTATTGTGATGTTCACAGTAACTACTAAGAAATAACTTTAAATATATGCAACAGGAAATGACAAGGGAATCAAAACTATTCACTATCAAGTAAATCAAATAAATATAAAAGAAGGAACTAATGGAGGAAATTAGGGATGAAAAAATATGACATAAAGAGAACAAATAGCAAAACGGCAGAAGTATGTTATCTCTTATTTGCAAATACTTTAAATGTATATACTAGATTAAAGTCACCAATTAAAAGTCAGAGACTAAAAGAGTGAATTTTTAAAAAATGATCCAACTATACCATATCTACAGGAGTTTCACTTTAGACCCAGTGACACAAATAGGTTGAGAATGAAAGATGGAAGATATAATCCATGCAAATAGTAACTGACACAGAGCTGGAGTCATGACACTAATATCAGAGAAAATAAACTTTAAGTGAAAAATCATTGCAAGAGACAAAGAAGACATTATCTATTTATAAAAGTGTCAATCAAGAATATTCAATGATCATAAACATAGGCAAATCAAAATCACAGCGAGCTACTGCTTTAAACCCAATGGGATAACTATAATTTAAAAAATACTAACAAAAAGCAATATTGGTGAGGATATGAAGATGTTCGAACACTCATGCACTACTGGCTGGATTCTAAAATGCTGCATTTGCTGCAGTACACAGCTAAACAGTTCTTAAAAAGTTAAATAAAGAATTAACCTGTGACACAACAATTTCACTACTAGGTATATGAGAAAAAGTTTTCAAATAAAAGTTTGTATACTAACATTCATAGCAATGCTAGATTACCCAACCTGACAAATAACAGAGACAAACACCAAGCCCAGTTTCCTACAGGGCATCAGCCAGCCACTTAGTGGTAGTTTTTGTTTTTTGTTTTTTGTTTTTTCCCCCACTGGACATCTTCCATCATGGAAATGTCAGTGCTTTAGTCTCACTGAACAAATACTCAAGACATGTATTTGATTCATGATTTCAATGCTTCTGCTAACACTATTGCCCATGAATTTTCTGAATGCTTTTTAATGGTCTTAGTGGTTTCTGGTATAGAATCTCATTTTAGACCAAAGCCGTAAGGCAATAAATGTATGATGTGGAAATAGCTAGCCTGAAAAAATGTTGAATGGTCTATTGCGTAGTCAGTTGTGGTGCATTCTGGATGGTACCATCTTGAGGGCTTGGTCCTTTAAGACGTGTGCTTTAAATCAACACTTGATATACAATATTATTCCTTTCATGATCAAAATTCACTGCTGCAAAGATTTCTATAGCCATACCCCAAAAGACCCTTTCATAAAGCATTTCTTCTTCTCAGTAAACTTTGTCCTCTGTTGGTGGAGTAGATACCAAGGAGAATACCTATACCAGGGAATATAATGTCCACTACATTGAATTGGAATTTGAGACTGCCACTTGGTCATTTAAGGCTTATCATGTCACTGAGACAACAGGAAGATAAGGAGGTTACTATACTGGTTAAGACCTTAGTCCTGATTATCTTGGAAAGTAGGACGGTGGCCAGAATATGGGAACAAAAAGAAGCAAATCAGAAGACCTCAGTGGTCCTATTTTGTGTTTGCTTTATTTGGTTTATTTTTAAAGTTTTCAAATCTGCATAGACTACTACAATAAGCATTCATCTATATTTATCTAATATTAATATTTATCACATTTCTTCATCTATAGATAGATGATAAACAGATGGATAGATAGATAGATGGATAGACAGATAGACAGATAAATATAGAATTTGCATGCATCATTGCCTCCTGAACACTAAATACTTCAGCATGTATCTCCTAGGAACTAGAACATTGTCCCATATAAACACAATGCCATTGTCATCCCTAATATATCATCCATATTCAGATTTTCCAATTGTCCCCAAAATAAAGCTTTGAAAGAGTAAATATTCTTAAGTTGTGAGCCTGCTGTACTCTACATATGAAGGAAAACAAAAGAGGTAGGAATAGACTCCTGCAAGGTCACAGAAATTTATCCTTGGATCCCAAGAACAGGATGAGATCTTAAAATGAAAGTGTGGTCCCTATGCCATGCAATGACATGATAAGCTTTGCAGATATCAAGTCATGGAGCTGAGGGCACATAAGTTTCAGATCCTACTGGTGATCCTGTCTTATTTCTTCCCAAGTCCCCAGGCTCACCATTTCCTATAACCCACAGAAACAGAAACCAACTAGGAAAACATTTTTCAGGTTTCTTTCACAGGTGGAAGGTGGGAGCAGTGCCAATCCAACCCCCATATTCATGCAGTGGATTTGGCTCACCATCTCACACAGAACACTTACTTCATATGACCCTGAAGGGGTAACTTCCTGACTTTGACAGGACTCATAGTGCAGCACACCCATGAATTCATTTTGTTCATATGTATTTCTATTTAATTTATAGCCATGGAGATTTTTATGTTATGCTTGATCCCACCTAAGACTTTTTAGCTTTCCTTTCCATACTTCATGTATTATCATTATGGGTCTGTCATAGAAAACACAACATTGAAGCATAAACTATTTGCAATATCTTCATTGGAAATCATTACAAGGACCACTGCATATAGTTGTGCAGTTTCTTTAAAACACAAAGGGACCTAGCTTTAGAGTGATCAGGGCCAAAAATCAACCCTGATGCTTCACACCAAGTTGTATGTCTGATAGGAGGCTGCATGCATCCATAGGAAGAGGGACCTTTTTTTTATTCACACAAATAAACTGTTTGCTTACCGAGATATATGTCATAGACGTGTGCCCAGTGAGAGGGGATATCTTTTCTCTAGTTCACACAAAGTCTATGAGCTTGAAATATCCGTGGTCATTTTATTCATTTAAAAACCATTCCTGAGGTTTCCAGAAAGGTAGACACAGAGTTGTTCAATCCCCACATAAAATAGAGAGAGAAACTAAATGGCAAATTGAACAACTATAACTCCACAAAGGACTCGCTGCACAGCAGACAGGCAAGACTAACAGGCGCATTACTGAAATCATCTAAAAGTGGGCAAAGTGAGTGAGTGGGAGGGGTGAGGAGGGAAGGGAGAAGTGCGGAGATGGGCAGTCCCGGCACAGGACACAGACCTAGATCAGTGCTCTGAGCTCGCTGCATTCCGGAATTACCACAGCTGCAGGAGAGGGAAGAACTCGGACTGCTAGGGCTCCATTTATGGCCCCAGGACTGAGAGGACAGCATATAACACGACTGAACCCAACGCTCACGGCAGAAACCTCAGAGCAAAGACTGAGGGACGAAGGCTAAAAACAGTGGTTTAAGCCCTCACTGCCTAGCAGAGAATGGAAGACTTAGGCACGGAGCCTAACTTGTCCCTCCCTATCCTCCCAGAGCTCACCCCGCCCCCACCTGCCCAGTGCTAGAAGCAGAACAACAGCAGTGTCAGATCAAAAGAACAGAACATTTGCAGTTCTGAGACCTGTGGTCCGCAGACATGGACTCACAGCCCAACCAGATCCAGCAAAACGGAGGAAGCCATGGAAGCAGGACAGGCTGTGGTAGTGGTCACTGCCATTGTTCTGGGCCACCTCTCACAACTCACCCCACCCCTGTCCCCACGTATCTGGGCGGATCCCTGCAAGAGTAACCAGAACCGCAGAAACACATGGGCTCTGAATCTGGTGCAGGAAGACCTTTGTAAATTCAGAAGCTCTCCACATCCCCATAGTGGCGGTGCCTATGACCCAAGGGAACTTTTCACAGAGGAGAAGCCTGCTTTCCAGGGTACCCCCCCCCCCTTGTGTGAGAAGCTGGAATAGTACTGAGAAAATATAACACTACAGTATGAGAGAGAATAAAAGGCTGCAGTAGGAGAGAAAATAAAACATTCTACCAACACCTACTGGATAACAAAAGAAAGACCATTTTCTATCAAGCTGTTGCAGAACCCACTCCTGTAGATGTCTAGGAAGAGAAGTAATAAATCATTAATAGCCATGAATAACCAAGGCAACAAGACAGCTCAGAAAGAAAATGAAACGCCTCCAGAAAATGAACTTAAAGACATGGAAATATGTGACTTAATGAAAGAGAATTCAAGATTTCAGTTCTTTAAAAATTCAATGAGATGCAAGAAAACACAGACAGACAATTTAATGAACTCAGAAACACAATCAAAGAACAAAATGAACATTTTACCAAAGAGATTGAAATTTTTAAAAAGAATCAAATAGAACTTCTGGAGATTATAATGCAATAAAAGAAATGAAGAATGAAATAGCCAGCTTAGGTAGTAGAGTTGACCAGATAGAGGAAAGAATCAGTGACATCAGAGAAAGAAATTTGGAAATGACACAGTTGGAAGAAGAAAGAGACTTGAGATTTAAAAGAAATAAAAGAACTTCACAAGAACTTTCTGACTCCATCAGAAAGAGCAATATATGAATAATGGTCATATACCATTATACCAAGGAGAAGAAAGAGAGAGGGGAACAGAGAGTGTATTCAAACAAATAGCAGATGAGAACTTCCCAAACTTATGGAAAGAAACCAAGAAGCAAATAGAACACCTAATTACCTCAACCCCAACAGGCCTTCTCCAAGGCATATTGTATTAAAAATGTCTGAAATCAACAACAAAGAAAGAATCCTCAAGGCAGCCATGGAAAAGAAGATGGTAACCTCCAAAGGAAAGTCCATTAGATTATCAACAGATTTTTCAGCAGAAACTCTACAAGCCAGGAGGGAGTGGAATCAAATATTCAAACTATTGAAAGAGAGAAATTATGAGCCAAGAATAATATATCCAGCAAAGATATCCTTTAGATATGAAAGAGGAATAAAGACCTTTCCAAATATACAGAAGGTGGGCAATTTTCTAACACATGACCTACACTACAAGAACTACTGAAGGAGATTATTTGACCAGCATAAATAGGGATAATTTGTGACAACAAAAACATAAAAGGGGGGAGAGTAAAGGCCTGAACCAGAATATGGGAATGAAGGAAGTAAGCATGCTGAAGAAAATGGAATACTCTAAATATCAAACTTTCTTTTACATAAACTTAGTGGTAACCACTCAAAAAAAAAAAATCCAGAACAGAAATATGTAACGTAATAATAGAAGAAACAGAGGGAAAAATAATAGAATACCACCACACAGAAATAATAGACAACTACAAAAAGGCAAAGAAACAATGGAGACACAGTCTAACCAGAAAACCAAAGAGAGAATAATAGAAAATCCTCACATATCAATAATCTCCCTAAATGTAAATGGACTGAACTCACCAATAAAAAGGCACAGAGTAGCAGACTGGATCAAAAAACTAAACCCAACCAAATGCTGCCTCCAAGAGACACAATTCAGCTACAAGAACAAATATAGATTCAAAGTAAAAGGGTGGAAATTGACACTCCAAGCAAATGGTATCCAGAGAAAATCAGGTGTATTCATACTGATATCAGGTGAAACACGCTTCAGGATAAAAAAGGTAACAAGAGACAAAGATGGACATTTCATAACAATAAGGGGGACTATACAAAAAGAAGACATAACAGTCATCAATATTTATGCCCTCAATCAGGGAGTACCTAAATATACCAAGCAACTACTAACAGAACTAAAGGGAGAAATTGACCAAAACACAATTATAGTAGGGGACCTAAATACATCATTGACAGTTATGGATAGATCATCCAAACAGAAATAAAGAAACAGCAACCCTAAATGACACATTAGACGAAAAGGACAAAATTGACATTTATAGAGCACTTCATCCTAGAACATCAGACTATACATTCTTTACTAGTGTACATGGAACATTCCCAAGGGTAGACCATATACTGGGACATAAAACTACCTTTAGCAAGTTTAAGAAGACTGAAATCATACCAAGCATATTCTCTGATCACAAGTCTTTGAAATTGGGTATCCACTGCAAAAAGAAAGTAGGAAAAAAACACAAATATGTGGAGATTAAACAACGTACTTTTAAAGAATGACTGGATTAAAGAAGAAATAAGAGGAGAGATCAAAAGATACATAGAAAAAATGAGAATGAAAATACATCCTTCTAAAATTTTGGGGATGCAGCAAAAGCAGTATGAGAGGAAAATTTATATCATTACAGGCCTATCTCAAGAAACAAGAAAAATCTCAGATAAATAACCTCAAGTTACACCTTAAAGAACTACAAAAAGAAGAACAAATGAAACTCAAGGTCAGAAGAAGAAAGGAAATAATAAAAATCAGAGAAGAATTAAATGAAATAGAGAACAAAAAGACAATAGCAAAAATTAATGCAACAAAGAGCTGGTTCTTTGAAAAGATTAATAAAGTTGACAAACCCTTGGCTGGACTAAGATAAAGAGAGAAGACACTAATAAATAAAATCAGAAATGAAAGAGGGGAAGATATCACGGATGCCACAGAAATAAAACGGATCATCCAAGAATACTATGAAGGACTATATGCCACCAAATTCAATAACCTAGAAGAAATGGACAAGTTCTTAGAAACATATAGCCTTCCTAGGCTGAACCATGAAGAACTGGAAAATCTAAACAGAACAATCAGCAGTAACAAAATTGAATCCGTCATCCAAAACCTTCCCAAAAGCAAAAGTCCAGGAACGGATCGCTTCACTAGTAAATTCTACCAAACCTTCAAAGAGGATCTAATACCAATCCTGCTCAAATTCTTCCAAAAAATTGAAGAAGAGACAGTACTCCCTAACTCATTTTATGAGGCCAACATTACCCTGATACCAAAGCCTGGTTATGACATCACAAAAAAAGAGAACTACAGACCAATATCTCTGATGAATTCAGATGCAAGAATCCTAAACAAAATTCTAGCAAATCGAATACAACAATGCATTAAAAAGATTATTCATCACGACCAAGTGGGGTTCATCCCCAGGGCACAAGGATGTTTCAACATCTGCAAATCCATCAATGTGATACGTCACATAAACAAAATAAAGGACAAAAATCATATGATTATATCAATCGATGCAGAAAAAGCACTTGACAAGATACAACATCCATCTATGATTAAAACACTTAATAAAATAGGTATAAAAGGAAAATACCTTAACATAATAAAGTCCATATATGACAAGCCCTCAGCTAATCTCATAATTAATGGTGAAAAACTGAAGCCTTTTGCTCTACGTTCAGGAACATGACAGAGCTGTCCCCTATCACCTCTGCTTTTCAACATAGTGTTGGAAGTCCTTGCCAGAGCAATCAGGCAAGAGAAAGAAATAAAAGGCATCCAAATTGGGAATGAAGAAGTTAAATTATCACTCTTTGCAGATGACATGATGCTATATATAGAAAACCCTAAAGACTCCACCAAAAAGCTATTAGAAACAATCAACGAATACAGTAAAGTTGCCGGCTACAAAATCAACGCACAAAAGTCCATTGCCTTCCTATATACTAACAACGAAATCTCAGAAAAAGAAATACAAAAAACAATTCCTTTTGCAATTGCAACAAAAGGAATAAAATACCTAGGAATAATGTTAACCAAGGATGTAAAAGACCTATATACTGAAAACTACAAGACATTTTTAAAAGAAATTGAAGAAGACACAAAGAAATGGAAAGACATTCTGTGCTCATGGATTGGAAGAATCAACATAGTTAAAATGGCCGTATTACCCAAAGTAATATACAGATTTAATGCAATCCCCATCAAAATCCCACAGGCATTTTTTAAAGAAATAGAACAAAAAATGATCAGATTTGTATGGAACCACAAAAGACCACGAATAGCCAAAGCAATCCTAAGAAAAAAGAACAATGTTGGAGGGATCACACTCCCTAACTTTAGCTTGTACTACAGGGCAACAATAAACCAAACAATATGGTATTGGCAGAAAAACAGACACACAGATCAATGGAATAGAATGGAGAACCTAGACATAAACCCACATAAATAGGGACAGATAATTTTTGACAAAGTACAAAAAAAAAAAAACATACAATGGAGAAAAGACAACCTCTTTAATAAATGGTGTTTGGAGAATTGGAAAGCCACGTGCAAAAAGTGAAACTGGAGTGCTATCTGTTACCACGTAGCAAAATTAATTCAAAATGCATCAAAGACCTAAGCATAAGACCTGAAATAATAAACTGCATAGAAGAAAACATAGGTACTAAATTTATGGACCTTGGATTCAAAGAGCACTCTTATGAATTTGACTCCAAAGGCAATGGAAGTAAAAGCTAAGATAAATGAATGGAACTATATCAAACTTAAAAGCTTCTGCACAGCAAAAGAAACCACCAACAAAATAAAGAGGCAACCAACTGAATGGGAAAAGATTTTTGCAAATAGCGCCTCTGATAAGGGGTTAATATCCAAAATATACAAGGAACTCATATAACTCAACAAGAAACAAACAACCCAATTGAAAAATGGGCAGAGGATCTGAAGAGACATTTCTCCAAAGAGGACATACAAATGGCAGATAGACATATGAAAACATGCTCAATGTCACTAATCATCAGAGAAATGCAAATAAAAACCACAATGAGATATCACCTCACCCAAGATAGAATGGCTGTCATCAACAAGACAAATAGTAACAAGTGTTGGAGAGGCTGTGTAGAAAAAAGAACCCTCATACACTGTTGGTGGGAATGCAGATTGGTGCAGCAGCTATGGAAGGCAGTGTGGAGATTCCTCAAAAAGTTAAGAATAGAATTACCATATAACCCAGCAATCCCTCTCCTGGGTATCTACCAAAAAGATCTGAAAACATTTATCCATATAGACATGTGTGCTCCAATGTTCCTTGCAGCTTTATTTACGGTGGCCAAGACATGGAAACAACCAAAATGTCCTTCGATAGATGAATGGATAAAGAAGTTGTGGTATATATACACAATTCAGCGGTATACTATTTAGTAGTAACAAAAGATGAAATAGGACCATTTGTGACAACATGGATGGCTCTTGAGATTATAATGCTAAGTGATATAAGTCAGACAGAAAAAGTAGAGAACCAACTGAAAACAACAAAAGAACAAGACAAAAGAAGAAACAAAAACTCATCGACATAGACAATAGTTTAGAGGTTACCAGAGGGTAAGGGTGGAGGGGGGCTCTAGAAGAGGGTAAACGGTGTCTAACATATAGTAATGAAAAGAGAACTGACTCTGGGTGGTGAACACCCAAGGTGAGATATAGATAATGTATTACAAAATTGTACACCTGAAATCTATGTAACTTTACTATCAATTGTCACTCCAATAAACTTTAATTTAAAAAAAGAAAGAAAAGAAACTAAATGGCAAAACTCAAACTTCTAACAATAAAGGGGTAAATTCAATGAGAAGACATAACAATGCTAAATATGTACACATTTATCAAGAGAACTTCATATTATCCAAAGCCAACAATTAACAGCACTGAAAGCACAATTACAGTTGGAGACTTCAAAACTCCTCTCTCACTAATCGATAGAATGAGTAGACAACAAACTGAACTAATTAACATTAGGTCACTCCACCCAAGAGCAAAATACACATTCTTTTCAAGTGCATATAAAATAATCACCAATATAGACTGTAATTTGGGAAAAAAAGAAAAATGCAACTAATTTTTAAAAATTGAAATTATACAAAGTATGCTTTTTTATCACAGTGGAAATAATGTGTAAATCAGCAATAGAAAAATACACAAATGGGAGCTGAAAGAAAAAGTTGAACACATTAAGAAGTACAAATTGCCAGTCATAAAACAGTCAAGGATGTAAAGCATAAGGAATATAGCTAATAATATTATAATAACTGTAGATGGTGTCAGGTAGGTACTAGACTTATCAAGGGGACCACTTCATAAGTTATGTAAATGTCTAATTACTATCCTGTACACCAGAAATTAATATAACATTGAATATCAATTGTAATTGAAGAAGAAGAAAAAAAAAGAAAATCCCCAAATATTTGGGAATTTAACAAAAATGCTTTTAAATAAGTAATGTATTTTAAAAAGAGGTCTAAAAGAAAATTAGAAAATATTTAGAATTAACTTAAAATAAAAATAGCTAGCTAAAATTTGTGGGAGACAGCTAGAGAATTGCTTAGAGGAAGATTTACAACATAAATGTTTATATTTGAAAACAATGAAGTCTTAAATCAATGATCTAAAATACTTAATAATATAAAAAATATATGAATTATTTAATGTATAATATATATACATTATATATGTATATAATTTACATATATAAATAATTATATATAACATAAATTATATATAATTTATATATATTATTTAAATACATATATTTATTTACATATATATAAATTATTTAATCAATATCTAAAATGTTGGTGGGAATACAAATTGGTATAGCCACTATGGAAAACAGTAGGAGAGTTGTGTTTGTTGTTTTTTAAATTAAAAATAGAACTACCATAACATCCAGCAATCCCATTTCTGGGTATTTATCCAAAGGCAATGAAATCACTATCTCAAAGAAATACCTTCACCCCCATGTTCATTCATCATGTATTCACAATAGCCAAGACATGGAATCAACCTAAGTATCCATCAGCAAATGAATAAATTAAGAAAATGTGATATATTTGTTATACACACACACACACACACACACACACACACACACATAATCAGTCATAAAAGAGGAAGGAAATTCTGCCTTTTGCAACAATTTGAGATTATGCTAAGTAAAATAAATCAGACAGAGAAGGACAAATACTATATAAGCTCACTTATATGTGGAATCTAAAAGCTGAACTCATAGAGTAGTAGTTGCCAGGGGCTAACTAAGTGAGAAGGAAATGAGGGAATTTTGGTCAAAGTGTACAAACTCCCAGCTATAAGGTGAATAAATTCTGGGGTGCTGAGATACAGCATGGTGACTATAGTTAACAATACTGCGTTGTATACCTGAAAGTGCTGAGAGAATAGATCTTAAATATTCTCACCACACACACAAAAAAACAATTATGTGAGGTGATAGAGATGTTAACTAACCATACTGTGGTAATCATTTTGTAATGCATACATGTATAAATCATCACATTGTACACCTTAAACTTACACAAACTTATATGTTAACTATATCTCAATAAAGCTAGAAAAAAAAAAAAGACAAGAAAATACTTCCCAGATGATCCTAATAAAACCAATAGCAAGATTCATGGCTCTAGGAAGTAAATAGTTTGGTTTTCTTTATCCAAGAAATCATTCACTCTAGTTTGTACAACAGGTTATATTGATAATTACTGTTTTTACTTATTACCACACAAAACATTTTATTGTGCTTACTCATATGAGCAATTTTGTAAAATTAATAATCTCAACATTTTATTCTATAAATGATTTTTATATTTACAAAGTTTATACATTTATCTGGTGACAAACATTAAATATGTAGTTAGTTACAGAACTAATAATGCTATTGAAACCTAAATTGATCAGTTTGGGAGGATGATGAATATATTATATACAAAACTGTTAAATAAAGAAATTTAGAACATTTATCTTATATGAATTGTATCACTGGGTAACATGCAGATGAAATGAAGCATTCTTTAAAAATATAACAACCAGTAATCAAAAGAATTATAACATCATTCTGAAACTCCATGAATCAACAGATCAAGGCATTGAGCATTAATGAATTCTAATATAAAAAATAAAAATGTGAAAACTAGAAATTATATTCCTTCTGATGAAATGAACATATCATCACCTATAAACTTGCCAAAGGGATCAAACCTGAGTCTGATCAAGTCTCTGGGTCCAGAAGCAAAAAATAAAAGACAGAAGAATTTGTTCAACTACATTCTAACTTTGAAATCAGCAAAATCCACAGTGTGGGAAACTTTATAAGTCTAACAGCCCAGGGTCTTTAACAGATAAATTATAAGGAAAATAAATGAATGAACATGAAGGCTATAAATTAAAAGATATGTCAAATGCAAAATAGACAAGAGTAAACTATAGAGTCTAAGGATGTACACCTGTATAAAATATAAGGAAAGGCACAGAAGTGATCACTATAATTGTTAGTTTTGAATAGAGGAGCAAATAGAGTTAATTCTGGGGTGGTTGGCATCATTCTAATTTTTTAACCTGGGTGGTGATTACAAGTGGGTTCCACTTTTAAAAATTCATTAAGCTACACATTCATTTTGTATGGCTTTATGTATCTGTGTTTCATTTTATAATAAAGATGTTAAAACTTAAGAACAAAAACAAATTAGTTCCAGAAAATCTGTTATGGATAGGCCTTGTTGTAAGCACAGAGGTACAAAGTTAATTAAAATGGTCGTGGTCTTAGAACAACTGATGGATGAAATGGAAACACTGGTGGATGTTTTAAATATGATGGATGTGTTAATTATCTTGATCTTGGTAATCATTTCACAATGGATATATATGGATATATATTAAATTATCACATTGTACACTTTAGATATATACAATTATATTTGTCACAATTTTAATAAATAAATAAATAATGAATTGGGTACACGCAACAGTGGAAACACTCTGTTGTCAGAGCACTTAGTCCAGGCTCAAATACAGAGTCTTAACACTTCCTGTATAAAATATCTGAACTGAAAAGAAATTACCCAGGAGAGTGTATAGAGGGTGTTCTAAACAGAAGTAAGAGCAAAATCTGAAAAGAAAAAGATGGCATGGGGCTTGGAATTGATATAGAAACTCATAACTGGAGCATACAAGATGAAGTGGGAAAAGATCAAATAGTACATACTTATTTCGAAATAAAGATGCCAATATGACTTTTAAAATAAATTTATATATGCTCTTCCAATTTTTCTAATACATTAATGCACAAATACATTCTATAATGACACAAATAGCTTAATATTACACAATACAATTGTATCTGGCCTTAGAATCTTCAGCAAAACTATTAATAGAAGCAATCAAATCAGTTCTTTCAACAACTGTAATGATCATATGATGGATATTTTAAAATAGTCCAGATGTAATCCAGCTATGTTGGGGATTTTAGAGACACTAGATTAAGTTGCTGGCAAGAAAATCCATTACTTTATACTTTGTGTACAAATAGACCAATGGACATGGCATAAAGTCTATATTTCAGGTCAGTTAGTTATTGTGATATTTTTATTGGCACAACCTTCCAGAGTCTAGCCTATAAGTTTTATTTATTGAAATCAATAAGAATTTCACATCTATAAAACAGATTCCCTCCAATGTAA
This sequence comes from Rhinolophus sinicus, assembly GCF_057876585.1. NCBI lineage: Eukaryota > Metazoa > Chordata > Mammalia > Chiroptera > Rhinolophidae > Rhinolophus > Rhinolophus sinicus. Next base: position 162,437,732 of record NC_142516.1, read on the forward strand.
GTAAATGTGAACTCATAATTTGACAAATATTTAAGTGATATTGGTCACCTTTGGCTGAAATACTTATGAAGCTGAATTAAATGTAAAATGCTATTATTACAGAGAAAAGCATGATTTCTAGTGATTACTTCATTTCCTAGTATATATCGAGTGAAGAGTATTAGAGAATATTGAATATAATTTGTCATTATGAAAACATAAATCAAGTAAGATGACATTTTCAGTAGCAACACAATATGAGGAAGTGATTGTTAGATAAAGATATTTTTAAAGGCTTGTATTGATGGACTGGTACTAAATCTAGATCTTATCTATCAAAACATGGATAACAAAGAGCTATACAATGGAAATAAGTTATATTGCATGTATCTGGATCCAACAAATTTTTAATAATGGAAGTTAGACAATGACTAACAATTCTGAATCATTGTCCAAGGAATCTAATAAGAAATATATGTTTATTGGCATGTCTGTTTCATAACATCATATAATCAGTCATTTAAAAATCCTTTCTTCCTAGAATGAGTCATAGAAATCAATTTAAATATTGCTTTATCCCTTTTTTAATTAGCAGTAAGCAAAATATTTTGCTTATATTATATAAATGTCTAACCACTATGCTACACACCTGAAACTAATATAATATTGAACGTCACCTATATTTGAAAAATAAAATAATTTTTAAAAAAATCAAAACAAAGGTGAAGACCTATCCTTAAATATGCACAAGAATTATCTATACTAGAAGGGTGCAATAAAATATGATTAATAGGGGAGAGTAAATTCATCCTGTCTTTCGAAAGAAAGATTAGATCAGAAGCATACGTTAATTGTGCTACTAAAAATAACTGTTATAGGACAAACACTGTTTTTTAGTAAAATCGTATTTCTTTTTAATGGATGAAGAAAATATTCACTTTATTTCACCAGTAAAATAATATGTATAAAAAAGCATATTATAAATAGGATATGAGGCAAAGGCTACATAATTCTTATTCTTAATGTTATATATTAATTTGTGCCGGTCCTTGTTTCCCCCTTAAACATTTACTAAACAGAGCTGTTGTTCTCAGAATTGATTTTGCTGTCTCAGCCACATTAGGCTGAGATGCTTTTTGGCTTTCATCTGAATGAACAATTTTCTAGTTAGACACACTGGATTTGGAGTTTAGTCAATAAAAGCTTTACTGGGTCCTTTCTCTTTCCTCTTAGAGCTCACAAAAGAGACCTAAATTCCATTCATCTTTTCACTTGCCACAGTGGAATCTTTAGCAATGCAATTATGGTTTGAATGAAGAAACAGTGAGAAATTGGCAAAGAAACAAATAAGAATTCTCTGTGTTCCATACTTGCACCCCTGAAGATAAGTTACTTCTAGATATGCATGTAAATTTGTCTACCTTTAACTGTTTGTTTTTGTTATGCTTTAGGAGCAGACATCACTATCAAAAGTTTAATATAATCCTACTGAGTCTCATGTGACTAACTCTTAAGTTATGTGCAAGGAAGACAATTTGATTGGACCCTACTATTTAAATTTGAAAGGTGTTAAATAGATTGAATCAAGGAGTTCATTTTACAACTTTGAACGGTGTCATTCAAACTGACCAAGTATGACAAACTCAGAATTTTTCATATTCATAAGCATTTATAAAAATTTTTTTGAGATGTCTATCCTGTTTTATAGATTGTGCTATAAGAACCATGATATACTGCATTATTTTATCTGGCACATTTGAACTAAAAATAACAAGTCCGAAACTATCAGCAGTGAATGAAAAACATGTTATGAGCCAAATATAACTACAAAAACAATGGTAGTTCCTAAGGTAGAAATCATGGTCGTTGTAGTAATAAGTCCAATGGTGATTCCACAGTTCAGTACCAACTGATCCTCCACTTCATTCTACTCCACTTATTCAGAGGTCATGCTAGCTCATTTCTGAGATGGGAAGTGCTTTTTGGCTTATAGATTTATTGAATCTTATCAGATGCTTTCTTCGCACAAGACATGAATAAAATATTGATCTATTTTGTCTGTTCCAAGTCCCTTTCAAATCTACTTATAGTGACATATATAATGAAAAAGCTATGGAATATTCAATAGAGAAACAGGAAAGAATCAGCTAGAAGAAGGACAGGGAAACATGTAAACAAATATAAAAAATGCAGTTCACCAATGGAAGAATGGCAACGGTGGCGTTTGATGATCCATATACAGAAGACACGCTCAGGAATAAATAGAAGTGACAAAAAAAACTAAATGAATTCATTTATTTGACAAATATTTATTGTAGAACTATGCTATATCAAGCACTCTTCTAGACTCTAGAATATAATGACAATCAATGAATAAAACAGTCTCATGTCCATGACTACATGGCCCTTATATGCCAATGAGGAAAGAGAGACAGTAAAAACAAATAAGTAAACTAGTTAGTATGCCACATGCTAATGTGTACCAAGGGGGTGGAAAGGTAGAAAATTGGTATTGAATTGAATGTCTTGATCTTTGTTGAGGAAAACATCTGTGTATTTTCCTAAATATTTATTAGAGGTTGTAAAATTACACCCCAGTGTAAAGTTCATTATATCTGTCAGTATAATTTAGTACAGTTGGGTTATATCCATGAAAGAAGTTGAAAAATACAAAGATGAATATATGTAACTCTTGGCTGAGAAATAAAATTTATTATTCCACTTCACTATGCTCCAGGACTATAAGATTGCTAATATGAATCAAATGCAAATTAAAAATCATAATGGTTAGGTTGAAAAACATAGACCAATGAGTATCAATTTCTTACTTAATAAACATATGGAGGTTATATTAATAGATGGGCAATGAGACAAACACAATAAACATGAAAACGGGAAATGTTTTCTGTTAGAAAAGAAAAATTAGGGTTAAGCTATGTGGATGCTTTCAGAAATAACAAAACATATAACTGGGAAGAAATACATGAAGATGACTTGTTTAAACTTTCAAAAGATCTATGATTCCGTATGAAAATTAACTTTTAAATGAGAAGATGTAAAAGGGAAATATTTTTATAGATTCAGAATTAACTTAGAAGGATACTGAAGTGAAAGAAAAAAAATGATTTCTTAAGATATAAATAACAAAGAGTGAAAGACCCTAGAGCTTATGAAATGAATAAAGAAAGAGTGTGCACCCCTTAAGATCAGGAACAAGACAAGATTGCCCACTTTCACCATTTTTATTCAACATTGGTCTGGAAGTTCTAGCCACAACAATCAGACAAGAAAAAGAAATAAAAGGCATCCAAATTGGAAAGGAGGAAGTAAAATTGTCATTATATGCAGATGACATGATACTATATAGAGAGAACCCCAAAGACTCTACCAAAAAACTATCAGAACTGATAAATGAATTTAGTAAAGTAGCAGGATACAAAATTAATATTCAGAAATCAGTTGCATTTGTATACACCAATAACAAACTATCAGAAGGAGAAATAAAGGAAACAATCCCATTTACAATTGCTTCAAAAACAATAAAGCACTTAGGAATAAATTTAACGAAGGAAGTAAAAGACCTGTACTCAGAAAATTCTAAGACATTGAAGAGAGAAATTACAGAAGATACAAATAAAAGGAAATGCATACCATGCTCATGGATAGGAAGAATTAATACAGTTTAAATATCCATACTACCTAAGGCAATATATAGATTCAACACAATCCCTATCAAATTACCAATGACATTTTTCACAGAACTAGAACATATAATCTTAAAATTTATATGGAACTATAAAAGACCCCAAATAGCCACAGCAATCTTGAGAAATAAGAACAAAGTGGGAGGTATCACGTTACCTGACATCAAAATATACTACAAAGCTACAGTAATCAAAACAGAATGGTATTGGCATTAAAAACAGACACATAGATCAATGGAACAGAATAAGAGCCCAAAAATAAATCCATACCTATGTGGTTATGTAATCTATGACAATGGAAGCAAGAATACACACTGGGGTAAAGACAGTCTATTTAATAAGTGGTGCTGGGAAAACTGGACAAACACATGCAAAAAAAAATGAAGCTGGACCACCTCCTTATGCCATATATTAGAATAAATTCAAAGTGGATTAAAAACTTAAATGTAAGACCTGAAATGATAAAAGTCCTAGAAGAAAATATATGAAGTAAATTTGCAGATATTACCCTTATGTTATATATAATATTTTTACTGATATACCCCCTTGGGCAAGGGAATCAAAAAATAAAATGAACATGTGGAATTACATCAAACTTAAACATTTGTTTTCACAGCAAAGGAAACTATCAATAAAAATAAAAAAAAGGCATCCTACTGAATGGGCAAAGATATTTGCCAATCATACATCTGGCAAGGAGTTAATATCCAAAATTTCTTAAAAACACTTATACAACTCAATACCAATAAAACAAACAACCCAATTAAAAAATGGGCAGAGGATACAGAGACATTTCTCTAAAGAGGACATACAGATGGCCATCAGACATATGAAAAAATGCCCAACCTCACTAATCATTACAGAAATGCAAACAAAAACCACAATGAGATACTACCTCACTCCAGTGAAAATGACTATCATCAATAAATCAACAAACAAGAAGTGTCGGCAAGGATGTGGAGAAAAGAGAACCCTCATACACTGTTGGAGGAATTGCAGATTGGTGCAGCCACTGTGCAAAACAGTGGCAGTACCTCAAAAAATTGAAAATGGAACTACCTTATGACCCAGTAATTCTGCTCTTGGGTACTCTCCAGAGAAATCCAAAACACTAATTAGAAAAAATATATGTATCCTTATGTTTATTGCAACACTATTCATAATAGCCAAGACATGGAAACAACCAAAATGCCCATCGATGGACAACTGGATAAAGAAACTGTGGTACATTTTTACAATGGAATATTACTCAGTCATAAAAAAGAATGAAGTGCTGCCATTTACAACAACATGGATAGACCTAGAGACTATCATGCTAAGTGAAATAAGTCAGATGGAGAGAGACAAATACCATATACGTGTAATCTCAAGGACAGAATAAATTAACAAATACAGAAATAGACTCAGAAATATTGGGGAAAAAGAAAACTGATGGATCCTAGAAGAGAGTGGGGTGGGGATAGGGGAGAAGGTAAAGGGATTAGAAAGTGCAAATCATCAGTCACAATATTGCCATGGAGATATGAAATGCAGTTTGGGGAATATAATCAATAAAGTTGTAAAGACTTTGCAGGGTGCCAAAGGGGCACCGGATTTATTAGAGAAACCACTTCATGGACTGTGTAGATGTCTGAGCACTGAGTTATACACTGAAGCTGAAGTTGAATAATATTGAATATCAAATATATATATATATATATATATATATATATATATATATATATATATCACGTGAATATGTGTATCTATATATATATATATATAGATACACATATTCACGTGATGTAAAGTGCAGCATAAGGAATATAGTCAATGGAATTGCAACAGCTATATGCGATATCAGAGGTTAGTAGTTTTGGGGCATTATCCCTTTGTGAGAAGTATAAATGTCTAACTATTACATTGTTTTGTATACCTGAAACTAATAAAATAGAAAGAAAGGAAGGAAGGAAGGAAGGAAGGAAGGAAGGAAGGAAGGAAGGAAGGAAGGAAGGAAGGAAGGAAGGAAGGAAGGAAAGAAAGAAGAAAGAAAGAAAGAAAGAAAGAAAGAGCAACGCAACACAATCCCCATGTTGTCAGCGGCACATAGCTGTTCTAAATAGTGCAATGTCAAGCTGATGGAAATAAAGCCGTCAATTCATATTCAGTAACAGTTTTTGAGCACCTCCCCATATATAGGGCAATATACCAAGTATTAAATTACAAAGAGATTTTTAAAATATGGTTCCTGTATTGATATAGTCATCAGCCAGGTGGTTAGGACTGCAATGTAAACAAAGAACTATAATGTCAAGTGTTAAACACATGATGTATTTATACATAAGATGCTTTGAAAGCATATGACAAGTTGGGAGTAGAGTGGTGGTTCTCAGCCCAAACACTGCTTTAGCTCAAAGCCCATGCATTCTCTTACTACTAACAGCTGAAAGCACAAATGGAGGAGAAGTCAAAGAGAAAATGGCTTCAAAAGTGGTACAGAGATGAAAAATACACTTCAAGGAATAAGGAATATCACATAGTCAGTATTAATTTTCCAAGAACCTACTGTGTGCCAGGAACTCTGCTAAAACCACAAGATTTACAAAGATGAATGAAGAGTATTTTAGCCCTCAAAGAGCTCATCAGTCTAGGGGGAGAGAGAGAAGTACATCTATTACCATGGCATATTGCCATAAGCATGTTTATAAAGAAAAGCATTGAATATACGGATGGCCAAAATAATAAAATGATCATTTCTGTTTGGGTAAGATGGATAAACTCCCCAGGGTGTTCTTGTTTTAGTTTTTGAGAAATGACTTGGAATTCCAGCATATAAAGGAAAGGGAATATTTGAGGGAGCAACATTTTACAAAAGCACAAACACATAGATCATCTGGAAGCATCAGAGGTAGATGGCTTTACATGGATGGAACACGGGGTACATGTGGACAAATGGACATGTGAAGGGTCTTTCCTGCTGTGTTAAGTATCCCAGTTGGTGAGTAACATGACTTTTATAGAAAAGAAGTATAGAAGATACCACTGGAAAATTGATTGGTATCAAATTTTGAAGGACCTTAAATAGTATAATAAATATTTCATATATCTTTTAGAAATCTATGAGAATTCATTGAAGGATTTAAGCTGGGAAGTTTAGAGGTGTTGCCTGAAGAAAACTTACTCAATGACAGTGTCCAGGATTGTTTGATGGAGGAAAAATGTTTGTACCTATAAAGAAACTTAGAGTGGTAAAGATTTAAAATTAAGATGTCAGAGAAAAGTATAGAAGGTGACTCTAAGATTTTGATCTATGTGTAAACTAAAGAAAACAAAATAAGTGCTCTTACCAACTAAGATTATGGGAATTACTATTAGAGAAGCAACACATTATAAATGTTCAGGATAAAATCATGTTGATACACTATTTGTTAAACATTTACAAAATAGAAAATGAAATAATTTCACTTTTTCTTCCCATTACAAAGTAATTTTTATTTTATATTTATTATAACAAAAATGTTCGGCTTCTTGATCCTTCTAAAGAAGGTTTTGGAACTTCAAGTCTCCATGCAGGTCTTACATACGCAATTTCATACATTTGATCATAAAAATCATGGATCAGGCTCCAAGCAGCTGGCCCTGGTACCTTCCCAGCTGTTCTTTCTCTTCTTAGCATCCCAGGATGTGGTAACAGGTACCACACCATTCTAGGAAATCGCCTTTACTTTCCACGATATTAGCTCTCCTGATTCTAAGAGGAGAACAGATATTCATCCAGAAAAAAAATTAAAGTGTGGGAGTATATTTCCTCTCTGCTGCCATTTGCAATGACCTCGACCATAGACAGGTTTTGCCTGCTCCAGACAGAATCACTGGCTCCAAGCCTTTAAGAGAATAAGCTGATGAGTCAGGAACTGAGACCTTGAGCAAGGATTCCTTCACTGAAGGACACATTCCAGCAAACACTGTAGTTTTTCTTCCCGCTGCCTGCCTCTTTGTCTTGCTGTTCGATTCAGTACAAACTGTTGCTGCTCCGGAGAAAATTCAGTTATTCTCCAAATCAGCACAACACAGACTTTAATGTGTCTGTTAATGGTGGAACATAGGTTTCCATTTCTATTATTTCTGTTTACGTTCCTTTTCTGACCTAGGGAAGGTTATTATCCTATTTATCATCTAATGACATTTTGATAGTGAAAGAGATGCTCTTAATAATTATCTCATGCCATTGATTGTAGAGGACTTAGGACACAGGATTATTCAACTGAATGAGATTTTGAAGAGTAGTTATAGGATGTGAAATCTGAGAAAATGCTACGTAGATTTTGAAAAAAATAAATCTGATATGATTCAAGGATTTAGTAGAGTCTATGTTCTCCAATAAAAATGGTGTGCTCCTCTTCTACTCATATTCCTTATTGTTACTTGAAATACTTTTCATGTGTGCTATCTACTTTACTATTCTTTTGTCATATATGAACTTGGAGGCTTCATTTTAGCATTTATTACACACTCTAAGTATCCACAAACCTTGACACCATTTTTAATTTTATTGTATCGTTTTAAGCAGTATATATCTTTAGGAAGTTATTTCAAGAGTTCTGCTTACTTGTATCACACTAGACTGTCTGCTTTTGAATACACACACACGCATGCACACACACACACACACACGCACACATTTGGCAGAAGCCATTAATCACCATACAATATGCTCTAGTTTTTTCTGTGACATTTAGGGTAAGGAAAGAGCTAACAATAAAATTTATTCATCACTATATTCAACTTGACAGGCAGTTATTAGTCATTCTTTTTGTACCTTGGAGGCAATGAAGGTCCCTCAGAAAATATTTACAAAACTGAAATTTAAAACTCATTTGATCAAAAACAAAAATTGAGTGCCAGTGTATACAAAACATTATACTGAAGCAATAAGTAGTATCAAAGAAAAAAAGGCATAATCCCTGCAAAAAAAGAACCTACAACTTATTTGAATGAAAAAATACAAGCCTAAAAATTACTTATATGCATATATATATACGCATATATATGTATACATATATATGTGTGTGTGTGTGTGTGTGTGTGTGTGTATATATGTTGGTGCAAAAGTAACTGTGGTTTAAAAGGCTAAAAATAATTGCAAAGACCACAATTACTTTTTTTTCCTTTATATATCGATACAGGAGGAAATATATAAAATTCAAATTACACTCTTTAGTGTAATGGGTTATATAAGGAATGTCTTAAATTTTCTGTTTGTTTTTCCCTGGCATTAAGAAATGAAAAAAGGAGAGCAAGGATTTTGTCAGTTTAACGAGAAGTACTTTGATTAGAAAACAGTTAATATTTCTGAGTTGGTCAGCAAAGGTAATATACAAGGTGAAGCTACTGGGTGAACAGGAGGTAAAGTAGTCATCCTTAAGAACAGGCCTTAGAGGTGAGAAGTCAATAGGCAGTAAAGTTTCTGCTTTAATGTAACCACTTGTGGGAGATGAACCATAAAGGCCCAGGTCTCTCCTCTGACAACAATATGATAGTGGGAGACAACAATAGTGCACATTCTACCCTCTCCCATGACACACTGAGACTCATTTTTAAATCTAGGCTGAACCCACTTTGGCTGGGAGGACAAATATAATGGGAGCCTAGTTGAAATCAAACTATGGTCCAAAACACATCATTAATGTTACTCCACTGCCAGCCACATCTACTCTGTGAGATTATCTTATCCAGAAAATAGAATAGAGATACTGGGGAGATGATAGTGGAGTCACTACATCTGACTGGCTCTTTCTATGTCATTAAGTGCTCACTTAATTGATATGACAAGATCGCTTAAGGGAAATACATTTTTTTTTGCTACTCCAACTGTCAACTGTATCCCACAGAGTAACATCAGCATGACCTGGTCACTTACTAGAAATTCAGATTATCAGGTTACATCCCAGACCTACAAATCAAAATGTACATTTTAGCAGGATACCCAGATAATTTATAAAGTTTAAAGGACACTGCTTTGTGTAACTCAAAGGCCAAGTCAAAGCTCAGAAAGCTTAGTAACTTGTCTAATATAACACAAGCAGTTGATGATGGAGGCAGGCAGTCCCAGGACCATTTACAAAATATGTATATATATAGACAGATGCTCCATGAAATATAAATCCAAAATCACTACATGATCAGAGACAGTATTGGCTGGAAAAATAAATAAGTAGCACATAAACACACACACACACACACACACACACACACACACACACACATACAACCAGGCTTCTTTAACTAATCAGTAGTAGGTGGATAAAACCAAAAGCTGGCCTTTGAAAAGTCTAATGCAATAAAAAATGTTTTATGCCAAATCTCATTTTTTAAAAACAGAAAACAAATATACTGCTTTAAGCTTGGAGAAGTAACATAACTACAGATATGCAAAAGATTTCTTCTGCTAGAGAAACATTATAATTTTAATTAGCGCTTAGAATAAACATTCCAGTAGGCAAAACTGATTGATACAGACACTTATGTACAAAATGGAACTCTGTCATGAATCTCCAAGTATTTCAGGAAGCTAAAATTATAAAATAACTAATTTTGACAAATAGAATGACTATGTTCAAGAAACAGATAGGAGATAAGGCAAAAAGCAATTTTAAGGAACTGTAATAAATATCCACAAAGAAATTTGATAGGATTTATCATTCCTAGAAAGATTCTCATAAAGAAAAAAAAAAAAAAACATATCAAGATAATTAGAAAAAGAAAAGCTATTGCTAAAATTTTAAAAATCATAGAGTGATAATAGAATGCATTTAACTAAAGACTGAATTAGTGAATCAATAATAAAGCCAAGAGATTCACTCAGAAAGCAGTCAAAAAGGATAGAGTCAAATAACATCAGAGAACTTGAGGGTAGTCTCAATTCAAACATCTGTATAATAGCTCCAAAAGAAGAGAACAAAGAGAATGGAAGAAAGAAAATAAAATACCAGTAAGAGTTCAAATAAAGTATTAGAAAGCTGAAGAAAACAGATTATTTAAACTAGACTCATATGAGTATTTGCTTCAAACATCTCGCCAGAATATGAGTTGTTGGAAAATAAAAGCAAACCTATCCAAAATAAATGCATCCTCTTAAACATGTAAAACACACTTCAATATGACAGTAGGGTTGCGGATAATATCAATTTTAAAATTAGAGATTATTTAGAAAAGCACAATATATCAAAACCTGCTGAATAGCACTAAAGTTGCACTCAGAGTAATTTATATAGTACTAAACACATACATTAGAAAGCATCAAACCCCTACAGCCCTATTTACAAGTCTTTCAAAACCATCAAAGTACAGTTAAATCCTATAATATAGAAAGATTTTTTTTAGAAAATCCTATGATATAGAAAATAGAAAAATACAGAAGGCTTCTCAGCGTTGCAAAATCTTTGTGGCAAAACGCTAACAGTTGGAATTACCAAAAAATTCTAATCCAATCTCATTGATAAAAAAAAAAAAAAAGATAAATACATTTTAAAGTACAGTCCAGCTGGAGGTTGGAATTCTGTTTGTGACTAAGGAGAATTTTCCCCACGAATGCAAAACTTGCTCATCTCTAGGGCATCTCTGAATATTATGAAGTAGTTTAAAAGATTTAAATAGAAACTAAAGGCTTTATTGAGCTGATGCACCTCCCAGGACCTGAAGAACATGTAACTCCCTGAGTCAAAGGAAGGCTGGGGTGTTATAGTGTTAAGGGAAGGTGGGGGGATAGGGAACACGCAAGAGCAGTCAGGTAAGTATTCTTGTGGTCTGGTCCAGGTTGCGGTTTTTTTCATCTCTACCTGCTGCTAAACTTCTGTTTTGAACAGTTGAAGATTTTTCCAGTTTTCCATGCCTCTTGCTTGGGATCGCTCGCGAAATACCACCCTAACAACTGTCACAACACTTCTTTTGAGAGCTGTTTTTCTAAACCTTATAATTTGTCAAGGTTCAAGGGAGGGGGGAAGGAAGGAGCAAAATAAATAAATATGTGGGGGTTAGGGGGAAGAATAGGGGAGAGAGAAAATACATGAGAAAAAAAGCAAAGGAGGCAAGAGTTGAAGCAAGGGATAGTTGGGTTTTGTTTTGTTTTGTTTTCAAATCTTTTTAAATGCTAAAATGACATGAATAGGTTTTAAAATATGAAGTCATCTAGAAAAATGCTGAAAACACATTACCATTAATTTAACACTAATTCCTTATCTCGTTAAAATGTACCTATCAGAAATTTATAGCATTTATCACATATCATACTTCATAGATAATCATTTTTCAAATGCAGTTCCATTAAGTGCATTAATAAAACTAGGTTACTCACTGTCATGGACTTCTTTTGAGTGTCTGCTTAGCACTATTTTTGTCCTCTAGGAAAATAACCCCATTCTACGGGGAATTGCTCCCCACAGCAAGACAGCTATATGGTAGGGATGAGTGAGCACAGCCAAGCCAATCATTATTTTCCAAGTTTTGTTTTCATTTTTTTCCAAATGCAGTTGAAGAAAGGGATTCAATTTCAGCTAGTAGCTGAAAGTTTGAGATAGGATACATGAAGCTCTCTGTATCTATGGCCCTTGTCAATGAGGGGTCGATCGATAGCTGTAGAAAAAGAGGCCCAAATAGAGAGAATATCAAAAATGAACTAGTGAGAGAATGAGTCCTGGCTGTATTTCAGTTACTGGTTTAGAGTGTCCTTCAGGCCAGCTGTAAACTGTTGGAATCTCCTTATAATCTCCTCTTTTTACCTATGTTTATTCAAGTTAAATGTACTGTTATTTGCCATAACAACACAAAGTAATATGATTTTATTTGCAACCAAAAAGATCCTGATTGAAATATCATCACTACTACTCAATAGTGCAGTAAGAGAAAGAAAATGAATAGAAGAACTAAATACTAAATATAATGATAATGTACTTATGCATAGATGGCATTTACATCTGTCTAGAACATAGACTCAATTTAGAAATATTTTTAAAATATGAGCCGATGATAATGTTGCTCAAGGTAAAATTATAAAAATCAAAGTAACTTTTCAATGAATTAGCAACAAAAAAAATTAGAAAACATTGTAGAAAAGGTCCAAATGCAGCGCAAGACCTGTGTTCCTGGATGGGAAGACACATATTGAAATATGTATTCCTTTTAAATAAATCTTGCAAATGAGACATCCTACACTGTTAACACTTTCTGCCTTTGTGCAGGAAGTTGGAGAGAGAGGGAAGGGAAAGTGAGAGGTGAGAACTTTCATCCGTTAGCTTGTACTATTTTGTATTTTTTAAATTATTTATAATCATGTATTCAGACAGAACTTTTTTGTTTGCTCATTTATTCTGTTCTTTAGATTCCTTATAAGTGAGATAATATGGCATTTGTCTTTCTCTGTCTTACTTATTTTGCTGAACATTGTTGTATTACTTTTTAATTTTTAATAATTAAATGTTTTCAAAAGCAAATTTCCTTTGAGGTCCATACCCCATCAAAGACTTGACATCTCCCTCATAATTTTCCTTCCTGCCGAATTTTGAAGAGACTCCTAAATCAGGTGGATGACTTTCCTAAAACTTAATCGCCTCAACTGGAATGATTGGACTTTCACTTAACTTCTGCAACCACTATCATCTTCAACTTATCACTGCTATTCCACTTCAGCAAACAATCTGCAATATATTTTTTTACCTACAACAGTAATTTTATGTTATAATTTTCCCTTTGAATTTGCCCAATAAATCTCCTGATGTCATCCCCTCCCCTATCTCTGATGATTCATCACTCTCTACCTTTTACCCTGCTCTTCTTCCAAAGTGTACTTCTGGGAAAACAACTGCTGTTGGATGCGAGGCACAGCCAAAATCAGAAACAAACAAAAAAAAGAAATTAAAAAGTGTACCCATACAACAATGTATGTAGACTATCAGATTCTTCCAATGAAACCTTATGTTATACATTTTCATCAGTGCTTTCAAAACTACTTAGCTGTCCGTTTGTATATTCAGAATGAGCTGCGTTTCACAGCCCCTTTTGTGATCATTCCAAGCGTTTGTCATTGCCCTCTTGCTCTCTGACTCAACACGCTCTCACTTCACAGCAGATTACTTCACTGTCCTCATCACAGAAAATGTTAGAGGTCATCATGCACCCCTCTTGCATTCCGCTTCCTTAGCGGTAGTTGCACCTCTCCTTACCATGTTCACCTTGTCACAGAGGAAGCAGCATCAGCCTCTCCATGGATCTGAATCTGACACCCCAGCCCCTCCACAACCTTGGATTGTCACCTGATTCCTGTGCATTTAATCTTGCTTTCTAATGGCTCTGGTACATCAGCGTATAAATACTCTCTAGTCACTCCTATTAAATTAAAACTCTCTCTCTCTCTCTCTCTCTCTCTCTCTCTCTCTCTCTCTCTCTCTCTCTCTCTCTCTTCCATGGTTTCACATGCCTTTCTAGCTATTGCCTCAGAGCTTTCCTTCCTTTAATAACCAAGCCTGTAAAAAGAAGCTTTCCTCACTGTCTCGACCTCAACCTCTTAAAATCCTGTGTGTGGCCATACTTCTTAACAATGACGTTCAAGTGAATAAACCCTATGCCTCTTCATCTTTGGCCTTCCCTGATCTCCCTGAACTTAAGTTTCCTTACCCTGAACTCTTATGATGCCCCGTGCTTATCTGGATCATTGCATTTAATACACCCCCTTATAGTTATCTTTTCATATATTTATCTCACTCACTTTACTTCTTGCATACAACACACCAACAATATCTGCTGATGTTTTCTTCTAAATATTACCCCTGCACATTGCCTCATTTTGCAGTCCAATTCAGGCCTTTGGAACTCTTTATCAAAAGAAATTGATTTATTAAAATAGGTTATTTATCCTTCTTCCCTTACAGCACTTCCAAAATAAACTTTGTACCAAGTAAACTAATCATACTCAGTGATTGAACATAACATATTTGAATTCACTCCCAGGAAAACAATGAAAAGAACACAAAGTTATACGAACATAGTAGGTAGGTCCCAGAAACTACAGTAAGGAGGATTGGAAAAAGGGATAGAGTTGCATCTCCAGAAGGTAATATGACATGGGCTGTCCAGTCACCAGGAAGGCTCTTGTCAGGTTCCCAGCTCCTTCTTCAGTGAGCCAAGGAAGTCTGAAGAGCACGAGATACAGCAAAAAGAAAATGTACCATCACCCAAGTTTCCAGACCTGTCAGACTTGAGAGAATGGTTTAAAAAAAAAAAAAAAAATCCCTGAAATAAAAACAAGAAAGTCCTAAAATATATTTTGATGGGTTTTTTCGTTTTTGTTTTTCTTAAAAAAAAAATAAATAAATAAAAAATTAAAGAGCAACCACAGCATGGTGTTGCTTTCATGAGTCCTGAGTGCAGCAAGCATATGCAGAGTGAATTAAAATCTGGTGAACGGTGTGATCATCTCCCCTCCAACAAAGACCTGCATCATGTCTTCTGAGGCTAATTCCTTCAGACCTTCATTTCCTTGAGCTCGAAATTAGGACATAAAGACTGTGTTATAGCAGTTATAATATCCCTGCATACTGCATTATCCCTTAGATTTAATTCATTTTGAAATTCACGAGCTTAGAGAAGAGATGGTCTCATAAGATTGCCTTTTAAATAAACAATTGTTGTGTAACAGACTACATATCATAAAATGCCCTCAATTATAAAGAGCTATTATTATTCTAATGATTTTTATTCTGGATGCCACACATTTTTAGAAATGTTTTGTATTTTGGGCCTTGGACCTGAGGTTATTTTTAAATGGTTCCCTCATAATATGGTTAAGATTTTTGTTTTTTAAGGAGGGAAAATTTTAATTGTGATAAAGGAAATTGGGTTGCTGTTAGAAGCACTATTTGAATAGGAGAAGGAAACTCCTGATTGTGCAACTTAAATTTTCAACTGCAGGTGCAGGAGATAGGGAGTTGTTCTGCACAAACTTTTGACGCACAGAACTAGTAGATAGAAGAATAAAATCATAGTTGGCACTGGCACTGACAGCTGAGATGGCTAAAATGAAGTTCCCCTATCTGTAGGGAGCACCTTCCCTGCATGACACTCTCATGACACAATCACAGCTGGTCGGGGACTTCAGGACATCAAGGCCAGGCTGTGACCCCGTGTAAGAATGTCTTATCCTACGTCCCTGACAAATGGCTTGCCCAGCTCCAGCTGGATTCAGAAAATAACCCTGCTTACTTTTGGACATTCCTAGTGGTCAAAAGTTTCACTTAACATTGCCTCAGAAGACAAAACAAAACAGTATCTCATTGGTCCTCGTTTCGTCATACATCAGAGACCTGAAAAATCTACTCCCTTGACAGGATAACTCTTCACATATTTTGTTACATCTATTATATCAAGCCTTCCCTTCCTTGGGCTAAACATTGCCAATTCTTAAAAATTTTTCATGTTTAGCATGATTTCCAGAATCTTCACAAGCTTTATCTTCCTTTGCTAGACAAGTTTACCTTTCTGAAACTTGTCTTAAAGTGTGGAAACTTTAGCTACACGTAGTGCTCAGATCTAGTTTGACTAGTAAAAATGTGATGAAACTATTAATTCCTATATTTTAAAGAGTATACCTATATTAATCAACCTAAAAATTAGAACAGATGGATCTTTTATATTTTTAGTCATTGTTGGTCATATGAATTTATGAAAAAAAGCAAAACATTTTGCCCAGAAATGATTCCAAATACAATTGACTTTTAAAACATGCTTTCCCTACAGGTTTAAATCTAATACATGCTATTCATACTTGCAATAAAAATAATAAAATAATTTGACTTAAACTTAAATAGCAAGTGTGCATGAGTACCTGAAGAAAAGTAAAAAAAAAAAAAAAAAATTACTAAGGCTGGTTAACAAAGCAAACATAAAAATATCTTTCTCGTTGCAAATGCTAAATATTATAAATATATTAAATTTCCAAAAAATATTTATTAAATGAATACATCTCATATAATATTCCCTATGGAACTTTTTAAGGACCATAACAAGTATTTCTAAAGTTCATTGAAACAGCATGTGGCTGAAAACAAATAGGCATTTTAGAAAAAGGAACAAGTGAGAGTTCATACTACGAAAAATTAAGACATATGAGAACTCCAGTAATTGAAACAGTGGTATCTGTGTCTAGTGTACACAGAAATCAGAATTCATAGCCTTGTAGCAATATACTGTATTAGAAAAAAATATGTATACTATCACAAATCAGTGAAAAGAGAGAATATTAGTCCAAAAA
Organism: Rhinolophus sinicus; assembly: GCF_057876585.1. NCBI lineage: Eukaryota > Metazoa > Chordata > Mammalia > Chiroptera > Rhinolophidae > Rhinolophus > Rhinolophus sinicus. Next base: position 162,454,694 of record NC_142516.1, read on the forward strand.
TCTTGACCCCGTATTTATTTCTGGTGGGATTATAAAATTCGCACAATCTTCCTAAAGATAATTTTGGCAATATTTATCAAATCTTTAAAAATATTCTACATCTTCATATAGCAAATTCCTGTCTAGAAACCCTAAGAAAATTATCAGATATTTGGACCAAGGACAGTACACAATAGGTTATTTACATAGGAAAATAAGGGGAAAATTTATACATTCTAATCATAGAAGGAATAAAAGTCATGTATCATATATTAATAGGTGAACACTAGTTTCTGTTAGAAGCAACCTCCAGATATAATGCTTCAAATATAAAAGTATAAACCAAGTGTTTCTGGTTAGTAATGGTTTTCCTCTAATTCAAGATTCAATGACCCAGGCTGCTCCCAGTTTTTGGTTCTGCCACCTTCAATCCAAAGCAGCCAATGAAGCCAGCCTCATTCTGTAAGAAAGGCAAAAGGCCTTAGAATAACATATATGTGACATGTTACTTTCTGTTCACATTACATTTGCAAGAACTCATTAACATAGACACACATAACTGCCAGGTAGGCTGGGAGGGAGAGCTGAACTATGTGTACAGGATGAAAGGAAACTGGTAAATAACTAAGCTGTAGCACTCTAGCCTCCCCTTGAAGGTTCAGATTGTACCTGTCTTTCCAAACAAAGAGTACAGCCACGGCCTCCTCCAGGGAAACAACCAAATATCTATCTCAAAGTTCAGAATCTCTAAATGGGAGAGGGAGGCAGTTCTCTCCATCAGATCTAGAGTGAGGTTCCTTGTGGGTCCAGTGACCTATGAACTAAAAGGATCAATTACTTCTTGATCCACAGATAAGATAACTTAGGGGTGGAGGGGTGGGAAGGAAACACCTTTTGGAATAACTTAGTTAAGAAAGAGAGCAGTTGTTAGAATTTTCTTGAGCAGACATTTTGAGGACCCACAGATTATTTTAAGTCCTTAGCAATGAAAGATTGTTTTATTTTGTCCAAGTTCATGCTTTTCCATGAAATGCTTATGAGGCTTCTGTTAATTTGCTTTTGAGGGTATACTAATTACCACACCCTAAGTCCTTTCACAGATGCTATCCTTCTCAATTAACTTCACTGTGGCTATCTTGATAGCATCTGAAAAAAAATTGGTGTGGGCCACAAGATAATAACATACTTAATCTGCTCTTGGCCACCAGACTGATTCAGTCAAGTGAGAAATCTACTAGGTCTGTTGTTCAAAGCCTTTTTCAGTCTTCCTTTACTATTTGGGATGCAGAAGTAATAACTTTCCAATCTTGTAAACCCCTCATAGCTGGACTCTGTTTTTGCGATTTCTGCTTGCACCCCAGGCTAAACTCATTTCTACTGCAATACCTTTTACTGCTCCTTAATTATGGTTTTCTTGCTCTTTTTTTGAAGTTCCTACCTTCAGTGCTTAATTAATTTAATCCCACTCTTTGTAGTTCAATGATTGTTGACTGCTATAAATTTTATCTCTGCAGAGCTGAATCTGTGACATATTTTTTATAAGTAGCATATTATCATTTGTCTTGTTATTTAAAAATATTTTTTTAGCCAAAAGGAAATCAAAGTCAGAAAACATTTCACTATGTTCTAGTAATTAGATATTTATTTGCTTCTGATTTTTCTTGTGTTTTTTGCTCTAATATAGTTTACTCACCTTATTTCATTTTTATCATTTCAATTGTTGCATGTGTTTATGCTTTTATTTTGGGTCTGTTATACGTTTATTATTTTTGCAAATGTTACAAAAGCACTTGCAAAGAAGATGAATTCTCGCTTGGATGCAATGCTACTAGTCTTTACATGAAGATGTTTAATTCACAAGTCTTTCCCGCCCTTTGGATTAATGTTTTAGTCAATAAGACTCTGTTTCTAAGTAACTTTTTAGAAAGATCTATAAATGCTGCAATTATAAGTTACTGAACAATTGTAAATACATTTCCATTTTCTTTACATGTGTATGATTTGGGCTTGGTGAAAAATTTTGGATGTATACCTTTTCCCTTCAATAGTGTATAAACACTTCTCCATTTAATTCTGCAAATGTTAATAAGTGCTGGCTTTAGTGACCAGATTCTTCTGGTTGGATACTTACACAATTATTTCTTCACTGTAGGCATCTAGAAATGCCATTATAATGTAACCTGTTTTGCACCTTCTATATCTATGCCTGTCACTTTCTATCCAATCTTATTTATCTTATTATTCTTATTTTATATAGTTACAGTTTTTCTCTCTCAGGACTGTCTCCACATCACTGAATTTGATTTCAGAAATATTTTTTCTACTTCCTTCTGCATTATGGTTTTCATTTCCATTATGGTTTTCTTATTTTCTACTATTTCCTTCTCTATTTCAGCTCCTTAAAAAAAAAGTGTAATTCAATTTTATTGTATCATCTTTCTTTTTAATTATTTATTTTAAATTGCTTGTTTATTTGATTTTTTTTAGTCCTGGGGGAAAAAAAATGTGTTATCCAAATTTTTCTTGTTTCCTGGTTTCACTCTGCTTGTTTTGTACCATCCCCCCCCCCCTTTTTTTAACTTTTTTTTTTCTAAGTGTCCACACACAGATCTCTTGATGGATTTATTCTATCTGTAGTTCATCATCAAATTGCCATAGATCTTTCTAAAGTTGCCATTACAGTAAGAGTGGTATGGTGCTCTCTCTTTGTCTCAGGTCTTGTTTTTTAATTTGTAAACTGGTTTAATTATTTCCTTAGAACTTAATTTGGAGGTTGGGCTATTGAGAGTTTTAAGTATCTCTTCAGTTCTTTAGCTACTTAGGGACAAATGGGGTCACTGAGTTAGAGAATAGCTGAGCAGCTTCGATTCAATTATTCTATGTAAGAAAATGTGTTCTGCAAACTGCAGTAAATCCATCTTCTGTTTGTAGCCATTGCTTCCTACCAAACAGCTCTCTCCAACAGAAAACTGTGTCACCATAGAGTTTCAGGATTCACTGTAAAGATATGGCGTACACTCGTTTCTGTTACTGATTTATGTTTGAATGTTAACTTATCTCTGCGTAGGAATGTCATTCAGTAGCCTTGAAGCTTATTTGCATGTTGGTGATGCTTCCTCTAAAACATTTGCATTATCACAGATCTCCACCATTTTTTTCCAGCTCAAAGCAAGTGAAAACTGCACTTCCTTCATTAAGCCTCCTTTTCTCTGATGTCTTATAATGGGAAACTCGATACTATCCCCTGCCCATTCCTCAGTCCTCATATTCCCAAATAAAGAATTTTTGATTAGGGCCCATTAGGATCCTCTGATTTAGGTTTAAAGAAATTTGCCATCTGTATTTTTTCTGGAGAGGCACATACTAGTTCCTGATACTCTATTTTATTTAGACTCAGGTTGTCACTGTTTTTAAAAGATATTATGTGGTTTGTTAGCGTAGCTAGCTATTCCTTATTTTATTATAGCTAAGGTTAGTTTTCCTTTTCTTTTTTTCTTATCATTTCAGTCATTTCAGACAGAAATTTATATAAAAACAACTTCATTCTCTTTTTTTACCAGAACTACATAGTGTGCTATCTCAGCCTTCGCCTATCTAAAAATATCTTTTTTGTTGCTTTCAGGCATGAAAGATTATAATCATTTCTTCAAATTTGAATATGGGCAGAGAAATCTATGGGTGTGTGCTATGTGGGGAAAAAAAACAAACTTTTTTTTTTTATTTAATTTTTTCTCTTTCTAAAGTTTCAGACATCTAGACATTTACTACTTATAAAGTTTGTAATTCAAAAATTGTGGGGAAAGATGGAAACATGACTCTGAAATATAAAATAAGAGAAGTTGCATTTATGATTAAAATCATGGAAGTCACCAAATGACAATCACTTTGCAAATTTTGCCAGATACAGAGCATATAAGATCAGGCTAAGGAAAGGCACTTGAGTCCAACATGCTAGTGGGGTTCATATCTCAGGATGGATGGTTTATCAAGTTGGTGAGTGGCAGCCCGGTAAATTATTGGGTTGAGTATTGTAATAGAAAATAGTTCTTTTCTATAATAAGAGATAGCCTAAACAGCTTAGAGAAACAGTGGCTCTGTTGAATTCTCAGACAGTAAATCCCATCTTAGAGGTGACAATTCTATGATTCCACCAGGAAAGGGAACTGATGATGCAGAGTCTGGAATTTGGCATAATACTTCACAAATTAAATAAAATCACACACAAAAACAAAAAAGAAATAAGGCCATGAATATATGTAACTTTCCATCTGAAATTACCCATATTTCCAACATCTTCTCTCAAAGAGTGTAAAATAACCAAAAAAAATCAATTATAATTTTACATCGGCAAAACAAAATAGTTCACCAGGAACCAGGAGAACAAAACTAATAAAAAATACACAAAAACAAAGATTTGCCCTTGTGGAGAGTTTGTAGAGGCTTATTGGTCATTTCTATGCCCACCCCTGATTTCTTAATTTAATTGAAATAAATGCAGGAGCCAAGTGGGCATTGAAATATAGCATAAAACAGCATGTGTATTGAACAGCATCTGTATTGCCAGTCACTATTCTGATTATATAATTTCATATTAACAGTGTCCATTGGTTCTCAGCACCAGAGATGTAATGAGTCATTTAATCTGTATATAGATGGAATAGGTAGTATCTAACACACTGGCAGTACCTGAAATAGACTTTTGATTAATGATTTGTGTTAACCAGGCCTAGGTATTCATAAATGGAACATGAAAGCACAACAAAATAGGGACAAAAGATAAACAAAACAAAACAAAACAAAACAAAAAAGATAAACCGACGTCACTTTTTTCATCAACCCACTAATACATGGGTAAGACTGCATTTTTCATATTTACAGATGACAGTAAAGTAGCTATAATAAGCTGCTAACTGGACATTATCTGAAGGGTGGAAGCAGCGCTACCACTTGGAAATGAAAGGTATTTAAGTGAATGCTACTAAATCTACTATAGCAACCCTCAGTGCAAAACTAATTTGTATTTTTTGTTGTACATGTTGATAAAAAGAAAAGAACATAATGAACTAAAGTTTTTCTGCCAAAGGAACCTGACCTCCTTAATGGAGGGAGAGAAAAAGAAGAAGAAAAATAAAATTAAAAACAGCTGTTTGGATTAAAGGAACAAAAGTATTCCCCAATGACAAATTTATAATCAAGAGGAAATCAGGTCCAAAGAAATGAAGTGAAGATAGCCAATGTGATTGTCTCTAAATTTATATAAAATAGTTTGAGTACAAAGGACAGGAAATAAAAATGTCTCTGAAGAACCAAAATTCATGATAACTCTCCAAAAGGAACAAGAAAGTAAGAAGAAACAAAATCTGGTACTTGTATATATTTTTTTATGCATTTCAGATTTTCTTTAAAACTACTACAAATTCCAACATACGTTTAGCATATACTTAACATAGCTACATCAGAAATCGTCTGATTCTAAGCCCTAACTCTAACCACACCACAACCTGCATTTCGAATACAGAGACATCAGATGTCCTATAACAAGAAATAAAAAACATTTCTGGGACGATAAGAAAATGGAATAAAAAACACAGATTAATAACATAGATCCTGTTGCCATGCAGCTGCCTGCCCGTCTGTCCCCTCGTGCCTACCGCTAAAAAGAAATAAGAACCTGTGAGACTATTCCTTTCAGGGACATTGCTTCATCTTTATGCCATCTCCTTGTTTGGCCCCAAAGGATGGCTAGCTAGCCAATGAAGGGTAAGATTCCTCAAGAAAGGAACGACCTAAGACAGGCACAGTCATGTGGGGACCACCAGGAGAATTTACAGGGTTGATAGAGGTGGGTGTAGGTCCCCACCTTCCCCCGTCTAAGGAGAGCTTTTGCCTCTGTGGCTGTATTCCTTCCCACAACCTCTTTGGAAGTGATAACATCAGTTCTCCATGTCAGTAAGTTTTCAATATAAAAGTTTTGTCCCCTGGGGAGGTACAAACAATAATTATGTATACATCATGGGACTTTCGACAGGCAAGGGTGATTGGTTTGAACCAGTGTTCTGGTATCGTGTATGAGGCTCACAGACCCCATTAAAAACAATGCTGCTTCCTTGTATGTGCATCAATAAAAGCCACAAGGTGGACCGATTCGGGGCTCTCAGTCCTTTGAGGATGCGAGACCCTTGGCCCCTGTTTCAAAACTTTCTTGATTTCTGTTTCTTTCTTAACCCTTCGTCGCCCCTTCTTGTTCTCTCACTCCCCATGTTGTGCTGGTCGCAACAAGATCCTATTTCTTTAACAATTAAATTAAAACCAAAGCATGCAGAAGAATTAGAATCTGAAGTGTTAGTAAAATCTACGTCTGCATTGATCAACTCAATCCATCCAAAACCTACGCACCGACTTTCTTCATAGGAAAAAAGCTCACTACCATATGAGTGGCACAGATATTTTCAATGTGCCACTCTGTTCTAACAAGGAACCGCCTAAAGTCCTTAACATGTGTCGGGTGTCTGTTCCAGGCTTGCAATCTATATTATTAGATAGATAGGGGTAAATATCAAATGTCTCACAAACTTGCAGATATTTAAAATAGAAGTCAGTATTTGAAGATGACTTAAAAGAGTCTCAAAATATAATCTCAAGGCCTTCGTTTAATAAACGTTTTATTTTAGTATGCTTTAGTGTAAAATCTCAAAAGATAGGGCTTATTTTTAAATCAATTGATTCAGTTCACTTCTTTCAGTTGCAGGGGATTAAATCTTCATAGTGCTGATTTAGAGCTTGTGGTATCCTAAGGGTTCCCTTTGCAATTATCACTTTGTGTGCCTGGCCCCAACTCCTGTCATTAACTTGTCCCTTCACCTGCCACAACTTGAAATGGTTATGAGTATTGTGCTTCTTTCTCAACAAAAGGAAATTTCGCCAAACTATGCTGTCAAAGGAGTAGCTTGAAGGTATACATAAGTCATAGGATGAAAACTTTTGAGATTATTTTCTCTAATAAAATATATTCACTTTTTTTAAGTTAGAAAAGAACTCCAACTTGTTATGATAAGATTGCCTCTAGTTTCCTCCTCTTGCCTTTAACAGTATACCAATTGCTTGGTGTTCCATAAAGATATTCACAAATGCACAATAAAAAGTTCATATTTAGGAAATTAATAACAGAAAAAAAATCACTTTCAAATATCCATGCTGTTCCTAATGGCAATAAATGATTTCTGTATGCATAACAACATGTACACAAAATGCATAATAACTGGACCATTTTTTTCAGCATATCATGTTATTACCAAAAGGAAAAAGAATAATGATGATGGCACCCCAATTCAATAGAAAAACAGAATTGCAGATGTTGTGGCTTCTAACCAGAAGAGGCTGGAGCTCTGAGCAAGGGAACTCTCTGGTGGCCAGAATCTCTGAACACACATCCTGAAACCAAGAGACAATAAAGCTTGATGAGAATTCTGGACTTGCCAGGAGACATGAAATCAAGCTTCCAAATTGAAAATTCAGAGAATTGTCTCCATTTGCCTTACCTAAAATTTAAGTTGTGTATTACAGAATTTGGAGTCTTTCTGATTAGATTGGGGGGAAATAGCAAATAATTTTTTAAGATTACTGAAAGATAATCATTTTTCTTTCATAGCATTAACTGTAGTAAATGTGTATGAACGTGAGAAACCCAGGGAGAGAGCTTCTAGTGGCTGTTACAGATGGCGCAGAAAGAGAGATTTTATCTAAGTGCGGATCTCAAAGGAAAACTTGTCCACATTCATTATAAAATAGCCACAAAAGCAATAAGTTGTGTAGAAGGTTCTTCCAGTCCATATTCTGCCAGCCACAGAGGGTAAGGAATACCTGTCAAAATTATAAACCAGGGTTTTCATCTACAACCAAGAACCTTACTAAGTGTTCTAAAATATATTCAGATTTCCTGCCTTCTGAAGACACCAGTTCCAAATGTTTTCAACTGAATTTATGCAGCAGATATGCTAAATTTAGTCAAGAATAATGTATTTATTTCCTGCATTTATTAAGTAAATATATATTGCAGATACACATTTATATGTATGTATACAACTACATAATACATAAAATGAACAGCGTTATAACATTGAGTTGATATGATTGCAGCTAAAAGTGAAAAACAATTTGACATTTTAGCTTTTCCACCCTTATTATCAATAAACACCAAATGTTTTTGATGTATTTTTTAATCCTGAAAATAGCTTGCAAGCCTACCCTCTCCCTGACTGTTTCCGTGCACATCACATCGAGTTCTGAGAATGCATGTTTGGATATAATTATAACAAATCTTTAACAGATTCAAAAGGATTTCATTGCATTTTCAGCTGAACTGATTTTAAGAGGAATCCAATTTGCTTCCCATCCCTGAGGTAACTTAAGTATAATAGATTTTATAAAGACTTGAGTATTTTGTTTTAACAGTCAAATAATTGTTTCTGCAGAAGCTAATGCAATCTTGAATTTTGTCAATTGAATATGACTTCTGAAATGAGGAAACTGAAAATCCCTCTCTACTCTGCTTAGATAATTGTTGAAATAAATGCTTATTCTGGGGACCGCGCTTTCAGAGAGACATTAGTGAACCTGAGTTTTTCCAGAAAGGGTGATATATATGGTAAGGAAATGCAAATCATGCTCAAGGGTAACTGGATGAGGCACCCAAAAGAATCTGGGAGGCCCAACTATTCTATATTTCTATGAATAAATTCAAGTTCAGTTACAAATAACATTCTTATATAATATGTATAAAATACATTGAAGTGAGAAGTTCCATGACTTCCCATTCAAGTTTATAAGTCAAAAATCCAATGACTTAATAAATCAAGTTTTAGTTCATAATCTAATTATACTACACATAAATAAATGTATATTATAGCCTCATTATTTTTGGTATGAATTATGATTTTTTTCTTCCACCTATATAAAGCAGAATTTTGACACTTTTATTATAGAAAATTTAGCTTTTTATAGGGGTCCAGATTTTATATATTCTGGGTCCCAGAATTTTAAAAAGGAAAATCTATTTTTAGCGTATAATTTTTAAAAACGAAGTTTATTGTAAGGGATAAAAATACTTAAATATTTCAAGCAAGGAATATGACAGTGGAGGTGGAATGATGATGCCTTTGAGGAATCTTATCTAGAAAAAACCAGGTATGTATGTGTGATGAGAAGGGGGGCTATCACTGAAGCTACCTCTCCTCCATTCTTAAAAACTAAGGTAAATGAGCTGATGTTTTCAGAATTATGATATTCCTCTAGAACCACTTAATGCATGTAGTTGAAACAACCCCTAAACTTTTCCAGGGAGTGTTTGCCATTCCAGGAAAACATATATTTTTTTCCTCTGTGTCACAACACTTACCATGCTTTTTCCCAAACAAAACACCTATTCCCCTTCCTCAAAAATCGACCCTTTCCTCAGCTGGAGTCCTACCTTCTCCATGAAGACACACCTCAGTCAACTAATGGGAGCACATATTGTAATGATATTAATCTACCTACAAATTCTCCTATTCAGACCCACTGCTTTCTCCTCATCCTTGCTGCAGCTACCTTCACTTTAGAGGTCTTTACCTGTATGCCCTTATCTTTAACTCTTAGTTCGATTATAATAGTTATTTCTTTATTTCATTTAGTTAGCTGAATGTTAGAAGCTTTTTTCACTTGTGTAGGTGAATTAAGTATAAAACCATTTCTGCCACATCCATTGTATTAGATATTTTTCTTTGTTTTCACTTTATTTTCTATTTTTCTTCAAAAGCTTTTATCACTACAAGTAAGTGAGTAATAGAGTAAATATTGCCAAGAAAAATGTTTTAATGCCTGTTAGGAAAAAAAAAAAAAAACAGGGGCGGAAAAAAATGTATACAAGTGGACACTTTGGTCAACGTTGCTCAAGCAGTAGTTTGCCATAATCAGAAGTGTCTGGATACTGATGGTAAGTACTTTGAGCACCTCTTGTGATTGCAGAAGTCAAACGTGACTTGTATTAATTTTTGTTATCTGTATATATTGAGTATTACAATTTCAATACAATTATTTTCCTTCCTTAAAATGTGTATACATTTTTTTGGCACCCTCTGTAGTTTATAAAGAAATACCTGAGTTTTTACCTAAGACATTTACATCCTTCTGCAAATATAAAAACAGCAGTGGGTAATTTTCTATATTCATTAGATTCCTCATAGGTTATATTTAATTTCTTCTGTAATGCCTAAATTTATTCCACAGCAATTCCAAACAAAGACAATGTTTTAAAACAACTTAATAGAACATATACCAAAACCAAACAAAACTAAAAACTTCCTTTAAAAGTAAAGAAAATGCAAAATGAATGAGAGATGTTTTTGTGATAGATATTAATTTATTTCATTAGAAATTTCCCTCACTTATCTCTAAATGTTTACATTGATTACTAGGATATTTTTCATTTTTCATTTCAACTCATTAGAATTTCAAAAATGGGAGTTTGGGCATTACCAGTTGTCCCACATGACAATCTGAGTGAGGAGCTAGGATGAGCAAATTTTTGGATTGGGTCCTAGCAAATGTAGAGTGACCTCTGCTGAGTCATAGGCCAATGAATGGCATATCAAGTGACTTGTCAAGGCAAATTTTTTTTAACCTAAACATAGAATAAAGACACAATATTATTACCTATTCTACACTTTACCATTTCCCTGCCAGTTATATCTTTTCCTGTCCCAGAACGGATGAGAAGTGTTTGTTTTGTTTTGTTTTGCTTATTTTAAAAGACAAGTAGAAAAAAAGGAAGGGACTACTCCATTTAGAGATAAGAAATGTTACATTACAAAAACAAAAAGAACAAAAAGATTACAAAAGAAGATTATAATGGAGGCTTTCAAAAGACCTTCACTTCCAAGCCCCATTCTCTGTTGTTATCCTAGCTTAATTTTCAGGATAAATCTTCCCACTTAGTAAAACAAATTCACTCAGAAGTGATTGCCTAAGGTCTAAGTGTAGCAAAAATGTTTCACTGGTAGCATTTGCTGATGTGTATATGGAACGTATTTCTATCATAACTTCTTTAAAGTTAAACATATAAATTACATTCTCTTACTGAATGCATTCACAGTAAAAGCAGGATTCAGTGGTCATTTGTATGATATATACTCTATTGTCTCTGCAAACAAAGTTACTACCGTGTTTCCCCGGAAATAAGACCGGGTCTTATATTAAGGTTTACATTAGGGCTTATCTTCAGGGGATGTCATTCTGAAAAATCATGCTAGGGCTTATTTTCAGATTAGGTGTTATTTTAAGGGAAACACTGTATGTGTTTACAGATTTATTTCCTAAGAATGAAAGGCCTTTATGCTCCTCAAAATCCACAGAGTATGGTGGCTGGATGGCTCAGTTGGTTAGAAAGCAGGTCTCTTAACAACAGGGCTGCTGGTTTGATTTCCACATGGGTCAGTGAGCTGCGCCCTCCACAACTAGGTTGAAGAAAACCAGCTGCCTGCGGCTGAGGTTCTGGAGGGGTGGCCGGATGGCTCAGTGGGTTAGAGCACGAGCTCTCAACAGCAAGGTTGCCAGTTCAATTCCCACATGGGATGGTGGGCTGCATCCCCTGCAACTAAGATTGAAAACGGCGACTGGACTTGGAGCTGGGCTGTGCCCTCCACAACTACATTGAAGGACAATGACTTGGAGCTGGTGGGCCCTAGAAAAACACGCTGTTCCCCAGTATTCCCCAATAAAAGAAATAAATAAATAAAACAGGGTAGTAAACTTTCTATAAATGGGCAAGCTATTGCAAAAGGTGAAAGAATGTTCTGGAATTGAAAAGTAATGCAGATACTTGGAAATATTTAAATCTATCATGAAACATGAAAAACTGTCTTTTAAATCATAGGTAAAAAAATTATTGAATGAAGAAATGAATACTTCAGGAAATGAATCCTTACTTTAGGAAAGAATTTTAGGAAATCTTACAGATGACTTCTTAAACCGCTCTTATAGAAATTATAAAATGAACTATAGTGAATACTAAAAATATTATCTGTAGATTATTAAGGGTCCTAAGGCCGGAGACCAATTACAAGTTCCAGATCATTTCTAGTTGTGTCTCTAGCAGATACATGTAATTAATTATTCCTTCATGCATATATCATTATTTTGAAAGGACAGGACTCTCAGTTGGGCCACAGTTCTCATCAGAAAAATTATCTCAAATCACTTCATTGTTACGTGTGTAGTCCAGGTTCTTGTCTTTTAATATCTTTTAATGTCTATATTCTCCTAAATTTTCTTCTAAAGAATTTAAAGTATTGTATGTTTGTCCCTTCTGTGATTCTTCCCCATCATCCACATGGGAGAAGAATATGGTAAAAGAAGAGGATGAGACCCTGAGAGAGGAAATTGACATCCCTGCCCTAAATTTTCTCTTCTTTTCACTCCATATACTCCTCGCTCCAGACTTTCCCCCACTACTCCTAGGCCTTGATAACCATCTATATGCTGATAACTCATAAATCTGTATCTGCAGGCCTAAGTTTTCTCCTGAGTTCCAGACTCTTACCTTCAACTGCATACAACCCATCTATTCCACAGGTATCGATCTCAAAATCAACTTGTCTAAATATGTACCTATTATCTTTTTTCCATTAGTCTGTCCTCCTACTATAATCCCTAAACGAAGAAATAGCACCAGCTTCTACCCCACTGCACAGTCTGGTGACCCAGGTACATTACTGCCCACCACCACCACCCCGGGCACACACACAGCCACTTAGCCTCACTGCTACTAACACTTTCCTAACCCACTACTATCATCTTTTGCCTAAACCCTTATTTCCACAGTTTCCTAAATATACAGCCTGTTTCTGTCCAATCTATTGTCCATATTACAGTATAATCATTCTGCAACTATTTTCTTAATAGTTGGTAGTGCTTCAAAAACATCTCTTTGCCATTTGAAAAATTTCAAAGTCATTCACCCGACTTAGCAATGGGTTTATGAGCGGAGCCCAGCTTTCCTTTGTCACCTGATCTCTATAACTTTCTCCCTACCAAATGTGACCCAAACCACATAGACCTCTCTCCAATTCCTTGGAATTACCACACACCATTCAAGTCTGTTTCTCCATATTGCTCCCTGATGAAATAGTCATCCTCCATGGTTCATACAATTAACTCTAAGTCATCCTTCAAATTTCAATTTAGCCATTATCTTGCTGGAAGTCTTGCCTGATCCTTCACTTGGACTTCCATAGCACCATACAAACAACACTCTAATAGAATTGGTTTTATTTATCCATATGTGGCCTATAAGCTGAGAAAGAATAAGGAATGTGTCTGCCTTCGATATCACAGCAGCCCCAGCACCTAGCAGCAAGAGTTCTTCTCGATTAGTAGTTACTCAGTACATTTGGGTCAAATAGATGAAATTTTTAAGGCAGACAAACCCAAAATATGTGTTTTAGTCCTGACTATTATATTAAGTTAGTTAATTAGGTCACAGATAAAGTAAGGCAGGTACCAAAATCTGGTCTGTTTTTAATGATATATGAGATCTGACAAGTTCACAAACTTGTTGCAACCATGTTGCTAACCTTTTTTGATATCAGAGGGATTATTCATTATGAATTTGTACCAACTGGACAAACAGTTAACCATGTTTACTATTTGGAAGTGCTGAAAAGGCTGTGTGAAAAAGTTAGACGACCTGAACTTTTCGCCAACAATTCATGGCTCTTGCATCATAACAATACACCAGCTCACAGGGCACTGTCTGTGAGGGAGTTTTTAGCCAGTAAACAAATACCTGTATTGGAACACCCTCCCTACTCAACTGATCTGGCCCCCAATGACTTCTGTCTTTACCTGAAGATAAAGGAAATATTGAAAGGAAGACAATTTGGTGAAATTTAGAACATCAAGGTTAATACAACGACAGCTCTGATGGCTGTTGCAGAAAAAAGAGTCCCAAAATTGCTTTGAAGGGTGGACTAGGCACAGACATCAGTGCATAGCTTCCCAAGGGGACTACTTTGAAGGTGACTGTAGTGATATTCAGCAATGAGGTATGTATTAATAGCATTTTTTATTTTTTAGGATGAATTTGCGAGCTTAATTGTCCAATTTCGTAAGCAACAGCTTTTCAAAATGGGTTTATATGGATTCAAATCGTCCTCTTTTGACAACTTTAAAAGGTCAGATAGCAATTAGTAGAAGACTCTTCCACATCAAAACTGATTGGAAGCCAAACTATCTCCAGAAATGTCTTTTATCCCCTTATTTGTCATTATTCCCAATCTCAATAGAGAAATCAAATTAAATTTTAGTTAAATTTTCATTTCTTTCTGTTAATTAACGGATTGGTTTCCTATTGTTATTCCTGCTCAGACTCTTTGCCTCATAAAGATTGACTGACTCATCCTTCCACCTCTGGAGATCTGGAATCAGTTTACTGGCAGTTTACTGGAACAGAGCCAGAGTTATCCTTATTCATTTGACATAAATAGCAGTGGCTGTGTGATTTACAATTGCGTTAGTGCTAATTTACTAACGGAACTGGTTGGGTGGATTTAACTTTCCCCAAAAAATACTGAGTCTGATCTAAGAGCCAACCCCACTATAATCTCATATCACCAAGCCATATTTCAAATCCTACCTTTTACTAACAGCACAATTTGGATAAAGGTATTCAAAGCAGCACATTAAAGTGAATGACTGGAACAGTAACTTTATGGTATTAAGAAGATTTTTATTTCATTTTTCCTATCTGGTTATGTCAGATTCATTTATAGGATATTTATAACTGATTATAAGCCGATTTTCAGTGCATCTTTCTTCTTAGTCAGATCGATATGGATATATACACATTGATATGGAGATATGGACATAGATTTATAGATATAGCAATAGATATAGAAATATAGATGTAGCTATAGAGATAGAGATATAATGTTGGTTTTTCTTTCTTTTCATCAATTTCACTGAGGAGTCAGAGTGTTTATTGTATGCTTTACTTACATTTATTGGCATACTTAGTTTTTTGTTTTTTGTTTTTAAAAGCTAATATCAGTATTTTAAAACATTACTCCTTTGAGAATTTACATGTTTAGTTCATCGTATAGATAAAAAATTTGTTTAGAAAATCTCAATGCAAAACCTTATGTGAAATTCTTGTTTTTAAGGTAATAGTTTCTAAAAGTAATACTTTATTTTTAATGTGGCCTAGACCCTTAATTTATAGTACTAAGATTGTTTGTTTTTTTTCTTTCAGAAATAGTAAGGAAAACCTGCAGTTCCTTTTTGTAATGTTCACTTACATAGAAAGAGAGGCAAATATATATTTTAGTGACCTGGACTTTTAGAACAGCTCATTAGCGCCAGTTAGCATGTAATAGATATTTTGGCTAAAGAAGTTTATGGGTTTTACAAATAATTTCTTCCTCCCACACACCAAATTTAACAGTTTTATAGTTCTTTACAACTTCCACCCCATTCACGCACCTCGTCATTATACCAAGAGCCAAATTTTAATGATTTTTGTTGCCTCTAGCACTGTATGCATGTTCAGAAATGATGCACCCCAAACTCTTGACTAAATGCCAAACTTTACTGATGAGAAACAGGTCCACTGAATAAGTAATAATGATGAGTGAGATTTCATGCTGTTTTACTGCCAACAGACCATCAGAAATGGAGTTCAGTTCATATAAAAATAGTCCTCCACCAAACAAGTCAGGATGGCTGGCAGCCTTGGTAAACATGTAAGTGAACTTGATAACCCTCTCTATTTGGAGAATTCATGTAAAATACTCTCCTGCTTTCTTTATTTGACTTGGTTTAAAATGTTAAAGGATGCAATGAGGCCATTATCATCTAAACTCTTAAATTAACTAACTGTGTACTATAATGGCTGACCAGGACCTGATGTATGCTATGCAATGACGCTTGAGGAAACCTGAGAAACATACAATTGAATCTAATGTTTAACCAAGAATGATGTGTAAGGTAGCTAAAAAGAAATATTATTAGGTTTCTACAACTACTGGGTACTATCGTCCTAAAAGCATAAAGAATTGGCACCATGAAGAATTGTTGTATCATGTTATAATTAACAAGGCATAGTGATGTGGTATCAATAAAAATAAATAATATTTGTTGACCACCTAGTATTTGCTGGACCCAATGCTATAGTCTTTACATATTTGAGTTCATATAACCTTTATGATATTTTAGTGTAAGAATATTATTCACATTTTACAGATATGAGTACTGAAGATCAGGAAGATTAAATATCTTGCTCAAGTTCACCTATGAGCTTTGGATATAGAGTCAGAGTTCAAACCCTAGTATATTGCATCCTAACTGTTCTCACTATACAATATATAATACATGTATGTGTGCGCACATACGCACATGCACATACAATTTGTATTTATTCATTTATTTTTAAAGTTAAACCATTACTTATATTAATCAACCTAGTCTTTTTTTAACCAAATTCCTGCATTCTATTATAAATGAAATAAAAAAGGGCAACACTAAGTGACTTATAGGCCAATTAATGAAAGATGACTATGCCCTACACACTTAGTTGTCCCCTTCAAGGCTGAGAAGGTTCTAGATGAAATGAGACAACAAAGTTTTGAATTTGAGCCCCTCCAAACCATTTTACACACAGATTTCCCACTTAGTCTCAACAATGTGCTTGTCCATCTTCAAACTTCTAAGTGTCAAGATGTCCTTCATGGGAACCCAACTCCACCAGGTGGAACAATGGCCAAAACTGACATCTTTATATAACTTTCCAACAACACATTTTTATAAGTCTCATTCTCTGTGTGTCATTCCCTCATGTCTTCATAGAAAAATTTTCCTATCTATTAAAACTCAAGAATCTTCTATTTTCCCCAATGAGAGGAAGGTACATTGACCTGATAAGATGTTTTCTGAGTGTTCTAATAATGTTGGTAACAACTGCAAACCACCTGGGTCAGTGCTTTCCTTTGTCTAAACGTCTGCTCTTTTCTCTGCTATATAACATATCCTCCAATTTCCAAATTTTCTCTGTCCCTCTTTCTTCTAAGTATCTCTTATATTCAATACCTGACAGACACTGGTTCAGCTTTACCTCTAACATTAAGAATGTTGGCTTATCAAGCGCGCACACACACACACACACACACACTTGGATGCCTTCTTGTATTAATGACCTCTGCCCACTTGTGAGTTTGACTCCTGGATATTAAACTTAGTCTGATAGCCACTCTTGCACTGCCATGAGAACTCAGCTCACTCTAGAATCCATTTCTGCTAAATTTCATTACACCTCAATAGAGAGGTAAAAACCAAATTGATATTGTTTTATAAAATGGTGGTGTGAACACTATCATATTCTTGAAATGTTTATTCTAATTTTTATCATTTCACAGAGATAAATAAACAATGGGACCAAATACTGAGTCCCAGAAAAATAATTGATTAATTGGTCTTTGGTTCCAGAATAAAGGACATATTTGATTCACTTGATTTTAATTGTTTGATTCTATATTTTATATATACACCTAAGAGAAGGTATTTGAACATAGTATATTTCTAAAATGCAGGAGCTGTGATCAGAATTGATCATCACTATTAATAAAGTGAATGAAAGATAAAAACGCTACAAATAGGCAATTTATTAAATAAGAATTTCTAGTGCAAGAAAACAACATATTAATGGACATACTTGAAATCTGAAGAAAAATTCTTAGGTGAACGTGCTCAAAACTGGAGTTACAAAATATATAAATTTTAACTTTTTAAAGAAATCAGATAAATAAAGGAAATAAAAGAGATAATTGAGTAAATATTAATTATGAGGATCAAATTATTTTAAGGAGAAAAGTTAAAATAGAATGGAATGGAGGTAAAGAAAATACCAATACTTGATTTTATTGGAATGAAATATAATTAAAAACAAAGCATTTCAGTCAAATGTTTGAAACATTCCAAAAGGTACTAAAATTTTTGTTTTCAAAAATCATTAGACAGCAAATGAAAATATTTTACTTCAAAAAGATTCTCAGTTCAAAGAAAATACATGTTTATGATCCAAAACATGGAAAAATGCAAACATAAGAAAGATTTTTTTTTAGTTTTGTTACTATTGACAAAAAATTGAAAAAAAATTACTACTAATGTGAAAATAAAAGCATCCTGAGTATTAAAAACCCTGAGTTAATCCAAACAAGTAAAGGTTGATAAAATCAATACAGTTGACCCTTCAACAACATGAGTTCGAACTGTGTACGTCCACTTATATGCATATATTGTTTTTCAATACATATACAGTCAGCCCTCCATATCCCCAGGTTTCACATCTGTGGATTCAACCAACCAGAGATTGAAAACAGTATTTTCAGTCCACAGGAGGAATCTGGGGATGCAGAGGGCTGACAATATGCATTGTTCTCCACCATTTTATATAAGTAACTTGAGCAGCCGAGGATTTTTGTATTTGTAGGAATCCTAAAACCAATTCCCCATGAATACTGAGGGTCAACTGTAGTTGATTGTCCATCACATTAACAGAGCATTAATTTCAATAAAATAAATATTCAGGAATTAAAAATCTAGGACCAGAATAACATAGTCCTGCTATTTCCTCATATCTGTTATGTCCCTGAATGGAATAGCCAATGACTCAAAGGGAACCTACACAGAGAGATATTAAAGGTTCTGGAGTCTAAGACACTTGGCTCAGTAAGAAGAGGCATTGCTGTCTTTCATGAATCATCACCTATTTTTAAGAACTTGTACTGGTGTCAGAACAACAGCTGCTGGAGGAAAACCAAAGTCGTATAAAATTGTACCCTGTTTTCAAGGAACTAATAACTCAGTGTTGGCACATAGGGAGGAAAATCACACATAGCATGGTAATAAATAAGAGTTGAGGTAAGAATTACATGAAGTCCAAAAATGGACTTCAAAAGCAAAATGGTTAAAAAATGACTTTTTGCAGAATGTAGCATTTGAGCTTGACTGTGAAAATATGCATAAATTAGATAAGATAAAAGAAAACCAGAAGAGAGGAATAAAACATATAATGACCCAGATATAGTAATGCCCATTCTCATGGGATAGTGACAACCAGAACCAAGATTTCATTTCAGAAATAATAGAAAATTGGATGATCGTAAGATGGAGATGGATTATGACGAGTCTTATGAAAGGAAATATAGCACAATGTTAGAGTTGCATGTGAAGTGAAAAAAATAAGGCTTTAACATTTATATTTATTTTGTTATCTGGAAAGCAAATATGAGGTGTCTGGATAAGGGACTGACTATTATTACTTGTAGCAAAAATTACACAGGTTCCCCACTTCCAGTTTTCCCTCTTCAGGGTGATGGAAAAGAACCAGATAGATCCTATGTATATACTCAGGGGGATTCTTATACCACAGAAGAGGAAGCCCAAATATAAGAATCTGGAAGCTTGTATAGGCTACCCAGTGCCCCCTGCCCCTCCTAAGAGGGGGAAAGAAACCTTTGTTCCCTAATGTTTTACAATTCTTTGGAATGTGAACAGATGGCTCCATGATTCCAGATTTTATGCCCCTTTGAAAAACAAACAGATTTGGAAATAAATCCCTAACTCTCTAAAGGTTTTTCAATATCTATCCAGTCATATTTTATTTCCTTTAACCCAGGCTTGTCCTTTGACCCCAGTTCCAATTTTCTTTGCTCAGAAATCCCTAAACGTGCAGAAATGTAAAAGAACACCTTTCCTGTCATCAGGCAGGCCTGAGTTTGAATCACAGATCCATAATTTACCAACTGAGTACTTTTGCATGGTTATTTAATATCTTTGAGGCTCAGTTTCCTCAATTGTAAAATTTTATTTTTAAATTTAAAAGATGTAACATATGTCATTGTGAGATATAAAATGGATAATGCATGTAAAGAACCAAAAATACTGCCTGGCCCTGGATTAGAGACTTAATTCATATTAACTATAATTCTTTGCATTTTGAAATCCAGGAAGAAGCCTCTCAATTTTCTATGACTGAAATATGAGGGTATTTAAAATTAGTTAAACCTGAGACTGAAAACGGTGTTTAAGCCCAATCATTAAGAGCAGTTTTTGAAATGAGCCAGGTGGGGTTTGGGTTTGAATCTGACCCCGCCATTTACTGTCCTTGTAACATTGGAGGTATGCCCTGGAGGTATCACTCAGGCTTTTGAGCCTTATTTTTCTTTGTGGCTAAAAGGTTGATCAATCATGCTTAATTTATTGGATTGTCACAAGAATTAAATGAGATAGTGTGCAAAAAGCATAAAACGTGTCATACATTAAAACTCTCAGTATATATTAATACTATGTTTACTGTTATTGCTTTAATTGTTATTGTTATTACCATAGTAATCCTAGGTAGGTGGGTTTAGAAGTAAAATGTAGTCAAGAGTACAGCCAGTGTACTCTTGGATGCAGGGGTGCAAGCTTGGACTTCTACGAAAAGAGGGGCCCATCTAGAACCTCATGAATGTTTCTATTTACATTTGTTTGTAGAGCAAGCAAGCTCTTGAAAGAGCCTCAGGCTTTATAAAGAATGTGCTCATTTGTGTTTTCCCAAATGGAGGTGATCTGAGCTTAGTCAGTGTAAAGGTTAGTAATAGGTCAATCCCTCTTTTTGTATTCTGTTATATTTCTAAAGTAATGAAAGAGATGGCCAGGAGGAATTAACATATGAGGTATGATCAAACACTACGGTGAATGTTTAAATACAAACAATTTTTTTTACAGTAAAAGACACATTGCCATGAATCTCCCTCAAAATACGCCCCCTCGCTTCGATCACACTTATCCCATCATTCTTGCCACTTTCTGAAGCAGTTCTGGAAGTCCTCTTTCATGAGTGTCTTTAGTTGCACTGTTGTGGCTGCCTCGATGTCCTGAATCATTCTGACTTTGGGGAAGAGCCAGAAGTCGCATGGTGCCAGATCTGGTGAATAAGGTGGATGAGGACACACTATAATGTTTTTAGTTGACAGAAATTTGCCATATACCAGATGTGATGTGTGACACGGATTATTTCCGTTGTGATCAAAACATACAGTGAATGCTACCGCTGAGTGCCATCCAACAAAAAGGCAGGAATCTTCAATATGGGAAGTGGCCCATCGAATGTCATTAACAGTGTGTTACAAGTTCCAACTTGTTCAGTACAGTCAGTTGGGTGTGAGCTACAGTTGAGAGAAGGTGTGCTTTAAAGTGTGCCATAAATTATCCTCCATCAGGACAACACTCCGTGTCACACACCACTTCTGGTATATGGCAACTTCTGTCAAATAAAAACATTATGGCATGTCCTCATTCACCTTATTTACCAGATCTGGCACTGTGCAACTTCTGACTCTTCCCAAAAGTCAAAGTGATTCAGGACATCGAGGCAGCCACAACAGCACAACTAAAGACACTCACAAAAGAGGATTTCAGGAACTGCTTCAGAAAGTGGCTAGAACAATGGTATAAATGTGTTTGAACAAAGGCGAGTATTTTGAGGGGGACTAATGGCAATGTGTCTCTTACTGTAATATGTATATATATTTTTTTATTTAAACAGTCACCATATTGTTTGATCACACCTTGTATTTACCTTGAGTGGACTAGAATAAGCAAAGAAAGAGCTTTTTGTCCTATTCTATGAGAAGAATTGTTTGTCCTATTCTATGAAGTGATCATAGATTTTGCCATTTTCTAATCACAAAGAATAAAACATCATGAGTGTTGACAAAATATGAATAATCTAAAAGAAATTAATGCTTTATCATGATGTAGAAAATAAAAGAAACAGAGCATATCTGACTTTTCGAAAAGCACAGTGATGTCATACTTCTTAGCTATGAATATAAGTCTCAAAGTCCATACAAGTGAAAGAATTATATTTAAAGGCAATGAAAATGCAAAGAACAGAAGAAAAAAAACTCATCAAAGCTGGGGGAGGGAGGCAAAAGAACACTTTAAGGCAGCAAGGGGAAGGAAGACATTATGGCTTATAATGATTATTTCCACTTATTATCAAGATATTATTTTGAAAATCATTTTTCCCAGTAGAGCATACTTTTTTTATCTGGGTTAAGTGCAGGCTTTGGTGAACACAGGAACACACAAATGGATGATTTAAAATGATACTTTCCCACAAGTCTCCTGGAGAATTGTTTTCTGATAGCTAGACTGCTTCTTTTGTCTTAGAGCCTTTTATTTTAAATTAAATTGAGAACAAATTGCACATTACCTCTTCATGGTATTACTGCACTTAAGGCAGCAGGAAACTCTATATAATATGATTCCTATTCAAGAAAGTTAAATAGAGCCCTTGTTTCAACAATCATACCAATTTCTGTACCATTTGTAAAATTGACTCTGACCTTATCAGCCTCAATCATCTTCTTCAGATTTGGATCAGTAAATTCAATTCTTAATGTTGTTGAATAGCTTAAAG
Source organism: Rhinolophus sinicus (assembly GCF_057876585.1). Classification (NCBI taxonomy): domain Eukaryota; kingdom Metazoa; phylum Chordata; class Mammalia; order Chiroptera; family Rhinolophidae; genus Rhinolophus; species Rhinolophus sinicus. The sequence continues at coordinate 162,477,168 of NC_142516.1, forward strand.
TGGACATTCATAAGCCCTGCCATTCTTTTTCCTTTGCTTTTATAACTAGGGGAATATACCTGTGGTGCCAAAAAAATGTGTACACATGAGTTGTACTTTTTGTTATCAGTATATATTGAGTATTACAATTTTAATAACAGTTTTCTCCTTTCTTAAAATATGTATACATTTTTTGGCACTCTCTGTATATGTGTATATGTATATATATACATAGATTTAGGACAAAATTTCCTTAAATACACACATATATATTACACAAACACATATTAAACTATATGTTAATACTAATAAGGCCTTATGATATATGATTTGTATATAATGCATCCTCTGGTCTCATCTTTTTATTCTACTGTTTTCTCTTTTATCAGTTTTATATATTGTTTTCCATGTATTTTTGGAAGTCAGTTTTTTTGAACCAAGGTGGACTCTAAACAAATAAATAATAAGGATATAACATCATTACAAAACTAAAATAAAAATAATTACCTTGTTTTTCAAATATACACACAGACACACACACACACACACACACACACACACACATCTTTGCCACTTTGTGTAATCAGTAATTAGTTGCTTTTGAGGTCTAAAACATGTATAGTTTATAATTATATAGCCTGATCATATGTTCAAAAAAATTTACAGGTGAAGGTATTACCATATGTATGGTAAGTTTGTTACTTTTTGTTTGTTTGTTTATTTGTTTGTTTAGATTACAGCCTGTTCTAAAACAAGGTAAGACTCTACTAGATAGTAACACACAATCCATGACTAAAATATATCCATTTAAAGATAAGTGTTAACTCTCTAAGGATTCTATGTTTAGGAAATATTTCAGGGCTGTTTTAAACCAATAGCAATGAAAAAAAAAGACACTTTAGAAGTTCGTCCTTACCTATCAAATATGACTATCAAAATATATCCTGATTCTGACCAAGCCTCATTTTCTCCATCTCCACCACTGGGATCTAACACACTATTATTGCCATGCAACAGCCTACCCATCTGTCTTCTCGTACCGGCCCCTAAACAAAGGAGAGTCTGTGAGATGGATCCTTTCAGGGACTTTGCTTCACCTTTGTGCTTGCACCTTATGTCTCCCTGTTTGGCACCAAAAAGATGGCTGGCTATTCAATGAAGGGTAAGATTCCCCATGGGGCCAGGGGGGGAGGGGGGGCAAACCCAAGCCAGACACAGCCACGTGGGGACCATCTGGGGAACTCAGGGGGTCGATAGAGATGGGCACAGCCCCCCACCTTCCCCCAGCTAAGGAGACCCTCTGCCTCTGTGGCTGCATTCCTTCCTACAACCTTCAGGGGAAGTGACACAATGATGTGCTCTCCATCTATTCATATGCATAAAGGTTTTGCCTGCAGGCAAGGGTGATTGGCTTGAATCAGTTTCCTATTATAATGTATGGGATTCACAGATCTTGAGATTGACAAGCTTCATCTCCTTTACTTCCTCACCGAAGTAATAAAAGCTATGCATTGGCCCGATTCCGGGCTCAGCCTTTGAAGCTGGAGTCCCTTGGACCTGCTTGCACTATATTCTTGGCTACTGTGTATTTTAACTCTGTGCCTCCCTCCTCACTCCCCACAACTTTTGTCGTGCAGAACGCAACACACTATTATGTATTGCCCAGGCTTCTGCAATAGTTTCTAGATGATATCCTGCTTTAATCCCTTCCATCCCCTTAGTTTATTCTTCTGATATTTTAAAATCAGTAAATAAGATTATTTCACACACATTCCCTACCCATTACTTAAAACCATCCAGTAGCTTTTCTTAACATTAAGAGTAGAGGCATACATTCTCATTGTCATGGATGAATTTTTTTAGAAAAAAATTATCATTAGTGCAATAGCATTGACCACCCAACCCCTTACTGATGAATCAATCCTGAGGGAAAGACCAAGGCAAGGAGATAATAAGGGGCTCTGAGAAGTTCAACAGTGTGGAAGTGTTTCAATATTTAAATAATGAGTTTGACTGTACCAGTGTAAACAGGCTGAACCATGGCTTACTAGCTCTAGTATTTTCTGGACCCAGATTTCTTCTTCAGCCATTTTCTACTTTTTTCTTCTTCTTCCAATGCTTAGGCTATACAGATCTTCTCAGTAGACATGTAAAACACGCCTCACTTCAGGGCCTTTGCACTTGCTGTTTCCTCTACTGGGAACCTTACTTCGTACACCTCCTCATTTAAAAAGTTCCAAGCTCAAAGGTCACCTCTCCAGAGAGAACTCTTTTGAGCACCCTGTCTATGGAAACGTCTCCACTCTCTAGTCCCTTACCCGGCTTCAGTTTTCTTCATCGCTCTGACCACTTCCTGATATTTCTTAATGCTCTTACTTATGTTTTTAATTAAACTTATTGGGGTGACAATGGTTAGTAAAATTACATAGGTTTCAAGTGTACATTTTTATAATACATCACCTACTATCACATTGTGTGCTCACACCCACAGTCAGGGACTTGGTGCGTCTTGTTTCCCAAAGAATCACTACCACCTACAGTAGTTCCTTCTGTATACCTGTGTACAATGGATACAAACACTAGAAACACATCAAGAATGATCTGATGCGTAGTGACATGTTAGTCACACTGGCAATATACATAATGCTTTATCAATGCAGGAGAGGGTGATTTCTTAGAGAAAAAGTTTAATGCAAGGCATAGTGAAAAAGTTCAGAGCCACGGAGTCTAGTTGTAAACTCAGCAACCAAGATCCAAAGCCAAGGCAGTTATGAAAAGGTGGCTACACAAACACACTACATTAAAAAAAAAAAATTAATAGGAAACATTTGGGAACTCCTAGGCACTCTTGTGAAATAGGCTTTTAAAAATTTGTGTTGAAGATGAATGCATAAAAGATATTTATAACTGATGTTGAATATATGGTTTATAGGGTTGCAAAATAATAGATTTAGGACAAAATTTCCTAACATATGTCCCACACAGACATTTTAATATCTGCTTTTTAAAAATATCTTACTCTGTGGTTAATTTTAGAAAAGGGTAAAAATGGAATTCAATATATTAGGTAGGAGACATTTAAACATAATATGGTGTAGCATTGTAAATTTGCTAAACAATTTCTCAAGCCTGCTAATATATACTCGTACTTCCCCAAGAAAGCACTATAGAATTTTTAAAAGAAATGACCCCTCTACAACTGATTGAGCCTGAACTAGCACTGAAAATTAACAAATGTGTTCTCAGTTTAGATACCTCCTGTAGAAGACTGTGAGTAAAAATGATATGACATATTAAGTAAGCACTTAACAATTATCAAAATACAATTTTTTGTTATTTTAAGGTCTTAGCCGTTGTGAATCTGCATGCTTAAATCTAACCAATTTAAGGAGATTAATCATTAAGATTAACAGCAAGCTTGATTTAGTTAAAAGTATTGGTTTTTCTGGTGTCACTACTAAATTTGTGATCAATTTATCAGAAAGTATATATAATTTTTTAAACCAACTTACTAAAGTATTAAGCAGTATGGTTCTCCTATTATTGTTTCAAAAATGATCTCACATTTTATTCTTTTAATGTCATGATTATTGGCAAAACTATAAACAGGGAAAAATATAATACGGATAGAGAAAATCGCTAAAATTAATGGGAAAGTGAGCATTTCCCCATTTCAGAAATATCTCCTAACATTTAAAATTTGGGCAGAAACAGAGAACAAAAAGTTCTGTAATTTAGCTCAGGCCACAAAGCAGGAGAGTATGAAGTTCTGCATTGGGGACACAGTGGTCAAAGAAGTCATCCACTGAGTCCTCATACTGAACAAAAAAATGAAAGAAAAGGACCTACAAAAGACTAGATTCCTCCCAGAGAATGCTAGTAGATTTCCCATATGCAACAAGAGACACCCATGACCACCTGGTATTCAGAAAACTATTTCTCAGAGAAAAAGGAAGAACCCAAATATCTCACTTTTTTAAATGCATAAACATTTATGAAAAGGAAAAATGAAATGACTAGAAAGATATACACCAAAATACTTCAGAGGTTACTTCTGATTTATCTGTGTGTATATACTTCTCTGGACCTTTCTAATATTTTCCAAATATTATATATTAAAATGCACGTTATTTCAAACAATACAAGGCCACTCATTTAAATAAATAAAAAATTTTCCCCTGAATCTTTCATTCTCCTCTGATTTGCAACTTTGCAGAAAGTCTCTTGGAAACTTGGGAAAAATTGTTTTTATTTTTTATGTAAATTTTCAAATATAAGTATGTCCTCTTTCTAAAAACTCCCTTTACTTTTGCCCTTGTGGCCCTCTGGTTTTGTTTTCTATAAATCTTTTGAATCATATTGTTTTACTTAGTGCAGCACGTTGTGCACATTCCTGAAAATAACTGATGTATTTGTCTCATAAAACACTGTTTTCCTTCATGCAGGTGGCATTGTGCTTGTGCCAGGTGTCGCTGGGTGGCCACCTTGCCTATTTAAATGTAAATTATGTATGTAAGTATGAGACTAAGACTGCAGGCGCTGTTATAACAACTCATATTAAATAATGCACTGATGTCTAGACACTGAGTGAAGGAATTTTTCATTGTTTTGAGATTGAAGTAAGCATTAGCGTGAGCAAAATGTCGTTAATGGGGGCAAGACATGTCCACAAATTGAGGATAAATTCAGAAGGTGGGTATGTTTACAGCCAGAGCTCCAAAGCCTCAATTAAGATATTAGAAGATCCACAGTGGACAGCGTTCTCCTATTGTCCCTCTCCTTCTCCAATCCCTATCCTATAAGATGTAAGTGAAATAAGGTCCCTTTGCTTCAGTCGAGTTAAAGGTCTATCGCATTTTAATTTTTATTAAAAGTTCACCAAACCACTATTGCCATTCGTCTGCTCAGTTTTATTGCCTCTCCTATCCTTGTCCTCATAATTTCCTGGAAGAATTTGATGCCATCGGAACTACATGTGAGATCTCTTCTGGAATGAATCAAAAAGTCATGTTACTTCCTGAAACGTCTTTTGGTTCTTTACCTTAGCATCACTAAAATCCCTGTTCACCAGTCTCCTTCTTGACTTATTGTTTATTGGCTTGTTCAGTTTTGTGGTCAGCATGTTTCCTGCCAGTAATTATAAAACCAAAAGGATATATGGAAAGCTGAGATTTCATTTATTTTTATAATAACATCCTTTTGAGGGAGTAGGAAGAAAGCATGGAGACACATTGAAGGAATGAGATATATGTGCTTCTTTATCCATTATGCATTGGGAATTAAATCCCAAATATAATTTGCTATATGTTAATGATAAATTAGATGAAGATGACATTAAAATAAAGGTAGTTACGTTAAATACATTGCTAAGTAGAAAGGCATGTCTTTTTGTTATAAAATCTATTTTTCTACATATATATAGATTGGCTTGATCCAATTTTGCAGCATTCATGAACGCTCTTGAACTATTGACACTAATGGTTATACAACTGATGTTGGCTTTTTCCTGAGAAAGTGGAGCTACTGATTCATTCGATTTTACACTGGGTGTGTTTGCATTGTTTCCTTATGGATTTTTCCGCATTGTTTCTAAAAGATTCCTAGTTTCCAAAATGTGAAGCTTAAAAGTGACAAGGTATTGTGATTTCTTGGTGTGACAAAATTTCTACTTTCTAATCACATTTCCATTATCTAGTCAAGGTGTATGTGGTGCTTTAAAAAAAATTTCTTGGCCATGAAGCCAGCTGGACACATAGAAGATACTAGCACAAAATTATGAGAAATCTGAATCACTTCAACCTCAGCAGGGACGGTACCACCAAAAAAAATAAATAAAAGTTGTAAGACAAGGAGTTACAATTGATGTTTTATATGTAAAACTCTTTTTCTCAGTAGGAAGACTCTAAAACAATAATGTTTATTTTGTATGCTACCTTATGACACATAGGATTAAGGGGGGGGGAATTTAACCAGTTTTGTCTCAGTTCCATAAAAATTCTCATGCCTTGATCTTAATGATGAATTAACTGCATATGTTCCATATTCCAGTTACACACTGGATTAATGATGATCTTAAAGAGTTGTCTGTCAGTCGCCCTCGTAAGAATCTTTGTCTGGATACCTATTGCCAGTGTTTTGTTTCATTTCAACTTTGAAAAATAGATGGTGGTTTTATCTAAAAGAATTTCTCTAGACTGAGGAGGTTAAACTTCATTTTTTCTAAACCTACCTCTTCCATCCTGTAACCAAACTGTAAATATGTAAGTGCTAAGAACAGAATGTCTGGTTTTGACTTTTTTAGCATATACAGTATAGAGAGAGAAATTTTCAAAGATTGCCACATCGGTTATATAAATGACTAATCACCCAGTCCAAATTGGATTAAACCAGTTTTGTATGTGTACTTTAGGCAATCAGGGCAGTTACATAGAATTAAAAGGACACTTCTAAGATTCGGGTAAATGAAATATAATGACCATCTGCACTTAGGTGTTTTGTGGGATAGTCACTATAAATGCACCATCATGCCCAGATGCTTGGCATTTCTAACCATGTTACTTAAAAACAGTTCCTGATGACTTGACCTGCTTTGTACGAACCAATACAATGACACGCCCCTTAAGCCTCACTCTCTGAAATGTGCCCCTTGTACACCATATGCTCCCACCCCTCACCTATTTCCATTTCAACATCTAGCGTACTTCCCTGAAGGCAGTATGAAACTTGGCTATGACTACTTGCTAAAACTAATATGCAGTGGCAACAAAAAGTCATTAGCTGGTGCAAATTTGGCTGGGGATCAACAATGTTGGTTATAATCCACATCTTGGTTATGATTTAGACTCTATTAAGAATGAGAGGAGCCAATAGTCATCAACTGGAGTGGTTAGTTCCATAAGCAAAAGGCAGGTAAATGTGATAAATACAAAGTACCCTTCCTACCCTAACCTTGTACCCATTGTTCAACCTTGGATTGCCCGAGGCTATAGGCAGGAGGTGGAGTTTAATGAGGAGTCCACTTCCAGTTTGTAATACCTTCTTTATACAGCAAAATAGTGCTGTGGAAAGAACTCTAGGCAGAAGGTGAGGACACCTAGGACTAGTCCCAGGCATTTTGAGTCCAGAGCGCTGACTATAAGAAGATACAAATTTTCAGAAAAGTAGGCTGCAATAAGATGTGACCTTTGACCTGAAGGAACTTACAACCTGTCACTAGGAACTGATTGATGTAACTTTCCTAAACTTTCAATGCCTCAGTTTCCAACTTGAAAATGAAAATAATGAAATCTACTCCAACATACTTCACAGATGTACTATAATGCTCATGCTCATCAGGCTTACAAATGGGAACAAAGGAGCTCATCTAGAGAGATCACATTCCACAAAATTAAAACCTAGGTTGATGTCAATATGTATTGTAGGCCATGTGTTTTTTTTTGGTGTTTTTTTTTTTGGTCCTCAAATGTTGCTAGAGTTACAACCAAAATAAATAGTCTATCGACTGATGTTTACTGCATTTTATTTTTCTACCAACTATTTCTTGGCCACTTATATTTGTTTACAATATTTTTTTTCTCATGAAAACATATTAGATGCCTATTATGTATAGGAATAGTAAGAATTATATGAAAGCCACAATGAAGTATTCTATGCTGAGAAGTCAAGCTCACTTTAGAATACTTATAAATAGAAATCAAGGTAGATAATTTAAGAAATAATGTTATAAAATGAAAATAAAACTTAAGGAAAATTATAGGAACTGAGGGGGGAAATGAAACAACAAAGTGAAAAAAGGAATTCATTAAGATGACAATTATTTCTGCTACTTCTCTTCTTCAATTCTTTTCCCCAAAACTTCTCAGGAAAGAAGCTACACTATAGGCAAAATAAGGAGCTGTCTCAATGGCATGACTTCAGAATATATTTTAAAAAACAAAAAAACTACAAACCAGAAATCTCTGGTGGCATCAAATAGCAACAACAACAATAATAATGATGGGATTAAGACATTTTAGGGATTGTCTTAAAATTCTTACTGTTCTCTATAAGGCATGCTCAAAACACTGAAGTAAGCCTATGTAACAGTAGGCAAGTAACCTTGGAAAACGGGGAAAAGAAAGTGGACAGATTTTGATAGTGGAGAGGAATTCAAGGAGATGGTACCAGAAAAGGAAAATCCGGATGCAGTTACTCAGTAAGGGAACCAGACCATCAGGGAATAAGCACCAAGAGGAAACTGAGTCTCTAGGCTTTAAAATGCCAAATTGAAGAGGAACTAAGAACAAATGGATGAGGAAACTTTTCAGTATTTACTACTTCACAAAATTCCTTAAAGCCAACCCTCCCATAAACTTCTACTTTGAGGCAAATAGCTGCTAAAGCTGCACATCCTGCAGAAGTTACGTACATAGGCAATAAGAGAAGTTACTTCTGCAAGAATTGAGGAAGTGAAGAAAATAGGGTAAGAGTAATGGCTTAAAGGTTGTAGGCATGTTACCAACAACATGAAAGAATTCAACATGTTTATAGGCTGAAAATAAGATTCCAGAATGACAGGAGAAAAGAGGGGATACTATCAAAAAGAAGAAATTTTCTTCCTCTGAGATCTGAAGAAAATAGCATAGAATTGTTACGGATACAGGTATTGGGGGTGGTGGGATGACCAACGGGAGTATGCACTTTCATGACTTCCATTTTCTCTAGGAAGTAAAAGACAAAGTCACTAATTAAAAATGAAAGGGCTGGAGTAAAGTACTTTGATGAAAGTGGTAGGCTTTTCAATATCTGCCTTGGAAAAACAAAGTTGATTAGAATAGGGAGGAAAAGTATTGCCAAGAAGATTTGTGGTTTTAGTTTGGGTTGGAAACAAATGTCTAACTCTGGATCCCCTCAGGAAAGGACACCAACCTTGCTGAGACTATCCATGGGAAAATTTCATAAAACATAGTCTTGGGGCCAAGCCAAAGTATTCAGAATATTAGATAATCAGTTCAAACATGGCAACCAGTGGAGATTACCTTGAAGCCAGCAACTAAAGCAGGCAGGTAAGAGCAGGCAGAGATGCCAAGACTGGAAATGGGACAAACACTGATGGAATGAAGAGGCAAAGTGTCAGCGCCTGAGCAGTAAGGAAGAGAGCAAAGTCTGTAGGCAGTGGAGACTTGGTTCAGGAGAATGCATTTTGCAAACAATTACTTGGCTGTTCCATTCATTTTGCCTATGGTTAGGAGCATTTCAGCAGGGTCAGACAGGACACTTACAAGGGTATACATGGATCCAGGATGCATGATTTTCTCTAGTAATCTCCACAGGCCTGGAGTAGGAACAAAGAAATTGGATAGTTAGAATAACTCAGGGTTTGATGTCAGTTGGACAAGAATGTTGGAAAATCAACAAGCAATGATCCAGGCAAGATTGAAAAAAAAAGAAGAAGAAGAAAAAAGAAAAGAGCTGGCAGAAGTCTGCTAATAAATCGGAGAATAGGGGACCGGATGGCTATAGAACAAGTGAGTGGAAAAAAGAGAGTATGTTTACATATGGGATTGCCTACCGAAAAGGCAATCCCATATCTAAACACAGTACTTCAAATCAAATCAAAATTCTGGATATGGATAACTTATGACTCACAATGGCACAATAGAAAGTTCTGCTGACCACAAGTAGTTAGAATAATGAAGAGAATGGAGAGAGACTATGATGCTTCTTGCCATGCTTTATAGTTCATTGAAAAGGAAAAGAATATCAAGCTATGAGAAAGATCAAATTATGTATATTTCAGTGAGCATCATAAAGAGTGTGCCTAGGGCAGAAACTGAGAGTTTCACAAATAAAGCAGACATCTTGACTTAGGTCCTTTTACATGAATGGTTGCCCTTTGTCACTAGCCCTTGATGTACTACAAACCTGAGATGCAAATCAGAAATTCAGTGTCATTTTTATAGTCCTTTGCCTTCTACTATGTCTGATGACCCTCAGGGTAACCCTGTGAGAGACGAATAATGACGCCCCCTCCTCCCTTATACAGAAGCAGAAACTAGCACTAAGCAGATCCCTTAAGCACATGGTCTTCAGGACTAAAGTCTAAGCTTCTTCCCTAATGTCAGAGTATGAGTGAGACAAGCTTTATGCCTACATATCAAGATGGAGAAAAACAGAGTCCCTGCAAAGCAGAAATACCAGCTACATTCAGACTCCATAAAAATAAGTGGAGAGAATGATACTTTCGGTTTATGGGTCTCAGACACGCATACATCCATAGTGTTTAATAAGTTATGAAACTACAGTGCTATGATGAGAACATGTTATCTCTTTTATCAGTCAGTAATTTGTATAAGCATAAATCTATAGGCTTGGCAGAAGTCATAATGGCTCCATATGTCCACGACTAAGGCTCAATTACTCTTTATTACTTATGAGAGATTCCTTGCTGCTTTTCTATTACATCATTTAAAATATTGATCGTAGGTTATTACCCACAAAATCATGAATTAAGTTCTGTGTGTTTACATGCTGCAGCTGAAGACACAGATCCAATAGTATCATAATGTGAAATTTAAAGTATTTCAACTCCCTAAGGAAATTTGCTAAAACCAGTTGGATGTACTTTGAATTATTTGTTTGGTTAATTGTCAATGGCTCCAAAGTGGGCCACTGTAAAAGCTTTCTCAGTAAATTGCTTTCAAAGCCTCGGGAAGTTTGTAGGCATTATGCTTCTCTTACACTCCATGCAAGGTTCTCTTTGTTTATTGCCCTGTGTGCCACATGTACCCTCGTATTTTGCACTAATGTTTGTACGCAGCTCTGGTCCATTATCAGGTTACAATGACAACTTAAATAGTCTTCCAGTCCTCTCAGGTGGGGTTTGAATTTGAACATGGGATCTTTACCATCATATTAAACACACCCATCAGGTCACTCTGGATAAAGACGTTAAACATGCAAGTCTCCAAGTCCTTATTTCCCAATATCTTTTTTAAAGCTTCCACATCCCGGACTGGCAATTACCACATCATATGGCTGTTGCTTCCCTTATTATCTTATTATCTTCTCTTAATATCCTTGGCAATTAAGATCATATCCAGTGTGTCTGGAGGAAAGGTAACGTGGATGAGACTTCCTAAGATGTTATCTGATGCAGGTACTGAAGCTCTGATGAAAACATAACATCAACCAAAAGATAATATGCTTGTTCCAGAGAGAAAATGAGGTGGTTTAGATTTTTATTTCATTTTTTGTTTTAACATATGCAAGGTGATTTGCACTATGTCAGTTCATCTATGTTGGAACGGTGATTCTCAGAATTCCTTTTCCTGCGTAGTTCCAAGTTCCTGTGGGCCTCAAGAGATATTCGGGGTGACATTTGCAAGGTGGAAAGAAGCAGCAGCCATATTCTTTTACACTGGGAAAGTTCATGCAAGGCATCAAGCGCTGTTGCAACTCTGGCACGTTGCTTCTGAGTTGCTGGCTCACCTTGGCTAAGGGATCTCAGCCAGCCAGCAACAACTCCAGTCCACTGGGTCTCCTTCAGCTCCCTCAAATCCCAAGCCAATGTGAGCAGCTCCTGAGGCAGCAACAGCACTTGCTCTTCCAACTCCTGTCAGGTCTCTTTTTTGAGTTTCTGACTGTTGGGCCAGTAATGTGTTTAGCTCCATGGTGAAGGGCAGCAGCCTCACACCAGCAGTACTGACGATGAGACTTGGCTGTGGCAAGAGACCGGCATGGGTTCCAGTCACTCTCGTGGGTACAGAGTTACCCTGGCCCTCACCAGCTTCACCAGCTTTCCTTCCCAATGGTCCGCCCTGCTGACTTCAAGCCCAGCAGCCAATATAGAAAAACAGGCTCATATAAACTATTTAACCAGCTCCTACAAATGTGTAAAGCCAAATTCCTGTGATAATCCCCTAGTTCTTATCCCTCCTAGTTGCTCTGTTTCTCTGACTCAAATTTGACTAATAAAATATGCATATCTGTTTTACTCAGGGGGATAATATCTAGTAAAATAGCCTTCAACGACCTATTTCATGTAATGTTAAAATTTGGAATGGTAAAGGAGAAAAAATCCACATTTATCGTGTTAAGTTGATATTTTGAACTTTCTCCCCTTTCAAATAATTTTATTTTTAAAACAGTTTTCCATGGGTAAAATGTAAACACAAAATTATTGGAAACTTAAGATTACCTCCCATACACCATTCTGAAAGCCACATTCATAGAGAAATTAATTCAGTCATAAGAGAACAATGTTCTTAATTAGGACATGGATGAGTTTTGTAATCCAAAACATTGAAACCACTTCCCAGTTTTAACATCATGAAGACTTAATTCTTCTTACACTTGGGAAAATAAGAGAAGTCATTTCAAGACATAGAAAATATTTTGTAAGTGAAACCAGGAGCTGAGCTAATAAAATTATTTATGAATACAAATGTTTTCCCCTGATACAGTTCTCCATACAGGCTATTAGTCTAATTTATATCATACACTTAATTCCCTTCTACTATTTCCTACCCAACAGAGGAAGGAATATGCTGGTATAAATTCACAGAAGGACATGTTCATAATTGCTAGAACGCTCACAAGTTTAAAAGGCACAGCTGAAAGTGTGATATGGGTTCGATAATTCTCCAGTTTTGTTTCTGTCCCTATATTATGTATCTGTGTTGAAGCAATGGGACACTTACACGTGAGTCGCTCAATGCCACTTAGCAATTCAAGTGTTCATAAGGCTTGGTTGCTGACGCTGCAGAAGACACGGAGATAATAAAGACCCAGCCCCCGCCTGCAATTCAGTAAAATATGTAAGAAGGATGTGGCCCATGCCAAGGCTTCAGGGAGAGAACTTACTCTAAGGAAGAGAGTGAGAAGGGTGGAGGATGGTGCTGTTTTAATCCTGTAAAAGACTAAAGGAGAAGAGAAACGGATGTTAAAGTGAGGAGTCCACAAGAAGGAGAAAGGGTGCTATGGTGAAAACATGCTACCTATGTGTACATTTTAATAGAAACCCCACAACTAAAGCCCATATGTAAATTTCAGTAAAGTCTACATTTGTGGCAAATGCTGTGTGTAAGTAAATTCTACTAGAGGAAATTTGAAAAGGTATTTTTCACCCATAGGATCACATAAAGTCTACGAGTATGCTTGTCTATTCCAAATATGCAAATTTTTTTAAAGGCAAAGATGGTTCTATGTAATGTCTGGGTTAAAAATTTAGGTAAATGGATGGACTAGCACAAGTACCACAGTTACCACAATATAAACCAGAGTATGAAGTACAATGGACTTTGTAAAAAACATGAAATTATTTTGGATGAAGAAAAGCATTTCAGAAAAGCTGGTTACTCACATGAGCGTTGAAAAGTGCATGTGATTTCAAAACATAAAAACAGAATGACAGATACGGGCAATGGAAGGAGAAAGTCACTGAATGGGAAAACTCAGAGTCTGTTAAAGAAATCAAGGAAATAAAGTATAATATATACATATAGGGGAGCAATAAGAGATTAAACTGGGTAGTCGGTTATAACATATTATGGACTAGAGAGCCCTGAATGTCAAACTAAATGTTTTTGTTGTTTTTTTTTACTTTTTTTATTGGAATAAGGATCCCCAAAAGGTACCTTCTTAAAAGAATATTATGGAGAGAAATGTTGATTCAGAAGGTTTATCTGGCAATAGCGTGTTGTTGAACCAGATAGTGTAAAGGCAAAAGTTGTAGGGACCAGTTCAGAGACAATACGACAGACCATAAGTAATGAGGACCTAGAAATTCACCATAAGTATGAGGTGCAACAATTTTATTATAAAAACAGATGGCTAGAAGACAAAACAAATGGAGTTTCAGATTCATGCTGATATTATTTTTATGAACTAGAAAGTAATTCTCATTTTTTGAGAAGAATAGAAGGATGGTGAGGTTACAATTTAAGGAAAGTAGAAAGGTTAATGAATCCACATCTATAGTAGTATTTGTCCATTACCCTTCTAGTTCCAGTAACTGTCCTGTCCATTCTGCTTCATTCATACTGTTTCTACTGGAACTGCCCAACTATTCTATCCCCAAAACTCGTATGTCTCCTTGGCCACAATTGATTAACCCAGAACCAGCCACCAGACGCGAGTGTAACCAATCAGAGTGTTCACCTAGAGCTTCTGGAACTGATCCATAAAAGTCACTGTCTTTCTAGTTTTCTGGGTTTTAAGATGGAAACCTGAATGTCATATCCTATTGTCCTTTCATTGTGTTTCCCACGTTTCTTCCCATCTGGGACACAGAACAGATGTGATCTACACAGAAAAAAAAAAGGAAATTAAATTGATTCACAAAGAAGATAATAAACACAAGATGGAGAGAGATGAAATTTAATCCCCTGATTCCAGTTGTAACAATGGACCAGTCCTATTCCTAGTTCTTTGATTCTGAGAGACATCCAAGAAGGATTTTAATAACCATCCCCTCATTGCTTAAACCAGTTCAAGTTGATATTCTGACCCTGCAATGAAAAGATTATAATTAATAAAAATTGTTTTGGAGAATTAGCAATAGAGCTTACTACAGGACACCTAACCAGTACCAGACACTGTTATGGGGACCAAATAAAGTTTGAGACAATAAATGGCAATAGTATTCATCAGTTTGGTGTGTACATTTCTGCAGAAGTATTCTGTAGTCTGAGGATAAATAAAGAGAAGGTCGGCCATTGAATTGACCAAACATTGTGTTTTTAATTGTAAAGACACTCAATGGAAGTACAATAGGACATGAAAGTTAGTGATATTGACAAACGTGATTCAAGCTCAAGGTGAAGTGTCTGTCAAGGGGAATGATGTAATCCATTAGTGATATCTGCCCTGAGCAGAAAAGTAGGAGGCGTAAGTATGATTTCTAATCATTCCCTTTCTTTCTCCTCTTCAGAATCTAGATTTATCCTCCATAATTCTTTTAGCAAAACCACATTAATGTAACTATCCAAATCAAGATTATGGTAAATGAACTGATATAAAATCACTATGTAAAACAAAGATGCTTTTTTTTTTTTAACACAAAACCAGATGTCCAAGAGACCAAACCATGTGATATATACCTTAAGGATAGGATACCAGAAGAAATAGTAACACGGAAGAAATGAAAATTTTGGTCTTGATGTTATAAGAATAAAAATTTAGGCTAAAAAGAGAATTGTGTACATATCATTAGAAAATAAAATGGTAACTGAAGATGCCAACGTTTTATAGTTTTCCATTTCTATGCTTCCTATTCTGTAAGATTTTGAAGTAGGAAACTGTCACAGTTAGTGCCCCACTCAAATTCCCTCAAACCATTCCAATACCTGCTTTCCATATTTCCAGCTGTCTACACCTGCATTTCATTGCCTGCACATTTCATCTGGCTACCAAAGCCACTGTGTCCTAGAAAGGCCTAATTAACACCCCCTAGGAGCATCCCTCAACCAATGATGGAAGAAAGTTTGGTATGTAAATATCCCAGCTTGTTCTCCCCACTGCGATGTAACTCTGAAATGCACCCAAATTTTCTCAGCAAGAGCAATGTGTAGTTATTCCCAGTAATAACTTGCTAATACATTTGTTCTTGGCTGTCTTTCCTTCCCTACTAGACTTTCCATTTTTACTGGCATTTCCTGAAATTATCTTTCAAATAAATAACTTGAACTTTAATACTTGTTTCAGGATTTGCTTCTGGGGAAATGCAAACTACAAAAAGATTAGGGAGAATACTGTTGAATCATCATTCTCAGATCTCTTTTCTGAAAGCCAAGATTTGGAGGGTTTTATTTTATTTCCTGGGCTCAGAAAAGTGTCAGTTCTCTAAATTTAAGTGTGTAAAACATTTGAGATATTAATTAAGGAGTATATATAATTGAATAGGATGTGAGAAGAGGAACTAAAAGTTAATGTTTTATTAAGAAACAGGTGGTGGGGATGAAGAGGGCAAAAAGTGTCAAATATATGGTGACAGAAGGAGACAAGACTTTGGGTAATGCGCACACAATAGAGTATACAGATGTCATATTATAAAGATGTATACTGAAACTTATATAATGTTATTATTAACCAATGTCACCCCAACAAATTTAATTTAAAAATAAAAATATAATTCAAAACTTTAAAAACAAGAAATTCTAAAAAGAAAATTTTTAAAAATCTATAAATGCAGTTTCTTCATCATTGATGCGAGACTACCTATCTGTTCAATTAGAGGCTATTATGGTATGTTGAGTGTTGGTAAACCAAACATTTTTAAGAATGGGGGAAAGATGTATGAATATATCAGTAATTCACATACTTGTTAAAATCATCCTTGCCTAGTTATTATAATTTGTCTCCTTAAAACTTTTGCCAAAAGAATACAAGAGTTCAGTTCTCTGAAATGGAAAGCACTAGTATTTCAATCACTTTTTAAAATTCATAATGTACAGACAGCACGGAGACTATAGTTAATAATACTAGATTACATATTTGAAAGTTGATAAGACAGTACTTCTTAAAAGTTCTCATCATAAGAAAAAAATCTATGTATGGTGATGGATGTTAACTAGACTTATTATGGTGATAATTTCTCAGTATATACAAAATCAAATCATTATGTTGTACACCTGGAACTAATAGAATACATGTCAATTATACCTCAATGAAAAAAATTCAGAATTGAAATATATTCATATTGGTCTAGTTCGATGCCAGTTAACTAAAGTAAGATACCTTATATACAATGAAATGAGGAATTCTTATCTTTGTCACGTATTTGTATATTTTTCAAGAAAAATATTAAGACCATTTCACAATTGCCATTTTGTCTTCAGAAAATTGTACCTGTTTCCTCTGACTAGAAAAGATAAATGCAAGGAGGCAGAGATTATAGAAAATGTAAAGATCAAACAAAAGAGAAAACTAAATACAAAATATATGAATATTTTCATTTCTTTAAACAAAACCCAATATTTGTACTGTGAACTAATTCAGCAAATATGCTAAGGTGTTTTTTTGTTGTTATTGTTGTTTTTGTTTTTTATGAAGTGGAATTATTCTACATACGAAGTGATGCTAGGATATTATGTTGTAACAATTTTAAAGAAAAGAAGAAAAAAAACAGCCGGAACACTATATCCCTGACCGATACTATGATGCTTATCAATGAGATTGTGGACTTGTAGGTGGTTTTTGTGATCACCAAGATTGATCGAATATTTATGAACTATGTGCCAGTTGCATGCTACTTGCTTTAAGTGCTGTTTCACATTATTTCCAATATACACAAGAAGAAACTTCAATATAAAAAGTTAAGCATCTTGCCCCAGATCGCACCACAGGAAGCAGGAGAGCTGATATGGAAACACAAATCCGCGTGACTAGATTCTGTGCTCTTCACCGTGATGGTTGAGTCACTCATGTACAGGGATGTACCAAAGGTACATCGCTGCTTCCTACTCCACGGTAAGTACAGGTTTAAAAACAAAGCATTATCTTAATGAAAATGAGCACCAATAAACTAGCATAAAGGTGTAGGGCAAAAGATAACAAGAGAAAATTAGGCTTTTTCACATTATAATCCTATTTGAATTGTAACATGACAACTCTTGGAGATGGAAGAACCTGTTCCCTTTTACATGAGACACTTGAGACTTAAAGAAATTGGGAGACGTGTCCAGCAATATCACAGAGCAAGCAGGAGGCAGAGCCAAGACACAGCCCTAGGCCGTCCGACTTCATATCACTGCTCCTGCTGCTGCACTAGGGAGCTGTGTAGAACACACTGTCCTCACTCTGAGTATTTTTGTTTTGCTTCATAGTACCTAAGTTTACCTAGATTTCAACTCTTGCATTACATTAAATATAATTTCACATTTCCTCCTGAAACAAACCAACCAGTCTTATTTAGTGTTACTTTCCTAGCAAAGAATGAAGATGCTAGTCAAAATCAAAGTCTTTTTGTCTTTCAAGTGATGGCTTTTATTAATATGATCCCCCTAAAAAAGACAGGGGGAAGGAGACGTACAATCCTGGAGGTTCATTTCCTCCACCCTTATATATGATAGAAATTGTCATCCTGCTTTACAAGGAAAAGAATAAGAATATGAAAAATGAAACTTTTTATAAGAAATAAATGTAATGACTGCAAAAATAGTAACAGTGTCAGTGTTATGTAACTGGGACTAAAAGTAATTATATGCACACATGCTTAAAGAAAAAAATGTGCACTCAAAGTGCAATTTGGGGTGGCTTTTGAGGAAATCCAACATTCTAATCATGTGAAAGTCTGAGGAAAGACTAGGGATGCAGTATGGATTGCCCAACAGCGACAAGAAAAATATCAAGAGTTATAACATTTGGTATGCAAGAAGTGATGGAGGAGAATCCATTACTACGCAAAAAAAATTCAGAAGATGTAGAATCCCAAACGACAGAAAACAGCAGCAAAATGAAAAAGCTGCTTTAACTGCTTGAGGGGGTAGCTTAAAAGCTCAGTAAAGATGATCATTGCAAGGAAATTTCCAAGGAATTAACAAAAAAAACGTAAATAGATTCAATTTTTATAAGAATGACAGAAAAAAATCATAATACAGGAAATCGTAACCCACGAATGAGATAGAAGGGTCATTTTAGAAACATTTATTTTTACTCTGACATTCTAATTTGAAATTAGACATTGAAGGAAAACAATTTTATGTAAAAGTATTGTTTAAAAGGAATAAACTTTATAACACAAAAGCATGTTTATCTTCTCAGCAACATCATTGTTTAATGTAAAACCAAATGTAGAGCCAGTAATGGACTCACACTGTGACAAAAGATAGAACAATCAGATAACAAGAGTGATGCTACAGAAGACCACCTTTTTAAGGCTGCCTACAACATTTTCTATCAATGTACAAACATAAAACTTGTAAAAATGTATCTCTGTTAATACTTGCTTTGTCATTTTTCCAGACAATTGGGCAACAGAAATGTTATTTGATCCATGCTGAAGTTCTTGCGAGAACCAGAAACATAATGGGCTCCAAAACACCTTAAACTGCTGGCATCATGAACACTTCCTGCCTAATTCTGTTGGACAACAGAGACAAAGCCAGCCCTGTAATTACATCCCAGCCTGATCTATGCTCGCAGTCATGTAATTAATACTTCCTCTGTAAAGCAATGGAATAATTTAAAGAGCAGATATTTTTCAACCATGGTCTGAAAAAAAAAAAGAAAGAAACTCTAAGAGGAGAATACATGTGCATTTTAGCTATGTGCAGACACTTCTGGGATTCCATTTGCTAAGAGAAATTGTAACTAGATTCTCAGAGGTTTCATTGTACCAAGAGATGAAAATGATACTTCCTTCCTGCTAAAGGCTATAGTGGGGGGTAGAATAAAGAATGACTGGAGCCTATATTTATTCCATGAGGGTTTATGAAAATGGTAAACATAATCTCAGTTCCCGGCTACCTGAGCTACCCTAGTATGGTGCCAACCACATTTGCAGAGCCTCAGCCAGGAAATCGGTGTAGAAATCTGGCTCCAGAGGTTAGACCTTAACTTACACAGCAGAAATAAAACACTGCACTCCAGCAAGCAAATCTATACCGATTTCCCAAATCCATTCATAGTTTCCAATGTGCATCTGTAGAGAGGCATTTACAATCGTGAATGTAGATCCTACAGAACTCAGAGACACATAAAATTGTTTTGCAACACAAAAGCAGAAGGCAGAGTAAGAGAAAGAAGGTAAACTAACAATATGGATTTTACCAAGAAGCTCCATTTTCAATAATTGTTACAATTTTAAATCATTTCACATTATTTCCTTTTAAATAATTTGCATACATGCCCAGAAAAAAAAAAAAGTATTTTCAGAGTCCCTCTCAATCCCCAGCCAAATCCAAAACAAACTTCACCTTTGTTTACTTCTTGTCAACTATTTCTATTTAATATTTAGACTACACAAAGAGAGGTGCCAGGGTACACACAAAATGAGATGGCTATTTCCTCACCCTGAAACATTCTCTCTCCCTTACTCTTCACAACACTAAACAAACTTATTCTTGACAACCACATCTCCCAAAAGGTCTTCCCGGATCACTCTCTACTTCTCTATCACATCACCCTGTTTATATCCTATACGATACCTCGCAATCTCTGAACATTTTGTTTATTGATTTGTCTTGGCTTCCGTAACAAAATACCATGAACTGGGTGACTTGAACAAAATAAATTTCTTCTCTCACAGTTCTTGAGGCAGGGAAGTGCAAGATCAAGGTCCAGGTGAATTTTGTTTTTTATGAGAATGCTCTACCTGACTTGCTGCCTTCTGGCTGTGTCTTCACTTCCTCTTTTTATAAGACCACTAATTCTATCCTGAGAGCCCTACCCTCATGACCTAATCTAACCCTAATTACCTCCCAAAGGCCCATCTCCAAATACTATCACTTAGGGGGTTTGGGGCTTCAACACACGAATTTTGGTAGGACACAAACATTCAGTCCATAACAAGAGCATTCCAGATTTAGAAACAACAGCAAAAACAATTGCTTGATTATTTGACTTGATTATACTATATCTCTCATAGAGGTAATCTGTTTTGTTCTCAGCAAAATACAGTTCTTAACTATGAGTAACTAATAATCATTTCCAGAGCATCTTGTCTTATGCATTGTCTTATGCATCTTCACTCTGATGGCTTGATTGGTTTCACTTTATATTCATAAACTCATTTGATTTGTTCATAAATTATAGAAGCTCTTAATTCTAATCTAAGAATCATGCCAAGAAAAATATAAATTTTTAAAAATAATATATGACTCTGCATGAATATTTAAAGGCAATAAGCCAGAGTTATAGTCTGTGAAACACAAAATTCTTCACAAAAAAGTAGAATGACTGATTGGATATATCAAAACACAACACCTTTCTGGCACAATGAGTCCAAAAGTCCTTCTCCATTGGCGATCACTTCTTTTTTTTCCATTAGAAAAGAGCAAATGGGGATTTTTTAATATACTTTTGGCTTAGGGACTCTGAAATGATTAAATTTCAGATATGTTCCAATTTGCAAAAACTGGAAACACAAAAATAGGCCAAGGGCCCAAGTCCAATTTTCCAGAATCAAAAACTAAAGCATAGACATAGTAAGGAAACTCAAAATTACCATGAGTAAGGGATGTTTGAATGAACATTTTATTCATTGAACTCATCGTTTTTCACTTCCTTTAATTTCCAGTCTTATCTCACAGAATGATCCACTTTAAAGCTACCAAAAATGTTTTTCCAAATGTGTTAGATTGACTAGTGATCTTACCCACCTGCATATTGTAAAAAGATTTATTGCATCAGCCTCATTTGTGTCATGTGAACCGATTAATAAATGAAGGAGTCAATATCAACATCATTCACTCATTTGACATTTTCTGAACACACACTATGTACAAAGCACTGTACTACAAATTGTGTCCAAATACTATTTAGGAAACAAATAATTATAGGTTAAAGTGGGACTGTTTGCCCAGAGACAATTTTAAGGACTCAGAAGTTAAGTTATTCACCTAAAAGCAAAGACAGTTTTCTCAGGTATCCAAGCAAATGCTCTCCGGTTAGAAAAAAAGAAATATGCAGCCTTCAGTAGCCTCTGCAGCCAATCCTGCAGAAGTGGATTTGGATTAAAGAACCAGGTCAGGGTGTTAAGATTCTCTCCTAATGTTTATTATGTATTATCTCGTTATGCATCTCCCATTCGGCTAGGTCGAACCATAGGACTACCACAGGAAGTATACTTATGCCGTCTCTTAACATTTAATATTTTCTCTTCTCTACGAGTCCATGACACTATTCTTTTGTTCACCTTTCCAGTTCCTGGGTCAATTATTCCATCTCTTCTATATAATATTCTTGTAGTTCCCTTTTTAAATACTGGGGTTGCCCTCTCTAAGGATCCCATCATATAGCCCAGGTCTCCAGCCTCCATCTCTTTTCTGAGTTCCAGATCCAAATATCTAACCCCTTCCTGAACAGGTCCTTTAGCATGTCCTTTGGGTACCAAAACTTAAATGTAATAAAATCAAAGTCATAATCTGTACCTTCAGAACATAGCTAGCTCCCGTATTTCCCCTGCTTTGTCAATGAGACCTCCAAACACTCAGAAAAACACTAACCTGAAATCGAGAGAGCTTGAATTTCTTCCTTTCCTTCATGTTCCAAAGAGGGATCAAGCACTGTTATTGATTAGAATTTCTCCTTCATCCCCTGGAGGCCTTGGTTTACACTCTCACTATTGTTTTTCATTTATTTGTTGAAACAGTAATTATTTGCCATCAATTATGTGTCAGACATTGTGCTAACTCAATAATTTTTTTTTTTTTTTTAATGTCTATACTGGGAGAAACAGACAAGCAAACATGGAATCATATAATAACCTTACTTGTAAGTGGTATTTCTTTCTTAAATTCTTCCTAGCCTCTATTCCATCCTTGACATTGTCAGTTTTCTCATCATACCCTTCTCTAATCTAGTGAAAAACCTCCAATCACTCCTTATAACCCATAAATCAGCAGTAGATTTCAGAAAAAGATTTACATGGATTTAAATAAAATGAATTTAAATTTTCAAAAATGAATTTAATTTTTTCTAATAAAACTAAGGTACAAGTGAATTGCAGTCCCTGAGAGACTTAAGCTTTGAAAACAGAAGAGCAGGGACGCCAAAGCTGAGTGTGAACCAATGTCAGAAAACAGGGACAATGTAGTGAGTGTGTCATCACCTAGAAGTCATGAACATAGGTCAAAAGTAAGAAAATTGACTTAGAGCAAAAGTTAAGCAAGCAAAGCAGGAAAGCAGCAAAGCAGAGCTCTGGGGGCAATCAGAGACTTGGAGCTATAGAATTTGATAAAGAAATAAGTCAAGAAAACAGGGAAATGATTATGAGGGGCCAGAATGACATCATCAGTGTTCAGCCATTGCTAAAGTCTTCCTCTGGAAAGCTGGTGACCTGCCCAGTGTGTGTGTTCCTCAGCGTATCTTTCAGAGGCAGAGCTCTGCTCTGATTCTCACTCCACACAAAATATTCCACTCAGCCATTGTCCTCAAAAAAATGCCTTGACTATAGAATTATAAACAGTGGTTGCTGGCCTACCCAATAAGTTGTATTTCCCAGTTTTCTGGGTGATGGCTGAAGCCCAGAGAATAGTGATGATCTCCAAGAAGGCAGACACAGACCCTTTGCATCTAAGGATCCTTTAACACTTATAGTGTGTGCGTATGTGTGTGTGTGTGTGTGTGTGTGTGTGTGTGTGTGTATCACTCAGTATTATAGTGACATATTTTATTTACTTCCTCTGTTAAGTAAAAGTTGCAGTATGTCAAGGTCTATGTATTAATATCAACATAGAGCTGAGAACACTGCTTTAATGAAGGCCCTTAAAAGAGGTGTTAAAAATACAGGAAGTTTGGAGTTGGATCTCGAGATTATTATGCTAAGTGAAATAAGTCAGACAGAAAAAGTCGAGAACCATCTGATTTCACTGATATGTGGTATATAAAACTGAAAACACCAAAGGAACAAGTAAAACAAATGAAGAAACAAAAACTCATAGACACAGACAATAGTTTAGTGGTTAATAGAGAGGGGTCGGGTGGTAGGTGAGGGTAAAATAGATCAAATATATGGTGATGGAAGGAGAACTGACTCTGGGTGGTGAACACACAATGTGATATATAGATGATGTAATACAGAATTGTACACCTGAAACCAATGTAACTTTACTAACCATCACCACTCCAAGAAACTTTAAAAAAATGTGTTGGGGTAACAATGGTTAGTAAAATTACACAGCTTTCAGGTGTACAATTCTGTAATAAATCATCTATATATCACATTGTGTGTTCACCACCCAGACTCAGTTTTCCTTTCTTCACCATATATTTGACTCCCTTTACCCTCTTCTACTGTACTCCTTTTACCCTCCCCTCTAGTAATGACTAAATTATTGTCTGTATCTGTGTTTTTGTTTCTTCATTTTTTGTCTTGTTCCTTTGTTGCTTTCAGCTTTATATCCCACATATAGGTGAAGTCATATGGTTCTCGACTTTTCCTGTCTGACTTATTTTGCCTAGCGTAATAATCTCGAGATGCAACATGTTGTTGCAAGTGGCACTATTTCACCTTTTCTCATGGCAGAGTAGTATGGCACTGTGTATATATATGACATCTTCTTTAACTAATCATCTATCGAAGGACACATTGGTTGTTTCCATGCCTCGGCCACCAAAAATAAAGCTGCATTGAATGTCGGAACACATATATCTTTGCAGATAAATGTCTTCAAGTTTTTTGGGTATATACCCTAGAAAGGGATTGTTGGGTCATATTCTATTCTTAATTTTTTGAGGAACCTCCACACTGCCTTCCATAGTGGTTGCACCAATCTGTAGTCCCACCAACAGTGTATGAGGGTTCCTTTTTCTCCACAACCTCTCCAACACCTGTTATCTGTCTTGTTATGATGGCCATTCTAATTGGTGGGAGGTAGTAGCTCATTGTAGTTTTTATTCGCATTTCTGTGATGATTAGTGATGTTGAGCATCTTTTCATATGTCTGTTGGCCATCTGCATGTCCTCTTTGGAGAAATCAGGTCCTCTGCTCATGTTTTAATTGGGTTTTGTTGTTGTTGTTGTTGAGTTGTATGAGTTCCTTATATATTTTGGATATTACCTCTTATTAGAAATCTCAGAAAAATAATAAATAAATAAATAAATAAATAAATAAATAAATAAATAAATAAAAACAATTCCTTTTGCAATTGCAGCAAAAAGAAAAAAATACCTAGGAAGGATGTGAAGGACGTATACACTGAAAACTGTAAAACATTTGTAAAAGAAATTGAAGAAGATACAAAGAAATTGAAAGATATTTTGTGTTCATGAATTGGAAGAATCAACATAGTTAAAATGGCCATATTACCCAAAGCAATATACAGATTTAAAGCAATCCCCACCAAAATCCCAATGGCATTTTTTAAGGAAATAGAAGAACAAAAAATCATCAGATTTGTGTGGACCCACAAAAGACCCTGAATAACCAAAGCAATCCTAAGAAAAAAGAATAATGCAGGAGGTATCACACTCCCTGACTTCAGCTTGTACCACAGGGCTACAATAATCAAAACAGCATGGTATTGGCAGAAAAACACATAGACCAATGGAATAGAATCAAGAACTCAGAAATAAATCCACAAAAAATATGGACAGATAATTTTCAACAAAGGAGCCAAAAATATACAATTGAAGAAAGACAGCCTCTTTAACAAATGGTGCTGGGAGAATTGGAATGCCATGTGCAAAAGAATGAAACTAAACTGCTATCTGTCACCATGTAGCAAAGTTAACTCAAAATAGATCAAAGACCTAAACATAAGACCTGAAACAATCAACTGCATAGAAGAAAACATAGATACTAAACTTATGGACCTTGGGTTCAAAGAGGATTTTATGAATTTGACCTCAAAGGCAAGGGAAGTAAGAGCAAAAATAAATGAATGGGACTATACCAAACTAAAAAGCTTCTGCACAGCAAAAGAAACCATCAACAAAATAAAGAGGCAACCAATCGAATGAAAGATTTTCGGAGTTGGTTTTAAGAGTTTATTTTATAGGCAATAATGAACTGGATGTATGTAGGGAAATGGGCAAAATTCATTTCACAACTTGGTGATTCTATAAAGCCATTCAGAATTACTGGGATCATTAGGTCTGCATGAGACAAACTGAATAATCAAATCTCTTATGTAAACTTATTTCATCAACTGCCTTTCTAACTCATTAAATAAAGACTGTCTCAAAGCCTAAGACTTATAAGTATCTCAACAGAATTTAGCAGTTTTACTTTGGCTGTTTGCTTTCTTTAAAAGGTAACCATAACTGCTATTAAATAGGTTTATGGAGATCTCTGGATTTGGACATAGCTGTATTTGCAAATCTGTCTTTATTTGAATGGACTTCTCTTTAAATGAGACCTGTAAAATAAATTATAAATTGTATTTATTAGAAATATTTTGGTAGCAATGATGGATACTCAATAAGAACAAATTATAAAGAGGACTTTTTATTGGAAAGATATTGGGATATCTTACAAAACAACCAAGCTATAGGCAAAGCAGAGAACCAAGAATTCAAATAATTTGAATGCCATCAGGACTACCCATCTCTCTTCCAAGTTGACCTGTGGGTCTACTTAACAGCTCTCTCTCTCTCTCTCTCTCTCTCTCTCTCTTGCTCTGTGTGTGTGTGTGTGTGGGAGGGGGTGTCTTTCTGTCCATTTCATTATTCTTTTATTTTTTTCTCTTTTGTTCTCCTTCTTTCTATTGTCCCTTTCCTTACCTACTCCCCAGGTAACTCACCTTGCTCTTCTAGCCAATGAGGCATGGCAACTGGCTATTTGCAAATGTTGATCTTTTTATATATTAAAACTTTACCCACTATAAATGCACATGGTAACAAGAAAATACTACAGAAGGAATGCATTGGCCAACCTTAACCATGTACTCATAACTAGATTAATCAGAGGCCAAGGAAATGGGGTACTATAACTTTTCCGATTTGAAATTAATCAACTATTGCGTAGTAAAGTGGCAACTCAAGGACAATGAAATGGGGTAAGGTACTGGTTCTAGCTAAAAAGGTAGGGCTACTGGATTGACAAAAGTTCTATGTTTCAGAAAGTATCAGGTATTTGTCCAATTAATATTTCTTAAAAAGCAGATTTTTTTATAGAATTAAATGTGGCACCCACATGTTCAGATGTTATATACATTGGTATTCAGTAACTTGAGCATGAATTTCAACAGTCTCTCCTGTGAATAAGTCCAGCCTGCTTAACAGCCTTTCTGTCCTGTTTTATGTCCATTGTTATTTATTTCATGTTCCCAGCACTGTAATAAAACATTGAACACTGGTATTTAACTTCTTTGTGAGAAGTAATTTTTGTCAAAATGTTTCTAATAAGTAGTGGTTTTCTGTAAAGTAAATGGGATGTTCACACCATTAAATTTAAATTGACCTTCAGGAATGAGAATGATTTTATCCATTCATTGCCTAGAACAGTGCTTCAAAGAAGGGGAAACACAACAGCTATGTACTTAAGTGATAATGACCTCATTTAAGAATAATTGTTAAAGTACAGTCATGTTACAATTCTATATACATTCTGTAGAATTAGTACTAATCATTTCACAACATTTTTAAATAAAATTATATGTATATTGGAAAAAGCTTTTTAAAAAATCTATGCAAAGGATTATTATGTTTCTCTATCATATTAACATGGATTTTAGCATGATCACTATAATCCAAAAATATTCAAAAACTAAAATCATCACCATAAAACAAGGGTTATCAGCAAATTAAATATTGAATTAAAAGCATTATTTCATATTGTGTTCATAAAACTCACACTCAAAATGTATAATGCTTTCAATCATTTTTCTTAATTATCCTGAATGAGGTATAGGAAGCTATTTAGTTCTACTCCATGGGCTCCCATGTGAACTTTTTGAAGAAAGTCATGAAATCCTTTGACTCTATATCAGAAGAAAACTCCATCCTACCCCAGAGTCCACCCCAAGCTGGTCTCGCTAACAAGAAAAAAAAGGGGACTCAGAATGGGGCAGGAATTTCCTCTCCATATCTGTCTTTCACTATCCTTTAGACAGAGTCCAGTTCAAGGGCTGTTGGTTGATGGTACCTGACAAAACATACCGAGTAAAGACCTATGTGCTTGCTGCCCACCACACGCTCTGCAGACTGTTGGATAACTTTGCTTAATGGACCTGTAAACACTGGCAAGCAAAAGGTTCTTTCCAAAAACTAAACTTTAGGGTCAAAGAGTTTTAACTTCTCAATCGTCTTTGTCAAACTTTATGAGGAATAGGAGGTGGGAGGAAATGGAAAAGAATGTGCAAAAGAAAACCTTACAGTCATCATCAGAACCATGTCAGAGGGTATTATTGAAATACTTGAGAGAGAAGCAGGAAAGAAAATAGATGATAGATGATAAATATGTAGATAGATAGATAGATAGATAGATAGATAGATAGATAGATAGATAGATAGATGATAGATAGATAGATAATTGAAACAAAAAATAGAAAAGACAAAGTATAGGGAAGGACATAAGTGAAATAAATAAAACTCATTCTTCAAGGGGAATATGCAAACAAGGAAAGAGGTAGAGTGAAGACTAAAGTAAAGTAATATTATTCATAAGTCAGTGAGTGACATACCAATCCCAGTCATACATGCCATGAGGAAAGAACAGGATTAAACTGTATATAATTTAGCTTGTTAATGATTAAGCATAAAAAATATTAGCTTTTTAAAATAAATCATACTGTCCATCTTTTGTGGGGGTTTTGACATTCTTCTAACTTTTTTTTCTAATTTTCTTTTAGTTTACTTTTTAGTATCCAATGAACCCTCTTAAATTAGATCAACTTATAAAGTTTAATCTATTATCTTGTCAGTTATAGTCTGTCATTGTAATGTACATAGGACTATGAAATAAAAAGAAAGACTAAAATGAGTTAACTTTAAAATGTGAAGGTGAATTATTTTCTTTTATAAGTAAAATCTTGATGAGTAACTCTGTCAAAACAATGCATTGAAACATGAGGAAAACTGTCACATTTAAAGCAAATTAGTATAGTAACTGGATAAAAATAAGCTATTATGTGAATAGTTTTATTTTTTGGAGAAAATAAAAAACAATGAGGATAAGTTTCAATACAGTATCCACCTAATTTTAACAACGGGAAGAAAAACAGATCAGAAAATGTGTATAGAAATAAGGAGATTCCATTTAAGGCCTCCACAGTAGCTTTTCTGAGAAATAGTTTTAAATTCATATATATAATTCAAAAGAAAAAAGTGTTGACCAACCTCTAGGGGTAAAAAATCCTCATCTACAAAGATAAATTATTTTTACTAGGCAATTAAATCATGCCTTTATCACAAAACACTATTTTCTAAATCCTTCTATTTGTGCTGATTGATTTGCCATATGTGAATGCAGATTTGAACCTAACAGTATTTTATATTTGCAAGTTGTCTTAAGGGTGAGGTAAAGTGTCCATTAGTTTTCAACTTTAAAATATTTCTTCCTAAAAACAGTACAGATGCATGCAAAAAAAAAAAAAAAAAGAAAAGAAAAAAGAAACTGAATCACCATTTTACTCCATACACAAGAACAAACTCAAAATGGATTAAACACTTAAATGTAAGGCCCAAAACCATAAAACTAGAAGAAAACATAGGCAATAAACTCTCCAACATTGCCCTTAGTATTATTTTTTCTGATCTATCTCCTCGGGCAAGGGAAACAAAAGAAAAAATAAACAAATGGGACTACATTAAATTAAAAAGGTTTTGCACAGCAAAGGAAACCATCAACAAAATGAAAAGACATCCTGCCAAATGGGAGAATATACTCACTAAAGATACATCTGATAAAAGCTTAATATCCAAAATTTATAAAGAACTCATACAACTCAACACCAAAAGAATAAACAATCCAATTACAAAATGGGCAGAGGACCTGAATAGACATTTCTCCAAAGAGAACATACAGATGGTCAACAGATATATGAAAAGATGCTGAGTATCATTAATCATTAGAGAAATGCAAATTAAAATACCTGTTAGAATGGCTATCATTAATAAATCAACAAACAAGTGCTGGTGAGGATGTGGCGAAAAGGAAACCCTCATACACTGCTGGTGGGATCGCAAATTGGTGCAGCCACTATGGAAAATAATTTAGAGGTTCCTCAAAAAATTAAAAATAGAACACCTTATGAGCCAGCAATTCCACTTCTGGGTATTTATCGAAAGGAATCCAAAACATGAATTCAAAAAGATATATGCATCCCTGTGTTCACTGCAGTGCTATTTACAGAAGCAGGGATATGGAAGGAACCCAAATGCCCGTCAATAGATGATTAGATAAAGAAGTGATATAGATAGATAGATAGATAGATAGATAGATAGATAGATAGATAGATAGATAGATAGATGATAGATAGATAGATAATAAAATACTAAGCCATTAAGAAAAGAAAGAAATCTTCCCATTTGCAACAACGTAGATGGACCTAGAGGGTATTATGTTACGTGAAATACGTCAGACAGAAAGACAAATACCATATGATCTCACTTGTATGTGGAATCTAATGAACAGAATAAACAAACTAAAAAACCAGAAACGGACTCATAGATACAGAGAACAAACTGATGTTTGTTCCCCATCTTGTTACCCACCAGATGAGAGGGGGGTTAGGGGTGGCTGGGTGAAAAATGTGAAGGATTAAGAAATACAAATTGGTAGTTACAAAATAGTCACAGAGATGTAAAGAACAGTATAGGGAATATAGTCAATGATATGGTAATAACCATGTATAGTGCCAGGTGGGTCCTAGACTGATTGGAGGGATCACTTCATAAATTATATAAATATCTAATCGCACTGTACACCTGAAACATATAAAATAACTTTGTCAACTATAATTGAAAAATTTTTTTAAATAAAAATATTTTCCCTACTGATATTTTTGTCCTTTGATTAAAAAAAAGTGATTATATATAAATGATTAGCAATTCACCTTTACATATTATGCTTGATCAGATGAGTCACTCTATTCATAAAAGTTCAAAAGTGTATACATATAATGTTATGTCTTGATTGCCCATCCTAGACTGAATTTTATTTCATTTTTATAGGTGAGAGACTCACAAAATCCCTTTCAATAACTATTTCCTGAGAAAACCAGCCTTGCATATCCATGATTTAAATGCTTAGTCAAATCATTTCCTCTAATATGAAGAACTGCTGAAGGCAATGCAATCCAGCTCAGCAATTCTACCTTTCATAGGAGTCAACATTCTGAATGTATTTGTGACATTAAGAAAGGAAATAGAGACTATCAATCAGACTTTCAGATCCTGTTTTAATCAGAACACATTCAGGAAACAGTCTGAAAAGCCAGAACTTTCAATGCCCCTGTTCAAGAAGATTTTTTTTTTTTTCTAACTGATTTGCAGCCCACAGAGGAAGAACAAATACTGGTGATGCTTTCTATTTAATTTGGTATAAGTTCATAAAACAAATTGCCCAGATAATTGGACATGTCTTCAGTTCTGCACTACATTTTCCATAGATGTAAACCAGATTTATAACTTAGAAGTGAAGCAATAAATGAGCATAGCTTGTAATAGACTTGTGCCAAGTCTTATGTCAAAGCAAAATAAAAAATGAAACTGACCACTTTGAGTAATCAAATCTGTCAGCTCAGTTAACCCCTTCTAAAGTATTGATGGGAAACACTAAGTTCTGAAAAAAAAAAAAAGGTTAATTACTTCTACTAGTACAAGTATATACAAGCAAGAAATAGCTGTTTTAAATAGATTCCCTAAAAATAAACGTATCGTCTTAATCCTGTAAATGATTTTTTTTTCCCTGTTATTCCTTTTTTGTTCCCATTGGAGAATTTAAAACCCACTCACACATGGAAACTACTATCTTGAAGCTAAATTCCCATTTTCCTTTGAGGAGTTTTCCAGCTTAAATCAGAGTTGGCAATTATGCTTCTCTAGACGGGACCGTCTGGTCACCATTTGTCTCGTCCCTGGTCCAAAAAGGAAAAAAAAAACAAAACAGAGATCAACAATATTGTGTTGGGAAATATAAGGTGGTTTTCAGGCACATCTGTAGGGCCTATAATAACTAAATAAATCCAGTTATTATAAGGCAAATCTCAAATCTAAAAATGTCCTCTAATTGAATTCTTCCTCTTCATGGTCAAGAAAACGGAAGGACATTAATGTTAATAAGATGGGGAAAGCAGAATTTCCATCTGCAAAGACTTTCCTAAGTCTATATACTTCTTCAGGCTATTTGCCAAGGCAATGTTCCAGAGGAAGTAAGTTTAAATAATACCTGATTCCAGGAATGGGAAATATAGATGTACGGATATGTGGAAATCAATTGGTATTAGTAATACGTTTCCAGGATTTTCTTTTTTAAAAGGCTGATTCATTTTAGAGGATAAACTATTATCTCCCAAATCTCTGTTTGTATTTGTATTGAAGTACATTATTTTACTCTCCATTGTTAAAGTATCCAATTTACTCAAACCCAATTCATTACCTTTCCTCTGCTTTTCCTCTCCTTACCTGAGTAATAGAAACACCATTCACTATTTGGCCAAATTAGAAGCCAGGTAATCCTTTCCATTGAATCTAATTAGTGATAAAGACCTGATAGTTCTGACTATTAAATATTTCCCAAAGCTATTCTTTTCTCTCATATTACAATTGCTACTTACTGTGCTCTCTGCCTAACTACTCCATCTTTTCCAGATCTTTTCCAGTTCACCCTTCAAGGTGCTACCAGAGATCTTTCCAAAGGCAAATCCAATCATGTCTGTCTCCCACTTAAAATCTTTGACGCCCCAATATCTAAATACTAAAGTACAAATTCCTTGGTGTAGCATGCATAAGACCCTATACACCCCTTTCTTTTAGCTCATCTCCTACCACTTCCTTAAATTCTGCCAAGCTTACGCTGTAGTTTCCAAAACAATCCATGCCCATTCATGATCTTCACTGTTGCACATTTTCTTCTACCTGAAATAATTCTTCAAGTGATTTAGTGTTGAGAACTCAGTCATACTTAGATAGAAATCAAGCATGACTTCTTCTGAAATCTTTCTTCACTCTCCTCACCACAACACTTAACATTTCACCTCTCTAAAAACTTATCACATAGCAGCTAGTTCCATTGTTATATATGTTCTTATATGTGCCTTCTCCAACCGCCAAGCTTCTGAAGAATAAAAACCATGTGTTTTTCCTCTTCAATGTGGTGATACCCAGCTGATAATAAACACTCAGTAAATGCTCATAAGGTCAATGAATGAATGATAGCTATATAACTGACGTAAGTAGTAAACTGTTTAAGCCCTGGTCAACATTATGCAATTTTCACCTTCTTAGGTTAAATGGAATTGAACAATTGGACCAATTTTGACAAATTACTAAAAGTGCATTTGATATCTTTTGAAGTTGAGTTCATACATCAACACAATAAAATAGGCCCACTAATTTTTTAATTGGTATAGATTTTTTCCCCTTAGAATTGGTTCTGCATTGCACTGTTTCCTTAGCTTTTATTTTCTATTCTTAATTTGTTTACTTTGCTTTCTGTGTTGGCTTTAAAATTCAGAGTTGGATATAACTTGTAAATATAGCTTTCATTTTCTTTCTCTAATGGAATTACATGCCATTAAACATTTAATAATTATCTTTCTGTGCTAGTTTGAAAGTGCATATTTAGAAACAGAATCAAGAGAAAAGAAACATGACTACTCTCCATTTTTGTTCTGACAATTTCAGAACATCTCAACACCCTTCCTCTCCTTCCACCAATCTTTTTGCTGTGTTTTCAGTTTTGTTTTATGCAATAGTAATAATAAGAATATTTTTCTTTACAGAAAGACAAGTGGCATAA
Organism: Rhinolophus sinicus; assembly: GCF_057876585.1. Classification (NCBI taxonomy): domain Eukaryota; kingdom Metazoa; phylum Chordata; class Mammalia; order Chiroptera; family Rhinolophidae; genus Rhinolophus; species Rhinolophus sinicus. The sequence continues at coordinate 162,510,692 of NC_142516.1, forward strand.
AAATATATAAACTTTTCTGGTAAAAAAGAATTCATGTAATTTTGTTCTTTTCTTAATTAATGTAATCTGAAGTGCTCATTAGGAAGAAGGCCATTTGGAAAAATGGTCCTTTTTTTTTCTAACCTCTTTTTTTTTTTTTAAATGTCTGACTAAGGCTTTATTCAGGCACATATCTCATTAACTTGAATAAGGGCAGTTAGCCCTCAGGGGAACTCTGTTACCTTCTTCAATTTCTTTTGCCATATAGAGGTCTCCTATAAAAACCACTCACTGACGTGGACTAATTTAACTCTTATAGAAATTCCTCAAACCTCAAAATTGCATCTGACAGAAATGGCGGCAGTTCTTCATCCTAATTTATATGTTATTTATTCTTTTCTACTAGCGTATAGGCTTGAAGCCATACTGATATCACTATATACAGACATTTTCATCTTCTTTGCCTTGATTTTTAACATTTACTATTATGTCTACTTCTTTGATCCAACATTTATTTATTCTTTGAAATTATTCAATATTTGACCAAGTTCTTAAAAATTAGGAGTTTCCAAAGATTTTTACTCTACTTAACTTTTTTTTTCATTTTTGTCATTGTTTCTGGTACAGAATGAGCAATGCACTCCAACTACCTCTTCTCACAACTTGTGCACTGTTTCTAATCTGAATTCACATTAGAACTCCAAATCCACTCTTACTCGTGGCAAGATTGATTTTTTCACTCTCTCACCTCACATATGAAGGTTATTACAAATTTGATGAGGATAATCAAGTCATACTGGAAAGAATGTTTTGGACCGTGAATATGCAGCTGCAATGAGGAGATATTTTGGCACTTCCAGCATTATAAAAGTTAGAATGATTAATAAGAAGAAGTATGGAATTGATCTACTGAGAATACTGTAATCCCTTCATGGTTGTTCAGAGATGTGTGAGACACATTAAAATAGATGTAGCTTATTTGTTATCAAAAGGATTCATGATTCAATTTTATCACCTTTAGAAACTTCTGTGTTTTTTTAATCTTTTGCATTTTATAACATATTAGAAGTTGTGACTTTCATGCTTAGATCAGTGTTAAGTAATGCTATATCTTAAGAGGTTGTATCAAAAATTACATAGTTCAAGTTATCTAAATTGTATAGCAAAACCAACAGGTGCTAAGCCAGCACCTCTGTTTCCTCATGATGCTCTATTAAAATAACTAAATGGATTTAGTTGTCAACTGGTGGAGGTTCACCAGTTGACAAGCCCATCAGTTTCTAATCAAGTGTTTGGTGACTCATTCTTAAAAATTTATGGGCAGCCAAGGATCCCCAGATATTTGAAGAAAGCCTCTAGCATGAAGTACACAGACCAAACAAACAAAAATAACAAATTTGAATAAAATAGAGTGATGGAAGCAGAAGAAAACTTATGTGTGTGTGTGTGTGTGTGTTTAACATTGTCTACCAGAGACAGAAAATTTAGCTTCCACAAAAAAACCATAATATTAAATATATATATATATATATATATATATATATATATATATATATACTTTTTTTAAATATTAAAGAAAAAAACTACAAGTGAATAAGCTCAGTGAGGAAGGCACATCGAAAGCTAGGCACCCGTGCCAAACAGTTAGCCAAGTTGTGAATGCAAAAGAAAAGTGGAAATAAATAAATATCCAGAAAGTAAAGGAAAGCTTTTGGAATTTAGAAATATGATAGCAGAGCTTTTCCATCCACTCCTCACCCACCTACCCCCCGCACACAAACACACACACACACACACACACACACACACACACACACACTGCTGCTCTGGCTGCATCAAGCTCCCTTTTGACTCTGGGTTCCTGCTAAGCCAGCACCCATGACGTCTCCTTCCAGCCACAGTCATGATCATCTACCAGGACCTCATCAGCCATGATGAGATGTTCTCTGACATCTACAAAATCCAGGAGATTGCAGATGGGCTATTCCTCCAGGTGGAGGAGAGGATGGTCAGTAGGACAGAGGGTAACATTGATCACTCACTCATTGGTGGAAATGCCTCCTCTGAAGGACCCAAGGATGAAGGTACCAAAAGCACAATAATCACTGTTGTTGAGATCATCATCAACTATCATTTGCAGGAAACCATCTTCACAAAAGAAGTCTTCAAGTACCTCAAGGATTACAAGAAATCAGTCAAAGGGAAACTTGAAGAACAGAGACCAAAAAGAGTAAAATCTTTCTGCAGAACAAATCAAGCACATCCTTGCCAATTTCAAAAACTGCAAGTTCTTTATTGGTGAAAACATGAATCTATGCGGGACGGGTGCTCTGCTGGACTACCATGAGGATGGTGTGACCCAATGTATTACTTTCTTTAAGAACAGTTTCGAAATGGAAAAATGTTAACAAATTTGGCAATTTGGATTTACCACCTGTCATCATAACTGGCTGCTTCTTTTCATCCACACACCAGGACTGGACAAATGGGAGTGATGTTAATGTTGAGCTCTTCATTTATTTTGACCTTGATTTATTTGCAGCAGAGGCATTGTTTTTAAGAAAAACATGTCACATATGTTGTCTAAAAATAATATTCCTTTAAAAGAATAAGAAAAGAAAAGAAATATGATAGCAGAAATGAAGAAGAAAAACAACTACAAAATGCTGAATTTTAACTTAAGGAAATCTCTAAAAAATTAGAATAAAAAGTTTACATGTAGAAAATTAAATAGGAAGAGATAAATAGAATGCCCATCTAAGAGTTTCATTATCCGAATAATAGAACAATCAGAAAAAGAAAACACAAGAAATTATGGCAGGGAGATTCTCAAGGAAATAATTCAAAATGTTTCAAAACTGAAGTTCAGAGTGAAAAGTCCATGAAATATCTCACACAGTTGGGGGAAAGACCCATACCAGTGCATATCACTTTAAAATATAGAACACAGGGATACAATTTCCAGAGAGAAAAAAAAAAAAACAGAATAGCATCAAACTTGTCAGCAACAACACTAAACAAACGAACAAATACACAAATCAAAGGATGACTTCACAACTATGAATTAATATTATTGCTAGCTTATATTTTTATAGCAGCCAAATAGAATAAAGTGTGAGAGTAGAATAAAGACATTTCATATTTATAAAGTACCACAAACTTGATCTACCATGAGCTTTTTCTCAAGAAATTAATAGAAGACATGTCACTAAAATGAGAGTGTAAACCAAGAAAAATAAAAACATGAACTGACACACAGGAGATTCAATGCAGGTGAAATACAATGGGAATTCCTAGGGTGATTGGGAAGGAAGATCCCCCCACCAAAACAAAATAGTTATACAAAGGACCAAGAAACAGTAATTCCAGAGGAGATCAGTAGGAGAAAGCTCTCCAAGAAGGACATCTTTAAGCAGATAGAATTCATAAGAAATGCCTAATATAAACTTAATAACATATGGGTTAGCTGTGAAAAATATTTATATACTCACAATAATGTAAAAACTGATTATTGATCAAACAAACAAAAATAAACATATTGGAAAAAGGGGATAATAAAGTGCAGAAGATTGGGGCTATAATTTATCTTTCACTGTAGTAAGTGAATACATAATGTCTAAAACTGGAAAAGTATACCTATATTATTAAAGTAGTTAAGACTATTTTTCATTAATTATAGGTAAATACCAAAGAAATAGATAAAAGATTTGAAATTGATTGGGAGAGGTAGAAAAAAGGAGAGGAGAATAGATGCTTTACATAAAAAAAAAAATCCTTATACAAATATTGGAATACAATTTTTATGAAAATTATACATTTATTTATTTTACTTCCCTACTTATTACTATATTTATTTATTTTTAAAGTAATTTTAGGAAATAATTTTATTGGATGTTAAGCTTTGAGTTTTTTAAAGAAATTATATGGCATGTTGGAACAACCTGGGAGCAAGTTCTGGGCTTAAAGAAAGAAGCTCCAACTTAAAATTAACCAGATCTGTGACCATTAAAGGTTAAACTTGTTGAAGTAACAGGCACTGGTAGTAATGGAAATGAGAATCTATGCTAATGGTTTTTTTTCAGAGGGAATTTTCTGGTGCCAAAAATAAGTTGGGGGAAAAAATTACAAGACACAAGTATTGAAAAGAGAAAATTGTAAGGTTTGAAGCAGATAGATTAATCAGCACTAATCACATCATATGTTGAGCATTTTTGCACATATCATCTCATGTTATGGTCTCAGAAACTGCTACCTTAAAGAGGCTCAGATTTTTAGAAAGAGTTTGCATTGATCATTTTGCCTTTTTAGAAAGAGTTTGCAATTAATATCACCTGTCATTAATTTTAAAGGAAGTTGTTCTGATTTTCTCCTCCTCAAAGCTAATTTTTACTCTTTTTTTTCTCCAAGTTTTACTCTTGATATGAATTGGTCCAACAGTTATATCTTTCTTCTGCATAATTTTTCCCTCCTGGTTTCAGTTCCTAATTTATGGGCTATAAATATGCTAAGTACGGCTCCCCCCATTTATAGATTAATTGAGTAATCAAGAAAAGCAGAACCTGTCTCATGATCTCCATTGATTCCTACTGTACGTTATGCTAACCTTTCCCCTTTAAAGTGTCTCCAAAAGAATGAGCTGAAATCGCTGTCTCCACTGTCTCACATTTACTTTTTCAAATGACTTGAAACAAGTTTCTATCCTTCCCATTGCCCTATAAATGTTCCAGTAAATGTCACTATTTTGTAATGGGTTGTTTTAGTCCTTATTTCATTTGACCTATGTACACTCCTTGTCACGGTTAAACTCTTTCCTACTGTCTCTTGGTTCTCCACCAACCACTCTAAATATTCCTCAGTCTCTTCTGCTTGCTGACTTCTTAAAGTTTGGAGTCTCTACAACTTTGTCTTATTTTAAATATAGTAGGTATACAATACTATATTAATTATATTACATTCAGATCTATAATATAGTGATTCGACATTTTTATACCTTACAATGTGATCACCCCACAAATTATAGTAATCATCTGTCACCATGCAAACTCATCACAATATTATTGACCATATTCCCTTTCACCTTTTTCATTCATCCTCAATCCATCCCTTCTGGTAACCGTCACTTTGGTCTCTGTTTCTATGTGTCAGTTTTTGTTTTCTTTTGTTTGTTTTGTTTTCAGATTCCACATATGGAAAACAGTATTGAGACTCCTACTTTTGGAGATTTCTACATATGGAGACAGCTTTGGTTGGGTCTTCTCTTCTTCTCTCTAGACATTCTCCGACATTCTTCTTTATAACTTTAGCTAAAATAGGTGCCCCAACAGCTACCATGCCTCCTTGGTTGCAGCTCTTGAAATGACAAGTATTGTATATAGAATTTTCCCAAATCTCTTTTTCCTTCTGGGTTACCTTTGAATCGTGGTTCAAAATCTCCATGATTCACATAAAAATAGAAGACAAAACTTGGGAATGATTCTAGTCTCCTCTTTTATCCTTAGCCCCACATCAGTCACCTACACTTGTATATTGTTAATCCTTCTCTTTTTCCTTGTTTGATCCCTTTTTTCTATCTATTGCTTTCTTTTTCAAAGCCTTATCTCATCAGCACTTTCACACACGGAGGTAATAACCCCACTCTAAGTATTATTCCTCAGGTCTCTTGCATCTTTAATTCATCTTCTATACTGCTATCAGGGTTATCTAACCTAAAATACAAATCTTGTCATTTTACTCAATGGCTTGAAATCTTTCAATCGCTTGCCATTGACTGTAGGATAAAGTCCAAACCCATCACACATGGCCTTCATTGATCAGGCCCCCAGGTACGTACCCCACTTATCTCTTGCTTTACCATCCTTGCATTATACACTTTAACATAAGACATTTCTTCCTGTTTCTGTATTACACGTCTGTACTTTCATTCAAATTACATCATCGTTCTAGAATTACATTCCCCTTTCCTTCCCTATCTCCACACTTAACTGGAAACATCTACAATTAAGACACTTTTTCAAAATCAACTTTCCTATGAAGCCTTCTTGGACACTCCAACCAAATTTAACCACTGCTTCATTGCACCTCCACTTATCTCTCTGCATAACCACATTTTTAGCAAATAAATAAATAAACAAACAAACAATAATCTGCATTTCTACATTGGACTGCGAGCAACTTTAGGACAGACTATGAGCTCCTTTAGCTCCTATGTACTATTTGTTTTATAGTACCAGTGTTTCAAAGAGTTCCTCGAGGACAGTAGGTGCTTGCCCTAGGAAACTCATAAAGCCCCAAGTATCTGCTACGTACCCAAAGCATAGGAAAAGCAGCTCTAGACAGTTCTTTGCATGGAAGTTACTATGCTTCAAGTTATGTGACAGTAAAACCCTATAATAATTGAATGGATAAATGATAAGCCATTTCTAGGTTAGACATAAAGGAAGCTGTCTCCTTACACTTCAGTCTGGAGAACACTAAGCAGGAAAGTTGTTCTATATTGAATGTGTAATATATAGACCAACTATCTCTGGATGTTTTCAATAAGACCAAATTAACAGAAGCAGATACAGTGATAGTAGTAACAAGGGAGGCAGTAGAGAGCACTGAACCATGAGCACTGTGAAATAGCTAGAAGAGAAGGACCTTCTGGGAATGGCAAGCTGATGATATGCTGCTGGATAATAAGTAATGTCATCGGTCCTGAAAGGGCTGCTATATACCATATACTGGACAGGGTAAATGATATTCCATTTCTTCATGGGGCCTGGCTGTGCTGGCATTATATGGCATATTTTTAAAATATCCCATGATCACAGATGGCTATATAAATTTCACATACTGGTCTTAAATCATATATTGTATGATTTATAAAATTCAAATTTTATGGCATTTAAACTACTTCGTTATCAGAGAGTTTCATAATTTGCACCATAGAGGTACAGAATCCATTTGATGGTAAAAATAAGATATATTAAATTCTTAACTAATATATTCCTGCATTCTAGCTTCTTTGAAGTTTTCTAGATCAGACCAACTTTTACTGCTCACATTTAGACTGATATTAAATTTCAGTCTTGAATTTGGGACCTTAATTCCTCAATGTCTAGTTCATATTCTCTCACGTATAGAAACTTAGGGCCTCTCCTGTTGGTTTATCCCCATAAATATATAGTCAAAGTTACACATGTGATAAATCAAATAAACTTAAACCAACACTAGAGAGAGACATCATGAGGAATGGAATAACACCTATAAAATATCTGGAGAGATGATTAGGGTCTAGATATAGGTGATACATGATGAAGGAAGAATTGATGCAATACATTATGTAAAAGAGCGTCTTTGCTTAGGATATTCCGTGCTTACAGAAATGACCCACTGTGATGGGGAACCTGGACATTGAGTGAGTGAGCAGCCACCTTCACAACGCTGAGTCTGCACCATTAACATGAAGAGCCCTAGAGTCAGAATAGGAAACGTATAGAAGACCTTTGAAATTATCTAATTAACACCCTTTGTTCTACAAATCAAACTGAGCCTCAAAGATTTTGATTTGCAAAATGTCAACTAGCTTCCTCAGAGAAGTAGGTGGGGATGGACATTAGAAATAAACAGAGTAGGTGTGTGAATGATCTGAACATAGAAAGCTGGTGCATTCCTAAGTAAATGCTAGATAGCTGGCTCATAAAGCGGTAATAAAGAGGGAAGGAAATTTATAAAAATGGCACACAAAAACGGCACAGGCAGGAAGAGGGGAATTCATGTGTCTCCCCCAGTGTAGACACAGAAGAACTTTACCACATACACCAGAAGTTACAGACATGGTCCTAGAAGCAAACATGAGGAAGAAATAAACATAGAAATTGAATAAAGAAAACATAAAGCTGTGCCTCTGGTATGGTGGCCCTGAGACATATGTAGTTATTGAGCACTTGGAAGGCAACTAATCTAAATTGAGATGTGCTGTATGTAAAATTTGTACATAACAGATCTTGAAGACCCAGTATTTTTTTTTAAAGAATATAAAATATCTCATTAATAATGTATATATTGGTTACATAGTAAAATTATATCATTTGGCTATATCATGTTAAATGAAATATATTATTAAAACTAGTGTTGCAGGTTTCCTTTTGCTTTTTTTAATGTGTCTACAAGAAAATTTAAAATTACATAGGTGCCTCATATTTGTGGTTCACATTATATTTCTATTGAACACTATTGGTTTAGAGGATATGTGGAAAAAGGTAGACAACAAATATCAATTGAAATATCCTGTGGGGACTGGGTATTTTTTCATTTATGTTATTTTATCTGAAAGTCACAATAATGAAGATAATTTCAATAGCTATTATTCTTGTATCTGTTAATTCCAGGAATCTCCATGCTTTCTTTCTCTTAAACAAAATTCTAAAGGTCCGGGTAAAATGAGTTAGATAGAAAGGTGGGTTTTTTTTTTGTGGTTTTTTTTGTGTTTTTTTTCCCAGAGTTGTAACTCCTGTTCCAGGCATTTAATGACACAGGGAAACAAAATTTAAGATTTCATAATTAGTAAATATTTTCCTATCGGTTGTTCTGTTATAGAAAATATGTTCAAGGAAACCTGCTTTAAAAGCTGAGCTATTTAAGTCATAAAGGGAAAAACTGGTATTGTTACCGGCTCTGCTAATTTACATTGAGATAACATGTGGAGAGACTACATCCCGCCCTTCCTGGATATTTTTAATTGGTATATCCTCTGCCTTTCACTAATGTATCTTATTTCTTTCATTATCTATAAAAGAAGCAAGTGTTCTTTCACCTTGAAAACTGAAATACCTCTTCCCGATATAATCAGATGCTTTCCAACCCCTTTTAAAGGAAAGGAAATTGCTTCTCTGGCTGCCAGCCATCATGAAGCTGAGAACATGTCTCTTAGTAAAGGTAAGGCGCCCTAATGAATGACTTTCTTTTGAAAGAAGGAGAGACAATCCCTCCCGTAATTCAGTACAAGCAGCTGTTATTTAGACACTAATGGAAGAAATAAAAATAGATAAGTAAAGACACAACTTCCCATGTGTAGCTGTCAGAGGTGACAGTAAGATAGGAAGTGATTTTCAACCAATCAAAACATTGAATTTAGTTACTTGAAAGAACATGGCAAAAAATCCATTTTGGCACTTTGGATTTTTCTTCTCTTATATATGTTATCCCATCCACTATAAGGAAAGAAGGAAGGAAGGAAGGAAGGAAGGAAGGAAGGAAGGAAGGAAGGAAGGAAGGAAGGAAGGAAGGAAGGAAGGAAGGAAGAAGGGAAGGAAGAAGGAAGGGAGGGACGGAGGGAGGGAGAACTCAAAACAGTAAAACCTTTAATGATGTACACATCTGCTTTGAAATATTATACTTTACTCAGAGGTTAGCTTTTATTTTTGTCCTCATGATAAAAGACCACAGATTGTGTTTAGTATATTGTATCACATTTTACTACAGCTGTCATTTAATATTTGTTTCCTTAATTTGTGGTATTTTTCTTAGAGAAAATATGGAGTTGTATAGTAGTCACATTTTCATTTGTATACTATCTGGCTGTGCTTTTCCAAAACACACTAATAGTCACTGAACTCTGTCAACCTAACCTTGAGAAATTTTCCCCGGGTATACGAAATAGAATCAATTTACTCAGTTACAGTTATTGTGCAGTCAGTACATTGCTCTGTGGGGAGACACCAAAAAATGTTCCTGCTCTGAAAGAGAGCATAATGTCAAGAAGAAAAAAAGATAGTTCCAGTATCTAATGCTGCACTTATTTCACTTAGCATCATGCCCTTAAGGTCCATCCACTCCAAATCTTAGTGGTTGAAAACAACAGTCATTTTATTGCTCACCATTCTGTGGGTCAGGAATTCAAGTATGATTAATAGGAGACAGCTTGGCTCTTGCTCCATACAACACTGGTTGAAGTGGCTTGACTGGGGCTGCAAGGTCCAAGATAGCACACTAACATATCTGGGAATGTGATGCTGGCCGTTGTTCCCCACATAACCTGTCTCTGTACTTGGTAGTCTTAGTTTATTTTTATCATTTGGTAGTCTATAGGCTAAGCATCTTTCCAAGGGTGAAAATGGAAGTCTCAAGATGTCTTAAGACTTAGGGCCAGAAGTTACACAATATCACATCTGTTTCATTCCATTGGTCATAGCAGATTACAACACCAGCACAGATCAAGGGGAGGAGAAACTTCGTGTCTCCAAAAAAAATAAAAAGAATGATAAAGTCACATTACTAAGGGACTACATTGTAGCCATCTTTGAAAACAATATGCCAAGCACTTGTGAAACAAATGAGAACAAAAAATAGAGGAATAGATATGAAAGTTTCACATTTTTATAAGTAATTGTGCCGCAGAAGAATTTTAAGAAGCTGCTACAGTAATTAGAATGATCTAAGGTGGGCTATTCAACCTTTTTTGTTATTATTATCCATTTCCTTATAAACTTGAAATCACCAGGACATAGGACTATTGATAACAAAGTCCCTAAAAGAGTAAGGATAAGGAAGACAATCAAAATACAATCAGATTCAACTAAATTCAGGAAATTCAACTAAACGTAGGAAAGAACAAAACATCTTGAAATAATTAAAGACAAAAATTAATAAATTATAGAGCAGAATGACAATAGAATTGAAAAAGTAGAATCAAGAGAGCTGGTTCATCAGAAAGACTAATAAAATTGATAAACACCTAACAAGATTAAGAGATAATAAATGACAAACATTGTAGTAGGCCTTTGAAAAAAGATATCATTACAGAGGTTTTCTTCTTAATTATAGATGAATACTAATAGAGCTTTGTATTAGTAAATTTTTCCCAAAGAAAAATTACTTTTGGAGAAATATACAAATCAGAAGTTATTCAGGAAAGACGAGAAAACTGAATTAGAGCTATAACCAGGGAAGTGCCTGCAATGTTCTCAAAAAAGTTCCTTCAACGGAAAACTGCATTCTTAACATATATTTAGCAGCAAGTTAAATGAGTCAATAATTACAGTGCTTTTTAAATCAGTCAGGCACATAGAAATAGATGAAACTATTCCATTTTTTTTCTTAAAGGACTTAGAATCATTCAAGGTATCCCCAACAAGAAAAAGAGCAAACCAATGTTCCCCAAGGTGAGTTCTACAGAATTCTAGTCATCTGGGATTATGTTACATATTTCTTGGGGAAATTGGCAGTTTCTAGTTAAACATAATTCGGAAATACTAAGTTTACATATGTAAAACAAGTTTCTGACTAAAGGATTTAATCAGAGTATCTAAATGATAATGGGTAATATTAATCTGTGACCATTTCTTAACCTACTTTAACTGTGGAAAATGTTCTTGTCAGAAAAGGATTCTGAAAAAAATATGTTATTTAAAATACGACACAAGCCAATCTCAATTATACATAGAGTAAATCTTAAAGAATACAGGAAATCCACCACTATCTGAGAATAACCACACACAATAGCCAAGTATAGTTAATTCCAGTAATAGAATATGATAAAATCTGCTGATATAATCTATTACATCAAAAATAAAGTAAAAAAAAAAAAAGAGGATGTTAATAGGAATCAAAACATGCAATTAAATTCAGTATCCACTTATAAAACCTTAATCATCAATAAGTATATAAATATTTAATATAGTAAGGCATATCTATACAAAATAAATACAAAACAATATTATTCTGAGACAATAGCTAATGTCACATTTGATTATGACAGAAATATTTCCAATAAAGTCAGACACAAGATTAAGATACCACTATTTCCATTACTACTGCTATTATTCTCTACATTTACAATTTTTGGTAATTCCAGATGATGTAATAGGTAAGAAAAAGAATTAGTCTTATATAGGGAAAGATGATAAAATGACCATTATTTTATGATGACATAAATTGGAAGCATCTGTATCTGAGGAGGAAGAGGATAAGGGAATGACAACTAGAAGGACATCCATCAAAATATTAACTATAGTTCATTGGGGGAGAGGAATAAAATTTAGTCATTTTTATCTTTGACCTTTTCCGAGTTTCTCATGCTTTATGCCAGGAGATTACAATAATTCTATTCAAAAAATGTATTATTTCATAAGGGCATGTAAATTTTGTAGACAAAATGGTTGGGATTCTTAGTCTTAACCCAGTTCCACCTACACAGCATAATTTAGAACATTATCATGGGAAAGATGCATTAACTCTTCGAAAGAAACAACTACAGATCAGTCAAGCTGTACAAAATTTTTCTATCCACTGAGGATTCACAATCCCTTTAGCCTTAATTGGCAATTTGAAAAACGTACGTTGTTACTTTGAGGGATTTTCAATGGCATATTCAGATAATATTTTCCCAAATGTCCCTTTCAAACTCCCATCATTTACCCATCAGCCTTCCATATTGATCTCTAAAGAACACAAAATTACACACTGGTGGCCATTTTATGGTACATATTGTGGAGAAAGCTTCTTGCAAATTCAAGAATGCAGTTAGAGATTTAGTAGGAGCCAAAAAAGTTAACATTAGCTGAAAACAGAGAACCATGATTATTTTTAACTCAAGGAACACATGAAAAACTCCAGAAAATCCAAGAGAATATGTATCTTGACACAGCAAAATTTTAAACTATCCTCATTAATTAGCTACCATGAATGTTATTTACTAATTCATTGACATAAATGGTAAAGATACTCTTAATTTTTTTCAGAAGGCTACTTAAAATCAACATATGCATTAACAATCATAATGACACAGTTAATGAGATTAGACCAGTGATTCTCAAATGTCCACCAGAGGGAATACTTAACAAGATCTAGAGACATATTTGGTTTTGGAAATTATGAGTAAGGGTGCAATTGGCATCTGTTGGGTGTAGTCCAATAAACATCCTGCAATGCACAGGATAGTCCCCAAAAACAAAGAATTATCTGGCCCTCCATGTCAATACTATCAAGTTTAGTAACCCTGGATTAAATAATATGTTATATTGTGTTTGTGATTTGTTTAGAAAAAACTTCTATTTTCTTCTCAAAGAAGGCGAATTTTTTTGTATATGAATTGACATGTAACTGGGAATCTGTATATGATTTATTACTCTATTTTCTGAGTGCTAACTTATTTTTGAATAATTTAGTTATGTTAACTAATGTAAACTTCACCACAACTTTATGAAGCACTGTGGCAGAAAACTAAATGACCGTACTAGCCATTATTCTCATCTTCCCCAGTCGTGAAGCTGGGCACATGGTTACTCACCCAAAGAACGCATTTCTCAACGTCCCTTGTAGCTAGAGGTGACTTTCCAGCAAAGGATAATGATATAATATATGAGCGATTCCCAGGTATTTCCTGTAAAGAAACAAGAATTATCATACAATCCCCTCATCCTTTTCTCCTTTTTGCTAGATGAAGATGGTGAACATTTTAGTAACCACTTTGGACCCACATGTTGCAGCTGGGTGTGAGAATTATAAGGCCAATTTTCCTACTCTAAACACCTTTAGACTACTGTGTTTCCCCAAAAATAAGACCTACCCTGAAAATAAACCCTAGTTAAGATCTCAGCAAGATGGACACATTTAGTACCTTATGACGATGTTCCAGAAGAAGATGACATGACTGTATTTGAATAAATGTAGATTGTTATACATAAAAAAATAAGACATCCCCTGAAAATAAGCCCTAATGGAGCAAAAATTAATATAAGACCTGTTTTCTTATTTTTAGGGAAACATGGTATTATGTGAATGAAAAATAAATTCCTGTGTTTTTCTCATCCACTGTAGTTAGAATATTTATTATTATAGATTATCCCCTTTGAGCAATTACACAGGTTCTATGATTATCACCATTTTAAATATGAAGATCAGAGAAATTAAGAAACCAAACCAAAGCAACAACTAGTGAGTTGTAAAAGCTGAGGTCAAACCAACTGTAACTCCAGAACCCCATGGTGCTGGCCACCATGCAATGCTACCTGAGTAACTAGAGTTTATAAAAGTCATTGTACTATTGTAACAGCATGATTCCAAGAAACTCCTAAAAGATTTTCCACACTGGTTTTCAAAAGGAATTGGCATTTACAAAAGGAGAGGGGATAGTTACATGACATCTGAATGAAGCAACAGTCTCAATTCCATTGAAAACTTAAGGGAAAAATTAAAGAGCTTTAAACTTCTGATTGAACCATGGCACCGCTGAATGAGTCACACAGAGTTGGTGGGCTACACTGACAATAGGGACAGACTAATGGTGTCGTGGGTCTTGGTACAGGTCACTACCAGCCTGATAGTAAGTTGAAAAGGCAACCTAGGAAGAAGGGGTAGCATACACAAAGCCAATAACTTAATAAAAAACAAGAAATGTAACAAGAGAATCTCTATGCTATTTAACAGAAATAATCCTGATCTACTGCCAAGGAGTAGGATTATCGGTGTTACATAGGAAGTGTCATAATATCTGCTTTAAGCCGGAAATATTTCACCTCACGAATCATAGGGGAAAGTGTAGGATATACTATTTTGAGGATATATAAATGTCCTCAAAGTTTGACAGCTGTAGTGCTAAATAGTCAGGCCTCGCCAGAACTACACCAGGAAAGCCATTAGAAGCCAGTCTCCCTGTCTCCCTGTCTTGATCATGTTTTCATGCATTTCTGCTTTTTTATGCTAGATTACTTTATTCATCTGCCACTCTTCCAGGGGTCCTTTCTGCTTCAACTTGCACAAGTCTCCAGTGAAGACTTCAGCTCTCCCTACACAATGACTCTTCATTTGTCACTGTGATACATATACCTAAGGTTAGCTGCCTTCAGCAGGTCTGTTGCCCCATTCTAAATTCCTCAGAGATGGATCTGATTGGCTTTCTTTACATTTTTTTGAGCCAGGCTGTGTAAGTCCTAAGTTCCTGCCATGCTGGACTTGCTATCTTGGGGTAGATGTACATCCCTGGTCTAATAAGTATCAGCCAGATAGTGTGGTTACATGGTACATGACCAGAACACACCCACTCATTAGCTAGCAAAGACCACAGCAGCTTCCCTTAGAAGGTGCTGAGGAAATAACATGCCACTGTAAACAAGTCTGGTACAGCTTTGATTTTTTTTTCTCAACTGAGAAACCATTTTCAACTCAGATACTAATCAAGAAATGATTCTTTCTGCCAAATACACTAGAACGAAATATGCTTACAATGGCAGTAGTGGGAAAGAACACAGAGGCAGCTGGACAGAGCACACAGAACACAGCAGAGCAAAACACCGGGGTCGGCCCAGAATGTGTGGGCAGAGAGCAGGGCAGCAGCACTAACACATGGGGAAAGAATCTGTATCAGATAGGATTCATCATGTTTGAGTAAAAAAAATTTACTCGGGCCAGCTCAAGTATATAAGAAGATAATGGATTGGATGGATATAGGGGGACCATTCAGAACTAAGAGGAAAACTCAAGTAGCAATGAGTAGCTTTTAGAGAATCTAAGTTACATGGAACTACTTGAGAAGTTCGTCCAGGTTCGCTAGAGCTGGAATGAACAGGTCCAACCATTTTCAGTGTATGTGTCGCTCTGCCCACTACACAAATTCTCAATTTCAGGAGTGCCAGATTAAGCTTGAGGAGGAAAAGAAAGCACTGTACTGACAGATTGTACCTAAAGTTAATGAGAGAATTCCCCAAAAGAAAACCAGATGCTATTTAAAAGTTAAGGGGGCATGGTTGTTGGACAGGAAATAATAACAACAACAATAATAATAATAATGCTCATTACAGAAACTGTTTCTTGAGCAATAAGCAATTAGTAGATGCAGTTTGCAGAATAATAATAATAATTATTATTAATAATAATGCTGAAAACTCTTCAAGAATACTGTTGAAAGGACTGATTCGTAAAAGTGTAAACTGAACAAACGCAGCGGAAACTAAACCAAATCTTCCACTGGAAATAAAGATAATAGGTAAAGTATACATAACACTTCCTATGTGTTAGAAACCTTCTAAACACATTTCATTTGTTAAATCATTTAATCTTCACTTCAACCCCATGAACATGTCAATTAAATCTCAGTTAGAGAAAGAAAAGCAAGGCACTGAGAGGTTAAGTGACTTCCATGAAAGTCCGCGTTGGAAGCAGCCGAGCTCAGATCAGAAACCCCCTCTGGCTCCTCTCCACATTCTACCCAAGGGGGACCCATTGCAAGGTTCTTAAGAGAGAAGGGGAAAAGGAAATGTGCTACAGAAAGGCCAAGGAACTAGAGAACAGAAGCAGCAGAACAGAGACAAAGCAAGAGGAGAAATCTAAAATTAGATAAAACCAGATCTCCTGACAATATGTCACATTAAGGATTTCACTGACTTTTCAGTTAAGGACAAAATAGGAATTAAGAGAGAAACTACTGCATATTGCTTATGTTTTCTTGAATCTAAAGGTGCTGAATCAGTTCATTATATAGTAGATTTCTTATTCTGAATTACAAGGTCAGACATTCCCAGCTAATCCTGTGCTTATATCTTCCCAGATTAAAGCTTTCCCCACTGCAGACCCCTCCAACAAGAGTTGTTACAGATAGTTGAAGTGGTGGCTGAGACTTGGATAGTTTCAGTTTATGCTGCTATACAAGGAATACATTTTGTATAGTTTTCCACCCTACTTTTAAATAACATTTAAACAAGAGAAATTCCTGCTAACCAGATTAATTTCACTCTGGTTTAATTCCAGGAAAAGAGGATGAAGGAGTGAGAGGGCCAGGGAGAACCTGGCTGTAATGGTCTGTATCTCTTCATTGGTTAATTGTTTATATTGCAGAGTCTTAAGAATTTCACTTCTTTCCCTTCCTGTTTATCTTCATGAATAAATTAAATGGGACTCCAAATTGCAATTGTTTGTAAACAACAGAGATTATTTGGTTGGTAGGAAAGGCTTGTCTACAGTTTTAGATAAACTTAAATTCTGTCTACTAGAAATGGCCAAGCATAAGTCCTAAACTAACAAACTGACTATCTCAGGTTTGCTGCTTATAATATGGCTAATTGCCCACTGAGGATAGACTAAACTGTGTAGTTACAGGATTGCACGACCAGTACACATCCAACAGTATGGTAAATAAATAGGGAATTCTAGGGGTTCTGTCTCCACATCCTCCTTTTATAGTCATACCTGAATTATTTCCAAAAAATAAAAGACAGGAGTCAGAGCCATCCAAGGGCAAGAAGAAATGAGTTTCCAATGTCGTTTATCTTTCCCTTCCTACGCTCTCATATTTCTTAAATTAAAACACACACACACACACACACACACACACACACACACACACATACACACACACACACATATACACACACACACACACCCCAATAGCAACAAAAACACTTCTTTTTTCTCTCTAGTAAGAAACACTGAGCTAAAACACTTGAAGAAAAAAAAAAAGACAGAGGCCTCAGAAATATCACTTCTTAGTTGACACCAAATTTTAAACCTAGTTCTATTTTTCACTTTTTTTCTCTTAGCTGTCATTTTCTGTTTAGATTTATAGAGATATAACTGACATATGACATTGTCTAAGTTTAAGGTATACAATGCATTGATTTGAAACATATATTAGGAAATGATTACCACAGTAGGGTTAGTCAACACCTACATCACCTCGCACACGTGTGTGTTGAAAACATTTAAGATATACTCTCTTAGTAACTTTCATGTATTTATAATGATTAACTATAGTCAACTTGTTGTACATTAGATCACCAGAACTTATTCATCGTATAAAGTAAAATTTATTATTTTTGACCAACATCTCCCCCACGCCCAGCTCCTGGTGACTACCATTTTACTCTCTGTTTCTATGAATTCAGGTTTTTAGATTCCACAAATAAGTGATACCATACAGCATTTCTCTCTGTCTGACATTTCATTTAGCATCATGCCCTCAAATTCCATCCATGTTGTTAAATAGCAGGATTTCCTTCTTCCTATATGGTTGAATAATATTCATGTGTATCTATCACATTTTCTTCTTTTTTAAATTAAGTGTATTGGAGTAACATTGGTTAATAACATCATATTTTCTTTATCTAATTCATCCATAGACAGATACTGAGGTTGTTTTCACACTTTTGCTATTGTAAATAATACTGCAGTGAACATGGGAGGATAGATATCTCTCTGAGGTTGTGACTTCATTTCATTTGAATATACACCCAGAAGTGAGCTTGCTGGGTCATATGGTAGTTCTATTTTTAATTTTTTGAGAAACCACTATACTATTTTCCATAATGGCTGTATCAATTTACATTCCCACCAAAAGGACACAAGGTTTGCGTTTTCTCCACATCCTCACCGACATTTATTATCTCTTGTATTTTAGATGACAGATATTATAACAGGTGTAAAGTGATACCTCATTGTAGCTGTGATTTGTATTTTTCTGGTATTAGTGATGTTGAGTATTTTTTTATGTACCTGGCTGTTTGGATATCTTCTTTGGAAAAATATCTATTCAGTTCCAGTGCCCATTTTTTAATAGGATTGTTTCTTTGCTGTTGGGCTGTATAAGTTCTTTATATTTTTTAGATATTAACCCTTTAGCAGATATACAATTTGCAATTCTTTTCTCCCATTCCATAGGTTGTCTTTTGATTTTGTTGATTGTATCTTCTTCTGTGCAGAAGATTTTTAGTTTGATGTCATCCCATTTATTTATGTTTTACATTTGTTGCTTGTGCTTTTGGTGTCATAGCCAAAAAAAAAAAAAAAAAAAATCATTGCCAAAACTAATTGCATGAATTTTCTCTATGTTTTCTTCTAGAAGTTTTATGGTTTCAGATCTTATGTTTAAGTCTTTAATCCCTTTTGAGTTAATTTTTGTGCATAGTATAAGATGGGGGTCCAATTATATTCTTTTGCATGATTATCCAATTTCCTAACACCACTTATTGAAGAGTATATTCTTTCCCCATTAAATATTTTTGGATCCTTGACTGTAAACATGAGGCTTTATTTCTGGGCTCTCTATTCTATTCCATTGGTCTTGTGTCTGTTTGTATGCCAGCACCATACTGTTTTGATTACTATAACTGTGTAGCATAATTTGAAATCATGAAGATTAATGTCTTCAGCTTTGTTCTATCAAGATTGCTTTGGCTGTTTGGGGTCTTTTGTGGTTCCATATGAGTTTTGAGATTGTTTATTCTATTTCTGTGAAAAATGTCATTGGAATTTTGATAAGCATCACATTGAATCTGGAGATGACTTTGGGTAGTATGAACATTTTAATAATATTGATTATTTTTATCCATTACACAGAATACCTTCCATTTGCTTGTGTCTTCTTCAATTTCTTTTATTAAAGTATTATAATTTTCAGTTTACAGATCTTTTACTTCCTTGGTTAAATTTATTCCTAAGTATTTTATTGTTTTTGATGTTATTGTGACTGGGGTTGTTCATTTACTTTTCAGAGATTTTATTATTAGTATATAGAAATGCAACTGATTCTGAATGTTGATTTTGTATCCTGAAATTTGACTGAATTTTAACTTTAAATCTAATAATTTTTTGGGTGGAGTCTTTAAGATTTTCTAAATATTTGATCATATCATCTGCAAACTAAGATAGTTTTACTTCGTCCTTTCAAATAAGGATGGCTTTTATTTCTTTGTCTTGCCTGATTGCTCTGGCTAGGACTTCCACATTGAGTACTAGTGGTGAGA
The DNA here is from genome assembly GCF_057876585.1 of Rhinolophus sinicus. Taxonomy (NCBI): domain Eukaryota; kingdom Metazoa; phylum Chordata; class Mammalia; order Chiroptera; family Rhinolophidae; genus Rhinolophus; species Rhinolophus sinicus. The sequence continues at coordinate 162,530,386 of NC_142516.1, forward strand.
GTGGGCACCGTTGTCTTTTCCTGAGGACTTTAAAAACCTTTGCATGAATCATGGTGTGAACAGGCATTCCTTTCCTTTCGAGTTTTATTTCTCAACAATTAGCTGTTATGTGCCAGATGCTGTTCTAGGCACTGGAGATATAAATAAGTCAACAAACCATTCAAAAACCCTGCCCTCATGAGGCTTGTATTCTAGTAGAGAAAGAAGATAATAATCATGTTTTTTAAAATATGCAATTCTAAGTAATAATAAGTGTTGTGAACATTCAAACAGAATCATTAGCTAGAGAGTAACTGGCGGGAGACTAAATAATCAGAATAGCTTCTGGGGAAAGGACTCTCTGTGAAAATGGTATTTGAGCTGAGTTCTGAACAATGAGAAGTTACCAGCCATGTAAAGGTTAGGTGTAGACTATTCTGAGTATAGAAAACAGCCCATGATAGCACTCTGAGGGAGGAACATGCAAGACATATTAAGGAGGTGGAGTGATCCAATGTACTGAACCATAGTAAACAAGTGGGAGAGTGTAGGAAATAAGTTGGAGAAGCACGTAAGGACCAGAACCTGAAGGGCCTTGTAGGCCAGGGCAAGGTACATGGGTTGCATACTAACTGAAATGGAAAGCCACTGGAGAGTTTTAAGAAAGAGAGTGGTTTGATCTAAGTCATGAAATATTTATTGATATATTTAGGTGACATATTTAACATATACATTAACATACATGAAATATGTGTTTTAAAGTTTAGCAAAAACACACATCAAATATCTAGTCTTGGTCACTCTTAGGAAAGGGAGAGATTAGGCGATAGAGATGTGGTTACAGGTGGGACTTCCGTTTTATCTGTATTGTTTACATCTTTTGCAATGAGGACATATTTATATATGACTTGAAGAATTAAATTTAAAAATAAAACAAATAACTGAAGAAAAACTTTTAGGTGTAAGCCAGAAAAATAAGTCATTGTCAGACTTAGCCCTAAGATCAGATTTTTTTTTTTTTCAGAAAGAGTCATACAATCTATACGGAAGCACAGGTTTAAACATCCATATGTTTAGATATTGGAAATGAAATGACATCCAGTGTAAAAACTTGTAAGATATGTTCATCTTTATATCATTCTGAATTAGTACATGTGTGCTATACACACAGAAATTACTCTTATTAACTTTTGTTAGTTTGAAACCTCTGAAAGACGATATGAAGAAAAGAGAAGCAAGATGTATTCCTGAGGTTCTCTTGTATCATACAGTTCTGAAAGAAACACAGAAGCAATTCTGTTATCAGTAACTGTTTATAAAAATCCAGTCTGGTATGCAGGTCCAAACATGAGCATCTTGCTATCAGTATGATCACAGACAGGTAGTAAGTCTTTCTTAAATCAGGTGCAAGAGCAGATGTGATTCCTGTGGGTTTTTTTTTTTTTCTTTCATCATACACAGACACCCTTTCAGACTATTTGACATGGTTAGAAAAACATATATATTTCAAACCCAAAGAGAGCTTATAAAAACATCACTATTTAGTAAATAGGTAAAACTTTAGTCCTAGATAAGAAAGAGCTGTAAACATGGTTTTGGATCTATACATACTTTTTTTTAATCACTTGTCTTTAACTTCAATATTATATTCATTATACTTATTAAAGACAATTCAAGTCTGAATTTTAATTACTCAGGACCTAGTGGGCCCCATGGCAGAGAGCAAGACCAAATATTTTGGGCCTAAAAAATAGTTCTTAACTTGATCAACATAGTCATCAATACCTGTCTAGACAATGTACCAGCTTGAGAAGTAATTCACCTATTGGACTCTTGTATGAAGAACAATCAGAGGGGATCAGTGGTACATGTGAGGAAATCAAAGAAGAGGTTTGTACAACATCCATATGAGAGAACATGATTAAGCTCTGGGGATGATGCTTCACTTGAAGAGAAGATTCAAGAGATTGTGAAGTAGGTGGAATGAGCAGGACTAGATATGTGAACATAGGAGAGAAAGAAGGTGATGGGATAATGTATCACAGATTTATGGCAGAGACGTGTGAAACATCTATCAGGATTCTGACTAAGTATGGGTACTAGAGTTTGGACACTTCCAGTTTGCATAGCTTTGCAATGTGGAGATATTTTAAACAATCATTTGGATAATATTCTGTATTCATCAGGAAAATTTTTACCCTCTAGACAATCTCTAAGGATTCTGAGAAACCGTAATGCAGAATTAGTCCTTGAAAGAAGCTTGTGATTCTGCACCTGACAGCACTGATATTAGCTGACCTCTAGAAATGCTGAGTGAAGTAGCTATAAGCCAGAGGAGCAAGGAAAGCATCATTGTCTCTGGGAACTGCACAAGAATGACAGGGAGCTCAGAGAATGGTGGTAAGCTCAGGGCAAGAATATTTGGAGCACAATCCCTTGCTAAGTATTTCTGGGGGGAAAGAAGCTGTTCTCTATAAAAGCTCCTAACAGATGCTGCCGATTATCTACCTATAATGTTAGAATCCAGAAATTCTAAATCAACCTGTGACAATTTGAGCTACTCTCCTAAGTATTAGTAACAGAGAATCTGAAGAAAGAGTAAAAGTGGAATATGATGGAGGCATCCGTTTGATTTAGCCTATGTATAGAATTAGAATTAAACATGTGCATTTATGTATATACATAAATATATATTGCATAATAATATATTGCATAATCAATGCATAAGTGTATATATACAGAGTGAAAAAGAGAGAAGAAAGTTAGAAATTTTTATACGTTTATGAAATATGGCTGCACTCCTTTGTTACATAATCTTTACCACCACCACCACCATCACGACCAAATATCTTGTTAGTTGGATGACAAATCTTTTTTCTAATCTCCTCCTTAGAGACACATTTTAAAATATAATTCTTAAGCCTCTAGAAGTTATCTTTTGTCCTGCAGTTAATCTTTTAATAAGACCAATTTAGCTGTAACATAAATGGTAATGAATAGTATTCTACTTACTGCACAATTCTGAACTTGCTCAGAGATTGCCTCTGAGCAGGCTGGGCTCACCCATGGGCAGAGTCGGTTAGGAGACGCTTGGTATGGTTTCAGAACCGTAGAGGAGACTCAGGTTTTTGCCCCTTGTTAAACATTCTGGGAAGAGTTATTTAAGATTTATCAGCCCTTAAACGAGCTTCCTGTATAAAATAACTGCATTAGGCATAATGTCTGAACTTAAAATCTGAGGAATACAGGATTCAGATGTGGGTAAATGCATGACAAGAGCAGGACTGTATTTGCAAAAAGGCAAATCAGCATAAAACAAGACAAATAGCATGACTGACCATCACCAGAGTGAGTTAGAACATCACCTGTGAATGAGGTATATTACTAGATATGAAACACAGTAATAATATTCCATTTTAATTTCTTGGGTTGTATGTCTATTTTCTTTTTTTTCCCCCACAGATTTACACTACCATTATTGGTGTGATTTAATTTGTCACTGTTGAGTAGCCTGCTATTTGGAATGAGCTTGCATTCCATCTGTTGGAAATGAAGGATTTGCAAGTGGCATTGTTCCATATTTTCTTAAGGATTTAAGGTATCACTAACTTTCAACTGACTCTACTAAGGGGCTCTTTGCCAGGATCCTACATGATGCCAATTTTCATTCAGGCTCCATAATATTTATTAATACAGTTGTGCACAAATTTTTCTTTAAGTATCAAACATGCCAAAAGAGGTATTTGTTTTTCTACTTTTCTATGCCCATATTTAAACATGTTACGTAAATATGTCCACACCTAAATCTGTCCTATCTTGTTGATTCCTTTTTAAAATTCACACCCTGTCTTATATAAACGCAACCCAACCATGAAAGTAATTTGTTCATGAGTCATAACCTTACAAACATTGAAGTAATTGTAAAAGCATCTCTTGTTAGTTTGCAATTAGGGTATTAAGTTTGATAACCTGCTGTATTAGATTTTAGAAAAAAAAGTCATAAAGGGTTTTATTTCTTAATGCTCAATAACACTTAATCATAAACACATACAAAGACAAAGCTAAATATATATCCATTTTAACACCTACAAAAATAATTAGTTTTCCTGGATGTATCATGGCAGAGGGTGCTGTTTTTTTTCTTTTAAAGAGTATGTACAGACTATATAAACTGAACAGGTACTTATAGGCATGCCACAGTATGCTGGAATGGTCTGTGTACTCAATTAACATAATAATACTTTTAAGTGCATCAGAAAACAATTACCTGTTGTATGGCTGCTATGCAGGGTCTCAGCTCCCTCTCCCCGCACAAGAACGCAGGATATGGTGAGGCCAAAAAGGAACACCCATGGAGCGAGAGATAGGAGAGTCGTACCACGATATTCTCAATAGCGGCTGGTCAAGACACAAAAGCAAACATCTGCCAGTACCCCAATAGGGGGTCTTCCTGCACCGCAGTCTCACTGCCGGCTGGGCAAGACACAGGAAGTAGGATCCACATGATCCACAAACTGCCAGTCGCACTTGCTAACCTCACTTGCTGGCCGCAACCCTCCCTCCACTTCTCTGCCAACAAACCAACCCCCACGTGAGGCCAAAAGCCTGAAAACTGCTCTCTGGGACTCTGTCCCCACAATAGCTATGAATTTGAACCAAGTATGCTTTAGACTTCATCAACACTATATTTAGCAGTGATTCAGAGAAGGTGCAATTCAGTGCAAGAAGATTACAAAGGTAAATACATTCCTATTCAACAAGATGGGGCTATCTTTCTAGTTCCCAAATTAGAAAGGTCAAGAATGGGTTCCTCCTAGAAACCATTGGAGCAGGCTAAGTTCTAGGAAGGAGCACATTATCTGCCCAAACTCTCCTGATAAAGCAGGGTCTCACGCCAGCTGGAGAATCTCTTAGCAGAGAAGCCAGACCCCTCCCTCTCACTCACTTGCCTTACGTCGAACATCCTTAATACCTGGCAAAGCTAGTCCCTTCTCTCCAACATCACCAACATGTTCTACATTGGACTTCTACACATTTCTTATCCTTTACTGAAATATTCCTGAAATTGGTCTACTAGTTTCCAGTTTAAGCCCCTTCCGATGTAGTCACTACATGTTTAAAAACAAATCTCATCACACCATTCTTGCTTAACATATTCTAATAATCTCCTCAATAACTCCAGGACTCCAGGGTAATATCTCTATTTATTAGCTCGAGAACTACTAAATTGCACTTTTTTTCAAAGCCCATTTTCCATTGTCATGCCCACTTGGTGCCTACCCTCAGACACCCTCTGCTCTGAGTCCTCTAAACACACTGTGCTCTCCCACTTAGGGCTCCTTGCCGAGAATGCTATTGAAAAGTTAGCTCAAGTATTTTTCTCTTTCTCAGAAGATTTCTCAGAAAGCCTGCACTACAAGAATGTGTGATGTGGTAAAAAGCTTATTCTGCAGAGCAGCTGGTGTGTGGAAGTGCTGGATCAAAGTCTAATTCTCTGGCTAGCTGTGTGATGTAGATATAATGGGTTGGTCCTTACAAATAACAGCCAACCATATGCATCCTCGTTAGGGGAGAGCTGCTACCAAGGAAGAGGACAAGTAGTGGATGCCTGAGCACCCATGGTCCTTCATGCTCTGGCTGCAACATTTCTTCATTGAGATATAATTGACATATAATATTGTGTAAGTTTAAGGTGTATGTTGATGTGATATATTTATGTATTGCAATACAATTACCACCTTAGCATTAGCTAATACCTCTATCATGTCACATATTTATTAGTTTTTATTTTGTGGTGAAAGTATTTATAATCTAGTCTCAGCAACTGTGAAATATGTGATACAATATTTTCTTTTATTTTTCAATTAAAGTTGGCATTCGATATTATTTTATATTAGTTTCAGGTGTACAACATAGTGGTTAGACACTCATATAATTTACTAAGTGATTCCTCCCAGTGAGTCTAGTACCCACCTGGCACTATACATAGTTGTTACCGTATCATTGACTATATTCTCTGTGCTTTACTTTACATTCCCATGACTATTTTGTAGCTACCAATTTGCACTTCTTAATCCCCTCACCTGCACCCAGCTCCCCAACCCCTTCCCGTCTTGCAAACCATCAGTTTGTTCTCTGTATCTATGAGTCTGTTTTGTTTGTTTGTTTGTTTGTTTGTTTTGTTCTTTAGATTCCACATACAAGTGAGATCATATGGTATTTGTCTTTCTCTGTCTGACTTATTTCACTTAGCATAATACCTTCTAGATCCATCCATGTTGTCGTAAATGGTAAGATTTCATTACTTTTTATGGCTGAGTAATAGCCCATGGTATGTATGTATCACCTCCTCTTTATCCAGTCTTATCCAGTCATCTATTGATGGGCACTTAGGTGCCTTCCGTATCTTGGTTATTGTAAATAGTGCTGCAACGAACATAGGGTTGCATATATCTTTTTGAATTAGTGTTTTGGATTTCTTCAAATAAATACCCAGAAGTCGAATTATTGGGTCATAAGGTAGCTCTGTTTTTAATTTTTTTGAGGAAACTCCATTCTATTTTCCATAGGGGCTGCACCAATTTGCAATCCCACCAACAACGCACAAGTGTTCCCTTTTCTCCACATCCTCCCCAACACTTTGATTTACTGATGATGGCCATTCTGACAGATATGAGATGATATCTCATTATGGCTTTTTAATTTGCATTTCTCTGGTGATTATTGACGTTGAGCATCTTTTCATATGTCCATTCAGGTCCTTTGCCCTTTTTTAAATTAGATTGTTTTATAATATATACCATAATCACAGTGCTGTGCATTAGATCTCCACAACTTATTCATCTTCTAACCACAAGTTTGCACCCTTTAACTAACATGTAACATTTGACAAGCGAGACAAGAATACTCAATGGGGAAAGGACAGTCTCTTCAAAAAATGGTGTTGGAAAACTGGACAGCCACATGCAGAAAAATGAAAGTGACTGGACCTCTGTCTCAACGCTCGCTCTCTCTCTCTCTCTCTCTCTCTCTCTCTCTCTCTCTCACACACACACACACACACACACACACACACATTGAAATGGATTGAAGACTTAAACATACGACTTAAAGTAAAACTCCTGGAAGAAAATATAGGAAAAAACTCCTTGACATTGGTCTTAGAAATTATTTTTTTAGATATAAGCCCAAGCCACAAAAGCAAAAATCAACAAGTGGGACAACATGAAACTGAAAAGCTTCTGTATAGCAAAAGAACAATCAACAAAATGAAAAACCAATCTGTACAATGGGAAAAAAATATTTGCAAATCACGAATCTGAAAAGGGGTTAATAGCCAAAATATTTATACAAGTCATATAACTCAATAACAAAAAATAAACAATCCAATTCTAAAAATGGGCAGAGGAACTGAATAGACATTTTTCCAAAGAAGTCATACAAATGGACACCAGGCACGTGGAGAGGTGCTCAGCATCACTGATCATCAGGAAAATGCAAATCAAAACCACAATGAGATATCACCTTACATCTCTCTGTGACAGTTTGCAAGCCTGCCAGCCACACTCCTGTCATTCCTGAACTATGATTTTTCTCTGCTCTCTTCTAGCCATTCTGGATCCGTACAAACCATTTCCAGCACTTCATTTTCTGCTGCTTCTATGTGACTAGACAGTTCACTCTCTAAACTTGGTTTGGTCTTAAATATACTTAGTGTGTGTGTGTGTGTGTGTGTGTGTGTACATATGTATACACACACATATATACACATATATGTACATCTATAGTAAGCATACACACACACACACAGATACACCTACTATATATGTATATGTGTGTGTATGTTGACCCTTGAAAAACACGGTCGACTTACACAAGGATTTTTTTTCAATAAATACAGTCTGCCCTTCATATCTGCAGATTCAACCAACAACCACAGGTAGAAAACAGTATTTTCACATTCCCAACTTTGACTCCCCAATTGCAGATTCCTAATGGCAGATCAGAAATACTGTTTTCATTGAGTTTGGTGGAATTGTTGCATATAAAGGGTTGACTATAGAGTTAAACATTATACACAGATTTTCAACTGGTAGGGGAAGAGGTGCCCCTAACTCCCCATGTTGTTCAAAGGTCAACTGTATATACATATATATATAATAGTATATATAATATATATACTACTAATACATATACTGGGGATGCCAAAAAAATGTATACAAGTGGACACTTTTGTCAATGTTGCTCAAGCAGTAGTTTGCCATGATCAGAAGCGTTTGGATGCTGATGGTGACCACTTTGAGCACCTCTTGTAATTGCAGAAGTCAAATGTGACTTGTATTCATCTTTTGTTATCGGTATATATTGAGCGTTACAATTTTAATATAGTTCTCCTTTCTTAAAAATGTGCATACATTTTTATGTCTCTCTCTCTCTCTCTCTCTCTCTATATATATATATATATATATATATATATATATATACACACACACATATATACATATATATACAAATATATGTATATATATATATATATATATACACACATACTTATATATATATATATATACATAATTTCCCATACACATTTTTATATACAAAAATCCCTTCAACTGTAGTTTTTTGCCCACATTAATTTGACAAGGCTGCATTTTCCTACACTTTTGTGACCTAATCTCTTCTCTGTATACTCACCCTGGAACTGATGACCTATTCTGAGTCACATAATAGCAATAATTATCATTTATGATACGCCTACTGTGTACCAGGCAAGGTACGAGATACTTTGGATATATCGTATGACTTTCCCCACAATCTCAGGAGTGGGTATAACTACCACCACTTTAAAATTGAGGAAGTGAAAGCAGAGAGGTTGAGTACTTGTTCAATCATGACTCATAAGTGCAATATTACTGCAAATATGCACATAGCAAGGCAAGTGAGAGAAATGTAGGAGAATAGAAAATGGTGTAAGTGTGTCTGGAAGGGTAAGGGAGAAAAGATTAGGGAGAAAAAGAGCACAACTCAGAGGGATTTATACAGCATAGCGCTCTACACTAGTTGACATGACCATCAGACCCAAAATCCCTCACCCCCATCTTCCAATTCCCAGATCTGACCTCACACCTGAAAGACCCAAATTCTCATGACAACTTGTTCTGTTGTCCAGGCCTAAGGAATGTGTGTCACATAGAGGTAAGGACAGGTCCTCAATCCTGAGTGGATGGGTCAAAAGAAGTTGACAACTGGGGAGACAGAAAGTGGAAATCAAGCCTATTACCAATGGATCATTAGCTGCTTTGCTGAGTTACAGAATTTTGTAAGAAAAAATTCCAACCAGGATTTTTCAAAGAGGTGACATCAGAATATATACAACACTTGGCCAGAAATCAAAAGCTTTATCTTTCTGCAGTTGGAAGGCAAGGTTGGAAAGAAAAAAAAATTGGACAAACTAATGGAATTGTCTCCCTCAAGATTAGGACTTTAATGAAGGTTCCTGCTCTGAAAAATAATCATTATAATAGCAATTACCATTTAATAAACACCTATTTTGTGCAAGGTGCTTCACCTTCCTGGTCTCATAGACCTTACAACAACTTTGTAGAATGAATAATATAATCCCTATTTCACATGTAATGAAATCAATGTTGCAAAAGATAGAAGAACCTGCTATATCAGTCAGAGTTCTCCAGAGAAATCAAACCAATAGGATACATATATCCTATTTTTAAAAAGTAGATATGCAAAGATATTTATTATAAGGAATTGACTCACACAATAATGGAAGCTGAGAAGTCCCAAGATTTCTAGTCAGCCAGCTAGAGCCCCAAGACAGTCAATGGTGTAGTTCTAGAAAAAGGCCGCCAGGCTCATGACCCAGGGACAGGTGATGTTTCTGAGGCAGGAAAAAGCAACAAGGTCCCAGTTCTAAGGCGATCAGGTAGGAGGAATTCCCTCTTATTCAGGGAAAGGTCAGACTTTCTGTTCTATTCAGGTTTTCAACTGATTGGGCGAGGCCCACCCATGTTAGAGTGGGCAATTGCTTTACTCAGTCTATTGATTTAATGTTAAACTTATCCAAAAACACTCTCATAGGGACACCCAGAATAGTATTTGACCAAGCATATGGGCGTCGTATGACCCAGTTAAGTTGACACATAAAATTAACCAGCACACTTGCCTAAAGCTATCTAATTAGTAAATGCTGGAGATGTGATTTAAACCAGGTCTGTCTTCATCAAAAGCCTGCAGTTATTCCTCTACGTCAGAAACGTGGGACCACAAGAATTACTTAGAGTGCATAATTTTGTTGGTTAAAAGTTGTGCCAAGGTAACAGAAAAATTAGTCAATGAGTGATTTTACGTATATCTATATACATGTTTATATGTATAAACACACATAACACAACACACACACACACACACAATTTCAGAACATTAGCTGTATTGGTAAACTCATTTATTTTTGTACTTGAACCAAACGAGGTATGCTGGAGCTGCTACACATCAGAAAAGGAGAAAAGGGCTAAGAGTGCTGAAATTGCTATGGCATAGGGAGAAGCCAGCCACCTGGATTTCTTTCATTAATGCAGGAAATTTTTTCTCAATGGCCACAAGTTTCAGAACCTCAAATTGATCACTTGTCACTGATTATATTCAAATAAAGAACAAAAATTTAAGTTGAAAAGAATCCTTCTTTATACGTGCAATGGTACTTTTTCTTGCAATGGCTCAAGAGAAAGGGAGAATCACATTTGGGGGTTGGGGGGTGTTAAAAGAAGGAAGTCAACCTGCAAAATACAGGTGATCAGTAATCGTATTCTGTCCAGACAGCTTAACAAGATTCTGGAAATCAAACATCAGGAATATATTATGGAACGAACTGCCTAAAATTATGTCAATTTCTTTCTCTTTTGTTCCCATTGTTTCATATGACATTATATTCTACAAAAGGGGAAACATACTACTCCAAATAAGACTGGTAAAGGATAAATCTTTATGTATAGAAATTACAACTCATTGTTAGATAAAAAATAGTGATGCATGAATGCTATTCATAGAACTAGTATAACCATATGCCCTCTCCTCAGTGCAGTTTTATTAACCAAGTATGTACTATTCTTAAAATTGTCTGAAGCTTTATAAACAAATCAGCAGGCTTTTAATTCCATCGAAGTCTGATAATAAGAACCTTTAAGAGTTCTTTGCTATCAGGTGATTCTGGGAGGATAGGGAGAAGGCCATTCCGATCAGTGAACACAGATAAAATCCATCATATTGGGAGCAATTTGACTCCTAAGATGGTATGTCTGAGGACTAAGAAGCAGATGTAATATGCTACTTCTTAAAAAAAGATATTTTGCAAACTAAGATCATTTGCTTAATTTGCAAAATTGTGTTGAGTCATACAGGTCTGACCCAGTACAGTACGCTTTGGCTCCTTTTGCCTTGTTCAGGCAAGTATCATGTGGGAAATACTATCTAAAATGGGAAGCCCTGGAAAAAAAAAAAAAATTTAACGTCTTACTAAACATGAGGTTGGAGATTACTGTTATGAATTTATATAAAGGTAAAATAAAGCTGGGGCTCAAAATGGCTCACTCTTTCACAGAATGGGAAACTAGAGTCTAGATGGGACAGGCTTGGACTAAAAGACCTGGACTCAAACCTCAGAACCTGGGTCTGTCATTATCTGTGACACTACCCAGGTCATTGGCCTTCAGTTTGTTTATATACAATACCTCATATGAGAATAATAATTACTTTGTACTTCAAATGCATTCTATGATGATCCTCTAGAAAAATACCAAGGAAGAGAATGGAAAACAAAAAACAAAACCAAAAAAAACCTGCAATAACGACAGAAAAAGACCAGACATGAGTAGGCAAATAAAATGTTAGACGTGAAGATCTGGATGAGGAAAGATAAGATAAACAAAATATGGAATGGAGTCATAGGGGGGCAAAAACCAGGATTCCCAATATATGCTAATTATTAATGTGGAAAGAAGGGAGAATTAGAAGCTCCTGAGAGTTGAGGATTTAATGCTTAAAAGGAAAAAGATGAAAATGCAGTAGTGACAACGAGAAATAAAAGAGCCTATTTGGTGCTATCTGGTATCCACTGATTTCCCAAAAGACTGTGAAGAAGAAAAAAAAGATCCTCAATCAGACACTAATCAAAGTGTTCTCTAGCATATTTACATCCTTTATAGCTTTACATGAGCATGTTTATATATATCTTTAGAGCATGTTTACGTCTTTCTCTCATTTGATATAGAAGGACAGACCAGAGGAGCTTAATACTTTTTGTAGAGTTATAAACAAAGAAAGATGCAAAAGAGCCAGCAATTGCCTGTGTAGGGATTAAGTTATGAAACTTTGACTAAAAAGACACAGGAAATATTTCCAAGACACATTTTTGCAATGATTTAAATGTCAGGGTGGTGTGATGTAAGCTTGGGAAATAGTACACTGATATATTCTCAAAGATTTGGGGGGGAAAAATCAGAAATACAAGCTGCAATTTGTAATAGCACTGTTAAAAAAGCCCAAAATAAAGATTGTTTACATGTTCTATTAGAAATGAAATATCTGCTAGACAACAGCTTTTTGGGTACTGCAGCTTTAGAATTCACCAATAAACTGTAATGAACTGGCATGAAGTCAGCATAAAACGATACCTCAGCTAAGGAAGACCTGAAAAATAGGATGGCTAAAAGAAACCATCCACACAGATACATTCTTGATCCTTTAACCACATAAATCTAGGAAGAAAATAGATGAGTCAGTGAGAGGGATAACAGCTCGCAAGATCAGATGAATAAACAGGTGGGTAGTGCACTGCACTTGAAGGTTGCCTTCTTTGCTACACAGGTTTAGTTACTTGAAATTGAAAGAGATATACATGGACTTGCAGGGAAGAGGATCTACTGGAATGTGTAACTATATTTGTTTTCAATGGTGGTGTATAATCACCACACTGGTCAGAGATGTCGTCCAAATTGCTACAGCTGGAGGAGAGAATATGCTAACAAGGAAAGAGTGTGTGTTAACAGGAGTGAAGAGGAGTGGAAAAACAGGATAGTCCCTGGAAATATCCAGCACTTTGTTAATTCATGTCCCCACCCTGCCCTTTCATTTGACTTGATAAACTCAGTGCTTAGCACTGCTTAGTACATAAAAGGTTTCCCAATAAATGTATTTTGAAAAATGAATCTCTCAAACATACTGACATTACCATCCCGATAAAAACATTTTGAAATTTATTGCTATTGGTCATCTAACCAATACAATGGAGAACATAAGGCATTTCTGACAAGTGCAGTAATTATAAAACTACTTGAAACAAACATAATTACACATTCCAGATGATCCTTTTTCCTGAAAATCCAATTTTGGATTCATTTTCCTTTACATCAAGACTACTTGAATAGGTCAATACATTTTCATTATGCTTAATTTTTAACATTTTATATAAATATCTTATCACTCTTTCTTAGTACAGGCGGCTATGAAAAAAAATACTGGGTGGCTTATAAACAACAAACATTTATTTTTTTGTGGTTCTAGAGGCAGGAAGTCTAAGATCAAGACACTGGTAGATTCAGTCTAGTGAGAGTCAGCTCCTTGTTTCATGGATGGCCATTCTTTCATTGTGTCCTCACATGGCAAGAGGGGCTAGGAATCTCTTTTTTTTTATAAGGGAACTAATCCCATTCAAGAGGGCTTCACCCTCATGACCTTATCACTTCCCAAAGGCCATTCCTCCCAACCACATCACATTGCGGATTAGGTTTCAACTTAAAAATTTGGGGAGGAAACAAACATTCAGTCCATGGCATTCTGCTCCTGATCCCCCAACAATTCATGTCCTTGTTGCATGCACAATGCATTCATTCCATCTAAAGAGCCTCAAAAGTCTTAACTTGTTCCACTATTAACTATAAAGTCTAAGTTCAAAGTCTCATCTAAACATCATCTGAATCAGATAGATATGGGCAAGACTCAAGATACGATTCATCCTGAGGCAAACAGTTCTCCAGCAGTGAACCTGTGAAATCAAACAAGTTATACACTTCAAAAACGTACTGGTAGAACAAGCATAGGACCGACAATCCCGTTCCAAAATGGACAATTAGGAAATAAGACAGGAGTGACAGTAGTACCAAGCAAGTCCAAATTACTATGGGTCAAGTTCCATTAGACCTTAAGTTTCAAGAATATCTTCCTTGGCCCAGCAATTTTCCTGCCAGGCCCCACAACTCTTCTCCTCTGATCTCTACCTCTATTATTGTCCTAAATATTTTATCAGTTTGATCTTCTGTTGCTGTACCATGACTTATTATTTGTTTGTTTGTTTGTTTATTTGTTTGTTTGTTTATTTTTGGTGTAGCATATTTCCCATTAATTTTCTAAGCATGGGTTCACAGAGTTAACTTTGTTGATACTTAAAGGTCTGATGAATTTTGTATTACTCCACACTCACACTAGTTGAGAGTTTTGCAGAGTAAAGAATTTTACATTGGAAAAAAATTTATCCTAGAAAATAGACTTAGTGCCGGTCTATGCTAAGTAAAACTGAGATGACAAAAATTCTTCTGTGTGACATAGGAGGAGGAATCCAAAAATCAGAGCGGGATAAGAATGTTGGGAGTAATTTATGTTCGCTTGTCCCAAGAGGGCCAGAAGTCATTACCTTCCTTCAGCTATTAGACATAAATTAGTGAGTAGAGTACAAGAATCTCTGAAAGTGCTGTAGATGATATTCTTTGGGAATGGAGCTGCAGATGTGCATGTTTGGAGAAGTTGTTCAATAATCAGTTAGATAAGATTACCTTATGGGGAGAGACGTCATCAAAATGGCGGCGTGAGGTGAGCCTCTGTAAATCTCCCCTGGAATTTACAACTAATCGAAGGACTCCACAAAGGACTCCCTGCACAGTAGTCAGGCAAGATGAAGGGGCCACTATTCACCTACAGGTGGGTGGATCTCGCGAGCTGAGGAGGAGAGAATGGAGAATTGCAGAAATGGAGCTGCGCGGGCACAGGACGCAGACCCAGCTCAGTGCTCCGAGCTTGCTGCATCCCAGAACTACCGCAGCTGTGGGAGAGAGAAGAACTCGGACTCCTAGGGCTCCATTTATGGCCCACAGGGCTGAAGGGACAGCATATAACATGGCTGAACCCAACGCTCACGGCAGAGACCTCAGAGAAAAGACTGAGGGAAGAAGGCTGAAAACGGTGGTTTAAGCCCTCACTGCCACAGAGAACAGAAGCCTTAGGCACTGAGACTAGCTGCCCCTGCCTACCTTCCTAGAGCTCGCCCTGCCCCCACCTGCCCAGTGATAGAAGCGGAACAGTAGCAGTGTCAGATCAAAAGAACAGAATATATGCTGTTCTGAGAACTGTGTACCGCAGACACAGATTGGTAGCCCAACTAGTTCCGGCAAAGAGGAGGGAGCTGTGGAAGCAGGATCCACTGTGGAGATAGTCACCGCCATTGCTCTGGGACACCTCTCACAACTCAACCCGCCCCTGGCACCACCTATCTGGGGGGATCCCTGCAGGAGCAAACAGAACTGCTGAAACATAGGGGCTCTGAATCTAGTGCAGGAAGAGCTTTGGAACTTCAAAAGCTCTCTGCATACCCACACGGACACTGCACCCTGTGACCCAGGCAAACTATTAACAGAGGAGAAGCCCGTCTCCCAGGGAATCCCCTTATTGTGTGAGAAGCTGGATAGTGCAGCGAAAACATAGCACTACCGTGTGAGAGACCAAGAAAGGCTACAGTCGGAGAGAAAATAAAACATTCTATCAACAAGTACTGGAAAACAAAAGAAAGACCTCTTCCTATCACCCTATTGCAGAGGCTACTCCTGTAGATGTCTAGGAAGAGAAAAAATAAATCAGTAATTGCCATGAATAACCAAGGCAACAAGACAGCTCAGAAAGAAAGTGAAACGTCTCCAGAAAAGGAATGTAATGATATGGAAATATGTGACTTAAATGTCAGAGAATTCAAGATTGCAGTTCTGAAAAAACTCAACAAGATGCAAGAAAACACAGAAAGGCAGTTTAATGAACTCAGAAACACAATCAAAGAACAACATTAGAATTTTATGAAAGAGATTGAAATTTTAAAAAAGAACCAAATAGAATTTCTGGATATAAGAACTCAATAGAAGAAATTAAGAATGCAATAGCAGGTTTAGGTAGTAGAGTTGACCAGATGGAGGAAAGAATCAGTGACATCAAAGATAAAAACCTGGAAATGACACGGATGGAAGAAGAGAGAGACTTCAGACTTAAAAGAAATGAAAGAACTCTACAAGAACTTTATGCTTCCATCAGAAAGAGCAATATAGGAATAATGGGCATACCAGAAGGAGAACAAAGAGAGAAGGGAACAGAGAATATATTCAAACAAATTGTCAATGAGAACTTCCCAAACCTGTGGACAGAACTGGATCCTCGAATCCAAGAAGCAAATAGAACACCTAATTACCTCAATCTCAACAGGCCTTCTACAAGGCACATTGTATTGAAGCTGTCTAAAATCAATGACAAAGAAAGAATCCTCAAGACAGCCAGGGAAAAGAAGACGGTAACCTACAAAGGAAAGCCCATTAGATTATCAACAGATTTTTCAGCAGAAACTCTACAAGCCAGGAGGGAGTGGAACCAAATATTCAAACTATTGAAAGAGAGAAATTATGAGCCAAGAATAATATATCCAGCAAAGATATCCCTTAGATATGAAGGAGGAATAAAGACCTTTCCAGACATACGGAAGCTGAGGGAATTTTCTAATACACGACCTGCACTACAAGAAATACTAAAGGAGGCTATTGACCACCATCAACAGGGACAATTTGTGGCAACCAAAACATAAAAAGGGGGAGAGTAAAGGCCTGAACCGGAATATGGGAATGGAGAAAGTAAGCATGCTGAAGAAAATGGAATACTCTAAATAGCAAACTTTTTTTACATAAACTTAAGGGTAACCACTCAAAAAAAATCCAGAACTGAAATATACACTGTAATAAAAGAAGAAACAGAGGGAAACATCATAGAATACCACCACACAGAAATAATAGACAACAACAAAAAGGCAAAGAAACAATGGAGACACAGCCTTACCAGAAAACTAAAGATAGAATGACAGGAAATCCTCACATATCAATAATCACCCTAAATGTAAATGGACTGAACTCACCAATAAAAAGGCACAGAGTAGCAGATTGGATCAAAAAACTAAACCCAACCATATGCTGTCTCCAAGAGACACAATTCAGCTACAAGGACAAGCATAGACTCAAAGAGAAAGGGTAGAAATTGACACTCCAAGCAAATGGTACCCAGAGAAAATCAGGTGTAGCCATAATGATATCAGATGAAACAGACTTCAGGGTGAAAAAGATAACAGGAGACAAAGATGGACATTTCATAATGGTAAAGGGGACTATACAACAAGAAGACATAACAGTCATCAATATCTGTGCCCCCAATCAGGGAGCACCGAAATATCCCAAGCAACTACTAACAGAACTAAAAGGAGTAATTGACCAAAACACAATTATACTAGGGGACTTAAATACATCATTGACAGCTATGGATAGATCATCTAAACAGAAAATAAATAACTAAATAGCAGCCTTAAATGACACATTAGATGAAATGGACATAATTGACATATATAGAGCACTTCATCCTAAAACATCAGACTATACATTCTTTTCTAGTGTACATGGAAGATTCTCAAGGATAGACCATATATTGGGACATAAAATCAGGCTCAGCAAATTTAAGAAGATTGAAATCATACCAAGCATATTCTCTGATCACAAGGCTTTGATATTGGATATCAACTGCAAAAAGAAAGCAGGAAAAAACACAAATACATGGAGATTAAACAACATACTTTTAAAGACTGACTGGGTCAAAGAAGAAATTAGAGGAGAGATCAAAAGATACATAGAAACAAATGACAATGAAAATACATCCTACCAAAATTTTTGGGATGCAGCAAAAGCAATTTTAAGAGGAAAATTTATATCATTACAGGCCTATCTCAAGAAACAAGAAAAATCCCAAATAAATAACTTCATGTTACACCTTAAAGAACTAGAAAAAGAAGAACAAGTAAAACCCAAGGTCAGCAGAAGAAAGGAAATAACAAAAATCAGAGCAGAACTAAATGAAATAGAGAATAAAAAGACAATAGAAAAACTTAACGTGAAAAAGAGCTGGTTCTTTGAAAGATTAACAAAATTGACAAACCCTTGGCTATACTCACTAAGATAAAAAGAGAGAAGACACTAATTAACAAAATTAGAAATGAAAAAGGGGAAGTTATCACGGACACCACAGAAATACAAAGGATCATCCAAGAATACTATGAAGGACTATATGCCACCAAATTCAATAACCTAGAAGAAGTGGACAAGTTCTTAACAACATATGGCCTTCCTAGGCTGAACCATGAAGACCGGAAAATCTAAACAGACCGATCACCAGTAACGAAATTGAATCAGTCATCCAAAACCTTCCCAAAAGCAAAAGTCCGGGAACAGATCGCTTCACTAGTAAATTCTACCAAACCTTCAAAGAGGATCTAATACCAATCCTGCTCAAATTCTTCCAAAAAATTGAAGAAGAGACAGTACTCCCTAACTCATTTTATGAGGCCAACATTACCCTGATACCAAAGCCTGGTTAGGACATCACAAAAAAAGAGAACTACAGACCAATATCTCTGATGAATTCAGATGCAAGAATCCTAAACAAAATTCTAGCAAATCGAATACAACAATGCATTAAAAAGATTATTCATCACGACCAAGTGGGGTTCATCCCCAGGGCACAAGGATCTTTCAACATCTGCAAATCCATCAATGTGATACGTCACATAAACAAAATAAAGGACAAAAATCATATGATTATATCAATCGATGCAGAAAAAGCACTTGACAAGATACAACATCCATCTATGATTAAAACACTTAATAAAATAGGTATAAAAGGAAAATACCTTAACATAATAAAGTCCATATATGACAAGCCCTCAGCTAATCTCATAATTAATGGTGAAAAACTGAAGCCTTTTGCTCTACGTTCAAGAACATGACAGAGCTGTCCCCTATCACCTCTGCTTTTCAACATAGTGTTGGAAGTCCTTGCCAGAGCAATCAGGCAAGAGAAAGAAATAAAAGGCATCCAAATTGGGAATGAAGAAGTTAAATTATCACTCTTTGCAGATGACATGATGCTATATATCGAAAACCCTAAAGACTCCACCAAAAAGCTATTAGAAACAATCAACGAATGCAGTAAAGTTGCTGGCTACAAAATCAACATACAAAAGTCCGTTGCATTCTTATATACTAACAATGAAATCTCAGAAAAAGAAATACAAAAAAACAATTCCTTTTGCAATTGCAGCAAAAAGAATAAAATACCTAGGAATACACTTAACCAAGGATGTGAAGGACTTATATGCTGAAAACTATAAGACATTTTTAAAAGAAATTGAAGAAGACACAAAGAAATGGAAAGACATTCCGTGCTTATCGATTAGAAGAATCAACATAGTTAAAATGGTCATATTACCCAAAGCAAAATACAGATTTAATGCAATTCCCATCAAAATCCCAATGGCATTTTTTAAAGAAATAGAACAAAAAATCATCAGATTTGTTTGGAACCACAATAGACCCCAAATAGCCAAAGCATTCTTAAGAAAAAAGAACAATACTGGAGGTATCACACTCCCTGACTTTAGCTTGTACTACAGGGCTACAATAATCAAAACAGCATGGTATTGGCAGAAAAACAGACACATAGACCAATGGAATAGAATTGAGAACCTAGAAATAAAACCACATAAATACGGACAGATAATTTTTGACAAAGAAGCTAAAAACATACAATGGAGGAAAGACAGCCTCTTCAATAAATGGTGCTGGGAGAATTGGATAGCCATGTGCAAAAGAATGAAACTGGACTGCTATCTGTCACCATGTACCAAAATTAATTCAAAATGGATCAAAGACTTAAGCATAAGACATGACACAATGAACTGCATAGAAGAAAACATAGGTACTAAACTTATGGATCTTGGGTTCAAAGAGCATTTTATGAATTTGACTCCAAAGGCAATGGAAATAAAAGCTAAAATAAACGAATGGAACTATATCAAACTTAAAAGCTTCTGCACAGCAAAAGAAACCATTGACAAAATAAAGAGGCAACCAACTGAATGGGAGAAGATTTTTGCAAACAGTGCCTCCGATAACGGGCTAATATCCAAAATATACAAGGAACTCATGCAACTCAACAACAAAAAAACAAACAACCCAATTGAAAAGTGGGCAGAGGACCTGAAGAGACATTTCTCCAAAGAGGACATACAAATGGCAAATAGACATATGAAAAAATGCTCAACATCTATAATCATCAGAGAAATGCAAATCAAAACCACAATGAGATATCACCTCACCCCAGTCAGAATGGCTATCATCAACAAGACAAATATAACAAATGTTGAAGAGGCTGTGGAGAAAAAGGAACCCTCATACACTGTTGGTGGGAATGCAGACTGGTGCAGCCGTTATGGAAAGCAGTGTGGAGGTTCCTCAAAAAATTACAAATAGAATTACCATATGACCCAGCAATCCCTCTCCTGGGTATCTACCCAAAAAATCTGAAAACATTTATCCATAAAGACAGTTGTGCTCCAATGTTCATTGCAGCTTTGTTTATGGTAGCCAAGACATGGAAACAACTGAAGTGTCCTTCGATAGATGAATGGATAAAGAAGTTGTGGTATATATACACAATGGAATACTATTCGGTGGTAAGAAAAGATGATATAGGAACGTTTGTGACAACATGGATGGACCTTGAGAGTATAATGCTAAGCAAAATAAGTCAGACAGAAAAAGCAGAGAACCATATGATTTCACTGATATGTGGTATATAAACCAAAAACAACAAAAGAACAAGACAAACAAATGAGAAACAAAAACTCATAGACACAGACAATAGTTTAGTGGTTACCAGAGGGTAAGGGGGGTGGGGGTGGGAGATGGGGGTGGGGGGCATCAAATATATGGTGATAGAAGGAGAACTGACTCTGGGTGGTAAACACAATGGGATGTATAGATGCTTTAATACATAATTGTACACCTGAAATCTATGTAATTTTACTAACAGTTGTCACTCCAATAAATAAATAAAGTAAAATAAAGATTATCTTATGGGTGTTAGTCACCTTTCCTCACAAAATCAGTGCTTGTTTAATGGGCTCATGAATGAAGTGATCATAATAACAGATACTGACATCATGCAGGATGGGCTTCCTGATTTCAGTGCAGATGTTGAGATCCCAGGGGAACTGGGGCCAAATACATTGCTTACAAGCCAGTGGCAAGGTGGACACAGTTCCTCTATTAGCTGGTCAGGCCTACAGTGATCGTAGATGTTGGCTAAGTGATCATGGAGTAGTGGGATCAAAATAGATGGTCAGGGCACTGAAACCCCACTTAATCTCTAGCAAAACAATATAAAACCCTGGTTTGCTGAACATGACTTTCAGCCTTGAGTCTGTCACAGAGCCAGCATTCCCTGAATAAGGAGATGGGTCTTTGAAACAAAAATCCTGTGTGAATATCACACATACTTATTTAAGTCTTCCTTCTAACCTTCCACAAAAAGATCTGTGGCTATTGCATACTGAAGAAAGTGAAATATCCAGGACTTTGAAGGATTATTGGAGGTAGATTGAGCCAAAGACCAATTCTTGGGAACCAAAATGTCACTGTGACCTACTGGTCAGGTGGATGTCAGAGGATAAATGAAATTTTGTTCAAAGACCATTTATGTTGAGCCCAATGAGCCCCAAACATATGTTTTGATTAGTTCCTTAGTTCCTGTGTCAATAATTTGATGAGATATATTCAGAAAATAGCAGATTCCCCAATCTTTCCCTGACAGAGGCTGTTAAGACTACAATACTGGGAATGGCGAACAGAAAAGGTGTGGAGCATGCCTCCTCATAAAATGACAAGTCAAAAAAGCAATGCCACATCACTGGGAGACTTCAGAAATGAGAGCCGTTATCAAGAATGCAGCCCAATAGTGATTTCTAGCATGTCCCCATTACCTGTTTAGTTTATGCAGAAGACAGATGGGTAGATCTTAGGGAATGATAATGAATTATAATATTTATAAGCGTCTCATGACTCCATTTAGCTGCAATTTCATATGGTTCTCCTTTATTTATGGTTCTCTTTGGTGGGGCAAATCAACACATATATGGAGATTGGTTTGCTCTGTAGCAATCAATGTCACCAGAAGAAATTTGCTTTCACTTGGTAGAGATAAACATAAACCTTCACCTTTATATTTGTTAATCTCCTAGCTCTATGTAATCATTTGGTACTCAGGGATTTTTATCATCTCATCATCCCTTAGAATATCTAGCACACTTGTCTGTTTATCATCTTACCATTTTAGGATGTAATGCTTGTATAGTATATCAATCATGTTGCTAGGCAGTAAATGGCAGTAAAATAAATTTTTAGGTAATGCCTACATTTTAAAGAGGATGGAAAACATACCACATAAAATTTAGATATTGCTAATTAAATTTTGGGGGCTTCAGTGGTCTGGAGCTTGTTGAGATATTGCATCCAAAATGAAAATCTACTAGGGGTCCTCTTTTTCCTATAAGGAAGAGATGCAGTAGTTTATGGACTTATTTGGATTAATATATAACACATGTGGATATGTGGCTCTTACATGTTTATCAAGCGAACCACTTATAAAACTGTTTACAATAGTGGGGCCAGAGCAAGAGAAGGCATTCCAGCAGATCTAGGCTGTAGTACAAACAGTTCTCCCCCTTGGCTCTTATGAAGCAACAGATCCAATGGGGCTTGTGATATCTTTGGCAGATTGATATGTTGTATAAAGCACATACAAGCCCAAATAACAGTCCTGCAGTACAGGCCTCTAAGGTCCTATTGTGAAGCCATGTCTTCTTTAGCTAACTGTTCTTAGCTTGTTCCTGGTCTAAGGCAGAGACTAAAAGCAGGTGACTGCAACCTGAGCTCCTAAAACTACCTGTTTCTATCTTGTTCTCCAAGCATAAAATCAAGTATGCTGAATAGTTCTCCATCAACAAATTAAAGTGGTAAATATGAAATCCAGAATACCTTAGATTCTGACGGCACAAGAAAGCTGAATGCATAAATGACTGATCCCCAGTGCACTTACCCCTATGGCTCTGTTTCTGATCCTCCGGAATGGCCTTAAGGGGTGTTCCTGTGAACAGTTGACTTAAGGGGAGGGGAAATTTGAGTCTGCTTTAAAGGTGATAAATCAATTGCTGGCCCCAGATGGCAGAAGACTAGTTGACTATACAACCTATCTGAGGGGTAGCATGGAAGGGAAAGGAAAAGTCTCTTGATGAGAAGACTACAAATCTACAATTCGTGTATAGTGGCTGATGACTAGGTTGAACACTCAGGGATTTAGAAAGAATAAGACAGGAGGACTAGTGACAAACTGGTTTTGGGAAGAGAAATGTGGATGGGTCGAAGTGGTACAAGAACATTTGTGCCCTCAGTAAAACTCACCAAAATGAACTTCTGTGGAGGAGTTGTTTAATAATCAGTTAGATAAGATTGCCCTATAGGTGTCAATCACCTTTCCTCACCCAATCAGTGCTTGTTTAATGGGCTCATGAATGAAGTGATCATAATAACAGATACTGAGGTCATGCATACAAGGACTCAACAACATAGAATTCCCCTAACAGCAGCTGATGTGACTTTTCCCTGCAAGTGGGAGCCCAGCCTGTCAAAAACAGCAACAAAACTTGAGCCCCTGATATGTTACTATATCCTAGAGAGATTAACCTATCTTTGGCAAATTGATTAACTGTTTTAAGGGGTATTCTAAAATATATTCCTGGAAAAAGGATTTGGGAAAATATTAAGCTAAGCCAGAATTCAAAGCTTCGTTTTGATTTAACAGTGATTCCATAATTACACTAATCTCTTCCCTACTGGGTACAATTTTTATTTTCTTAAAGTGATTCAAAAAACATCACAGTTTAGAAAACACTGTTAACAGTGGTATGAGAAGAAAAACTGATTTAAATTTAGAGATAATACATTGTAACTTGTATTACCCAGAGGGGAAAAATAATTTCGTATTTATTTGAAATCAGTTGTTAGCTATTTTTTGTTTCATTACACCAAAATTGCTTTTAATTTTGATTAATATGATGTTATCATTGAACACATAGTCCATTGATCAATACTATTCTGTTTTTAATTTTCTCAGTTAATAATTATGATTTTTTAAAAAGTGATACATAACTTCAAATTAAATATCTCCTGTTACTCATAATGAGATTTGGGCTAGCAGACTTCTTTGCAGAAAAGAGTCTTCGTCACTTAAGTTGGAGGAAAACTGCTAGCTTCTTAGCTGTTGGAAACAAATGTTGAATCATTTTTCTGTAGCTGAATATTTCAATCAGGAATAATTATTGCATACTTGTTTAAAATTATTTATTAATATTTACTAGCAATGTGGAAATAAAATTCATTTAAATTGAGGGATATTTATACTAGGAACTTATTAAAAACCACTTAATGATAAAGGCATGATAAATAAATTCAGAAAAATGTTAACTTTAATATGAATAGAACCATGATAATTTATAATTCTTATATTCCTGAACAATCTTCCTATTGTCATTTTTTTCTTGTCCTTATTCCATAGATAAAAAGAGAAGAGTTAGGTTTCTTCTTCTTAATGATATAACACATAAGCACTACTTCAGTTACATAAAAAAAAAAAAAATTTGTTAGGTTTGCTTTAAAAAAGAGTGAAATTTAGCCAATACTTATGATTTATCTCCTGGGTGGATGTCTCCATATGGGGCTAACATTAAAATCATTATAGTTTCTGCTCTCCAAAAATTTTTGAGATAATTGGAAAAATGAGATTTAAATACATGTATCTAAATAACATTTAAAGAGTTGTTTAAGAGAGTGTAGAGAAGATATCAAAGACAGTCCATATAGAAGTCAAATTAATTTTTCATACAATTATTGCTATAGGAATCCAGAAAAGGGATAGTTCACTTCAGACAGGCATTGTCTGGAATGGTGATACTTTTCAATGGGGGATCAAACTATCTGGTTCTGAATGTGCTTTCCTGGCCTAGAATGGATAAACAGGCAGATCGTTAAGGGTTAAGCTTTAAAATTTCTTGACTAAAGATATGCATGGCTTGGAGTTTCATTCTTTAAATACTAGTGTTGACTAGAAATTTTATATTAGACAGACATTAAAAGTGCTAGGGTTTCAGTTGTCATCAATTCAAAGAAAGAGATGAGATCTGAACTGTTTAGAAAGAGAGATTTGGATGTATAGAGAGGAAAATCTCTATCTATAGAGTAATTTGGGCGTGTGTAACAAAAAAGTTCTGGGCATGTTTATGGTCAAGAGAGCTAATATGTTGGTTGAAGAAGAGGCATTATATAAGGAAATAGTTGGCAATGAGGCCGGGAACTTAGGATGTTTGTTGAGGTCAAAGATGAGACCTTGAATACCCAGATCAGTTTATGAGGTGTGATCAAACAATACTGTGAATGTTTAAATTTTTTTTTTAAATTGTTGCAGTAAAAGACACGTTGCCATTAATCCCCCTCAAAACACTCCCCCTCACTTGAAACATATGTATGCCACCATTCTTGCCACTTTCTGAAGCAGTTCTGGAAGTCCTCTTTTCTGAGTGTCTTTAGCTGTGCTGTCGTGGCTGCCCTGATGTCCTAAATCAACTCAAAACGTTTATCTTTCATGGTCATTTTGACTTTGGGGAAGAACTAGAAGTCACATGGTGCCAGATCCAGTGAATAAGGTGGATGGGGACACACCGTAATGTTTTTATTTGACATAAATTGCTCTATACCAGAGGCAATGTGGACATGGAACCTTTCTGTAAAGTATGGGAATGAAGGATCATAGATCAGATTTCAAAGAACTCAATGACACAGAAGAAAAATAATGAGACAAGATAATAAAGAATGACAATTTCTCACAGCTTCTTGACTGATGTACATTGCTCTTCATGAGGCATCGTTCTGTGGAACCTCCATCCCAAGAAAACTCACAAAGCCTATCACTCTAATATAACCATCCAGAGCCAGTTTTTTTTGTAGAGGTAAACATAATGTATGAGTTGGTAAATTGGTAAATGTGTAAGTTTTGTCTACTAAAATGATTTGTGGATGTCTGAAATGCTGATATCAGAAGTTCCTTTAGTTTAAAATGAAAATACAAAGCATTCGAAAGGGTAATCCTTTCAGACATATCTGTCACCCCTTATTCTTAATGCTTTCTCTAAGAACTTTTTTCAGAGTAAGATTAGATGGTATGGATGAGAAGACATGGGTAAAGAGACATAGATATAGTATATTAAGTGTCAGCTTAATCTACTAATTCCATGTTTGCAAAGACATGGGAAAGGATGCTGGTGTGGAGGAAGGAAATACAAAAGACTGTTCTTCTGACCCAAGCCATACTATCTCAGTTTTGTCCAGAGCTAGCCGATCACCATTCTGTTTTCCCAAAATTGTCTTGTCAGGCAGCTCTATCTATTTTATCAAATATATAAAGGGATGATAACTTAAAGGATTTCAACATTAAACCCGATAACTCCTCCCTGAAATGAAAGTTTCAAAGATCTGCCAGAAAGTGAAGAAGAGAAGTTTTCATTTTATTTCCATATTTCCTCTTTCATTTTTAGTCATCTTTACATGGAGAGGGCCTCCAATATTCTCTTTCCAGTTTCCTGGTCTAAAAGTCACTTTTGGAGTGTAGTCTCTTGAGAGCTCTACTATACATTCTGAATATATATAGTTTTAATTCTATTTAAACACCGATCTTGCATTTCCTTGAGAAAGCCAGGCATCTTGTTTTAAATGTGCTTTCCTTGAATAAAATAGATAAGTAGGCAGAGAATTATGTGTGAGTTCTGAAATTTCTTTACTAAAAGTATTTGGACCATTCATTTTTGAAATATCAGTGTTATCTGGAAACAGTGGGAATTAAGATGTTGAAGTACAAGGATGTTAATTATTATCAATTTAAAAATACAGCTCTTAGTCAAGGTCTGGAATGATTTATGCAATTATTTTTAAAAATTACACATGGTCTTATTTTGTTATTTCCCGGTTGTTATGAATTTGATTTTGCCCTTGTTTGGTCAAGTTGATAAGTTCCTAAAAATTCTTCGACATTCCAGGTTTATTGTTTGTTAGCGGCCTGCCAAACCACTGAGCACATATGACTTCTCATGGTACAGTGTTTGTTTCAATATTTAGTATCATTTTCTCAAATGGACCAGAAGCACCAGCTGGAGAACTCAAGATATTTGGCAGATATTTCAACTAGCCTTGTAAGTTATATGTGAAAAATAAGTATAAAAGCTTGACCGGGTATTGAATAATCAGCAATGAGGTTGTTACACTGATATAGGTATAATGTCAGTAGGGTTTGAATGAAACCCTTTATCAGATTTCTATGGCCACAATAATGAAGCATAGAAATAAGAAGTAATTATTTTGCTTACAGGCCTACAGATCAGTGACTTAGTTTGGCTCAGCTGGATAATTCTTGCATTGACCGGGCTATTTCATGTCTGACTATCGGCTGCAGCGATGGAGGCACGAGGCTACCACATGTGCACTATAGTCCAGCAGGCTCAGCTAGGCAGGTTCTCATGGCAAAAGCAGGGGAGTGAGAGTCAGAACATGTAAATGCACATGGCCTCTTAAGGTCAAGACTCAGAACTAGCACACTAGTTCTGAGGTCAAGACTAGAACGAGCAGATCAGACAGCTCCAAGAGAGATCTTATCTAAAATATGAACATATCACTTGGCTATTTGATGGATATTAAGGCTTGAACTAAGAATAAGTATACATAAAACTAAACTGAAAAAGCTAGCAAGACATTTAAAAACTCTTTCTTGGAAGGAAAAACAATTATGGTATATCTTCAGTCTCATCACCTGTGATTAGTCTTTACATAGTCATAATAATGTAAATCTGAATCCTGATCTAACTAAAATGATGATATAACTATAGCAACAGAAAGGCATGATAGGAAGAGAGAGTGTTGAAGATAATGAGGCACCATAAAGGCAAGCTCCATTTTATCTTTTATATCAATAGTTAATACTACCTAAAATCACCAGATTAACAGGTTGCAAAATAAGAGTTTTAAGGGATCAGGAAGTAAAATAGTTGAAAGTGGTTATCAGCAAAAAAAAAAAGGAGAAAGATAGGCAAGAATGATAAAGGACCGGTGTATGTCTCAAGCAAACCTTGTATAATAATTTGGATATTTCAATCATGGGCATGAACAAACTTGATGCAAATAAATTCCCCTTTGCTTAAGGGGAAAATGATCATAAACAGGTATAATACAGGTATCTAAAATTTATTGAGTGCCAAGCAAATTTCATCTCATCTAATCCTTACAAAGACTCTGAGATAGATATTGCTTCTGTTAAATATGAGAAAATCGGGATTCAGAAAGATTAAGTAACTCACCCAGTGGCTCTTATTTAGTCAGTAGTGGAATCAGGAACCAAACATAAAACCATCTGGCACCAAAATCCTTGTTCTTTTTATTATAAATGCATCACCCTCAGTAAAATATCTTTATAGAATGACTAAAGAAGTCTTAGGTTGGGCCTGTAATGAATGGACTTTCAATGTATTACAAAGAAAAGAAGTGTATCTTTAGCTGGAGGAACAATGAAATGAGTGCTGAGAAAGGCTAAGAAGAACAATTGGCCTGATTGTAATAAGGTCATGTTATAAAAAAAGGAGGACTGATGTGGGTTAGCTTTAATGTAGAGGTGGCATTCATTCCAAAAGATTTTTCTCATTAATATCAGGGTGTAGAGAGGAATAAAGAACACTCTGGCCATTATGCTACTTCCTTTACTTATAAAATTAGACTTCTCTGACAGAGCAACAAACACACATCCATCCGGAAAACTCCCTTGTCCTAAGAACAGATGTTTAAATGACCCACAACAAGGAAAAAAAAAAAAAAAAAAGAAGTAAATACAGAATAAAATATTTTGCCAAAGCAAATTATTATAACAGGAGCAGCAACTGCTACTTGCACAAGCAGAAGACTGTCTGCTTAACTGGGATACAGGCATAGAGAGGCTTCTCATGCCAAATTGAGCCCATTTCCATGCAGTAGATCCATCTTTAAAAACATAACCACAAATAAAAACAAGCAAACATTTCTATCTTCTTCTCTGGAAGTTCTAACCTAACAGTAACCCAAAATTGTTCAGAAAAGCAATAGATTGAATTTTGATCAAAACATTCTTGTCAGGTTTATCTTGAGGTTTATGGGATAATAAAAGTATTACAGTTCTTACCATATAGACTTAAAGTCTAAGAACTCTTTAAAAGGCTATTTCTTAAGTCTCGACCTTATTTGGGCTTTGTCACATCATCTTCATGAAAAGGAATGTTATATAATTGTGGGCTTAGGCTGTATTGTTTAGGATAATATCCTCTATGGACATACAGTATGAAGACAGTACATACTTTTGTTCATATAATTATCACATAAAGCCTTCAGCTGTTAACATAGTGGTGTCAAAGCAAATTGCATGGATGGGAAAGAGCTGCAGATGTCCCGTCAGTTATTCTAAGTACTATTACAATAAAAATCTAATGACTTGGATAGTTAGGTTAATAACATACTAAGAAAAAAACATTAGACTTTTAGGAGGAATTAGTTTGAAGTTACATTACGCTATCATGCATTCTGGGGGATAATCTAACAAAGACCCTGTCTTATATTCTCAGATCCTGACTTGGCATGCTGAAAGAGAGCACATTATTCAAGTTTTTGCCTATGGCCAAGTTTTAAAGAAGGCAATTATGATTTCAGCTATTTGAGCAGAGGAGAGTTTCAGCTGTTTACACATTAGGCCCAATAGGTGAGTTGTTACCAAGGTTTGAAAAACAGAAATCTCAAATAGAAAAGAAACTGATATATGCTAGCAAAAAAAAAAAAAAAAAAAAAAAAAACCACATAATTTTATCTCCATCAAGATATATAAAGAATGATAATTTAGCCTAAAATTCCTACATGATAGAAGCATATTTAGAAATTATCTGTTTCTAATAAGGTCTTGTTATGTATAGACTTCTGTTCTTTTACAGTCTTGTTGATTTCACAATTTCTCAAATGTGCAGTGGAGAACAAATGCTGAATGCCAGGGTCATTCAAAGCTTCAGCAGAAGTGAAAAATAAATGTGCCCTAGGAGAACTTTTGTATCCCTAGAGTAGAACTGGGTCAAGAACTCACACCCTCCCTTTCACTATTTTGAGTATCAATACAAATAACTCAAAGATCATGGGTGGAGTCTTATATTCATATCTCCAGGCTGATAAAATCATCTCTGACTCACATAGAGATTCAGAACTGAATTTTTAATTTTCCACACCCATACATGCTTAATTCTCATTGGATTCTCCTGAGATTATTATATTAGTCAGGTCCTTTGAGATGACAAGGAACAGAGATATGGCAAATTTACCCTGAGTAATGGGGAGTTCTTATAAGAAAACACCCAGAAGTCGGTGAACAAAGAAAACCATCTCTGCAGCACTCACATGAATTTCTGCTTCTCTGGTTCTCTTCAAGTTTCTAACCAATTTACTGTCTGATTAAAATATTTCAAAATTCTTTGAAATAAAATATCCAGTTGGGTCAGTTAGACACTCAGTGAAAAACATCCCTAAAAGACAGGGTTCTCGGTCTAGGCTACATCCTAGATCACCAAGTGCCCAGCCGGTAGCTAGTTGCCGTTGGCAATCGGTAAGAAAGGAATAACGCTATAGCTTTGCTTACTTTATAACCTTACAGCCCCTTTGCTATAAAGGGGCTGTGGATACTCAGATACTCAGAGTGGCATGGCATCCAAAGCAGTTTAAGGCCAGGCTCTGTTTTCAGACTGTCTGATTTAAATCCTGAATGCACTATATCTAAGTCCACAAAGCTCAAGGAAGTTATTTGATCTTTAAGCCTCAGTTTCCTTACCTGTAATGCAAGTAGAATTGCATTACATATTTCATAGCACGTTGTATGGATTAAATGGGATAATTCATTGTAAAGCCCCTAGCATGGAGACCAAATAGTATAATTGCTCAGAAAAAATCCATTAAACATACATAACTATTAATCCTTTGAATATGCATTTGCATACCACTAAAACTCTCAAGGGCCACAAGTAGCACACACACAATATTCGGGTAAGCCCTGTACCCGAGAACCTTGAAACCCTGCTATGAATCCTTTTGTAAAGTGAAACTATTGCCCTGTTTGAGGGTGATTATCTTTTTTGGTTCAATATGAAATTCCTGTACATAAGAGTTGCTGAAAATAGGGTAGGTTGTAGTAAGTCTAGATGGTTCATGGGTTTAGAAACAAATTTTTTTTTTTTAAGTAACATAAAACAAACATAGCGATGATATATTCATATCTTATTCTTAACAAAGCCACATCCACAAATACCATTATTGTTCAAGGACTCTTTCTGTGAGGGAACAGAAATAAATAGTAGGAGTTCTTTTACAGTGAGCCTAGGTGCCCATGAGAAAGGCTGTTCAACCTCTGCTGTCACACAATTCAACAGGTCTAGGCAACAAAATGGATGAAATCGGGCCTTGATATCAGGCTGACCTGGGCATTAATTCCTACCTATTTAGATCTGTGACCTTATGGAAATTATTCAATCTCTCAGAGTTTCAATTTCTTCAGACCAATTAGAACATATTCCCTAGGATGGGGCCCAGGCATCATGTTTTTAAACTCCCAGATGATACTGATGTTAAGTCAAGTTTGAAATTCCATGCTCTAAAGCTGGTTCTCAAACTGTAGCATAAATCCTAGACTGCTGGGCCGCGCCTCCCGAGCTTCCGATTCTGTAGGTCTGGGGTGGGACATCAGATTTGCATTTCTAACGAGTTCCAGATGGTGCCGTGCTGTTTGTCCAGGAACCACACTTTGAGAAGCACTCTTACAAACTCATCAGATTACTTCTTGTACCCCTTGCATGGTATCTATGAATCATATCTATGAAGGTCGTCAATATCCTACTTCAGATCACTCAGAATAAATCTCTCCTAATATTTCATTTTGATTCCCAATCCCCACCAACCTCTGGCAGTATTAATGTTCTCTGTCTATGCCCACTAGATACTATTTATAATTATTTTAATCAATGCTCCAAACCAGAATGTTACAGTTATAACTCCATTATTCTTCTAGTCTCTAAATTGCCCCAAGGACAAACAAACAAACAAAAACACCACACATTCTATTCATTTTTGTATTCCTGGCTTTAAACAATATGCCTGGCACATAATGGGAGCATAAGAAATGTTTTGTTGAATGCGAATAGACAAAAAGCCAAAAATACTTATCTAATACCTAGTATCGGACCTATTTCTCTGAAAAAGACCAACTTGAATCAATGATGCGAACCTCATCACCACTTATCAGGACCTGTCAGTTCTTTTAAGAAACATAAACAGTGTCTTGCTTGGTGAGCAGCAGCATGTGTTTTATAGCCTTATTCTTGTGAACGTCTTTTTACACCTCTGTTCTTCAGCCTGACCGTGCTCCTCTCTGTCACCTACGCATGCTAAACTTGATAACCACACACCCTAGCACTGTGACAAAAATATACCAATTTTCCAGTCAGGGTTTCTTACTTTTAAACAATATTAAAATAGAGCACATCAAGGTGATAGTTGGCCCTGTGTAGATCTGCAATCTAAATAAGTAAACAGGCTGGAAAACACAATAGGAACTATTGCATTAGCCCAATGGGTCCCACTGATGTAATTGGCCCAACGTCTGTGGAAATGTGTCAACTTAATAAGGTGGAGGCCAAGACTGTGCCTGTTATCCTTTAACCTCAGGGTCTGTTTATGATTTGTTATTCATTAAGCAGCTAACTCTTTACCAGGAGGCCAAAAGCTGGCTATCTTTGCAGTGACATGGTGTCCTAAGTCCTGTTGCTGCTTGTTCTGCCCTTCCTTTAGCAGACATTATTATAAGTAAGCTCAAGGAACAAAAGCACTCAAAAAAAAAAGAAGAAGATTGTGACACTAAATGTGCCAAAGCCTAGTGAAGGTTCTGCAAAACAGTCTTTGCTGAAACAGGGTACCAAAGGGCTATAGGAGAAAGACTGTTTTGTTTTGTTTTTGTTGTTGTGTGTGTGAGTTTCTTTCTTTCTTTCTTTCTTTCTTTCTTTCTTTCTTTCTCCCTTTTTTTTTTTTTTTTTTTTTTTTTTTTTTTTTTTTTTTTAGGGTGGTGGTGGTTAGGGAGGTTGAAAGACCAGAATTGTCAGGTAGAAAATCTTGGGCTCTTTTACTCCAGAGTACAAGAAACTAAGAATAACTCAGAAAAGAGAAAGTGCCTGAAATGAAATGCTAGGGGGAAAAAAGACCCAAACAACAAACCTGTTAGCAGAGTGGCCGAGTCTTAAGAAAGAATTAAATTAGACAAACACTTCCTTTTAAATTTAAAGAGAGAACCAGAGGGTAAGGGGGGAAGGAAGTGGTAGATGAGGGCAAAGAGAATCTGATATATGGTAATGGAAAGAGAACTGACTCTGGGTGGTGAACACACATGTGATATATAGATGATGTATCACAGAATTGTATACCTGAAATCTATGTAACTTGACTAATCATTGTCACCCCAATAAACTTTAATTTAAAAAAAAAATTTAAAGAGAGAATATGACTTTGCCTCCTTAATAAGACTGGTTAAAATCCTGCCTGTTAAAATTTCCTAGAATAGTTATACATTCATCATTTCCTTATTATTTTACCATCTTCTTAATAAACCATATCTCTGAATCCCCAGTCATGTTCCCCTTGTCCTAATGATCCCCACCTGCAGCTTCAGTCACTTGACAAATATTTTCTGCAGACCTAGTATGTTTAAAACTCTATAGCATTAAAGGAACACACACACACACACACACACACACACACACACACAATGGAGTTGATCTCTGTCCTCACACAGCTTTTAGGCTCCAGGATGCCTGATTAATTTGTTGTTGTTGTTGTTGTTCAAGATTAGACTGTCTTCATCATGAAGACATTCAGAATTAAATTAAAAGTAGACAACATCAACTAAGTCAGTCTGCTGATGGCCTCTGGATACTGAGAGACTGGTGGAGATGCAGAAAGGCAGTTTCTGTGAGGTGAGGAAAGAGTGCTTCACAAAGGAGCATGCAGGATTCATCCTCCTCACCACCGAGCAATCTCCTTCCAAAGGAAGTTACTAACATCAGTGGAACTAGGAAGAGCAAAATCTTAAATTATTACTACAGAATGGTATGGAAATAAATTTATGGGGAGTATATCCACATATATTTCTTTATTTTCATAATGTGGATTAGGTTAAGAAACTGGAGAATTGATTGCTAAGAATTTTTTAAGAACACATTCCATTGCTTGGTAGAAAACAGAAATAATTTTCCACTGTCACATAAAACAATCACTATCCTTTCCTTAAGTATAGGTTTGATCATCACAAATTATAGTATTGCCACTGATTCAGAGTCAGTACCACCAATAAAATGTTGCAATAAAAGCAATTTTCTGCTCATCAGAAGTCCTCTGCCCATGTAGTTCTTTGTAGATCCGTGTTCTTCTCTTAAACTATTTAATTCACCTTCTGTTCACCTCTGAGAAATGGGTCTTGCACATTTCTTTTTTATTTTATGGGAGCACATGCCTAACCTTGATTATCGTGATATACCTCAGTCCAGAAAAATTTTTTTAATGTAATCAAAACTTAGTATACTGTAGCCTAGCACACTATATGTTGAAATATATCATACTATACATAGCAAGCAGTCAAGGGTGGTTTTATCAAAACAGAGCAAAAATTTTCCCCTTGTTATTTTGGGATATTTCAAAAACGTGCCTCTGAGCTGTAGCACAGGGCTTGATTAATGCATGATTTCCTCTTTAAAATTAGAAACAGGAATTGAGAATGAAGCTTAATAATTTTCATTTGCTCTTCTTTTCCAAGCATTCTAATTAAGGTCTGGTTCCTAGACCTGATTAAGCAGCTCCTACATCTGACTGCAGTTTGCAGTTATCCCTGCAAGGCAGGAACTCAAGCTTATTTTGAGTGAATGGGAACAATCTGGGAAAGAACAATAAAGTGGGATATGCTGCAAAAGGGGGACTTACTTGGTTTGGGGTTTGCTCTTAGAATTTGCCATGTCCGTTGCAGAGTGCAACAACACAATTTAACAACAAATGTCAAAAATATTATTCGAAGTAAAACACAAGTTTATGACTCTTAGAGCACTGTCAGGGAGATCTTAGTTTACATGGCTTTTCCCCTTGAACCCCAAGAGCAACATGTTCTTTATTTTATATTTTATGTTAAGAAAATGTAAAAGATGTGTGTGCAATCACTATCCAATGTCTTTCATCTCTTTGATTCACTGTCATCATAAAATAAATTTGAAGTAAATTTTTAGATGACTACAATGGAGAAAAACATAAAGAAAAACCCACTAATTATCAAACATGAATTTTCTCAAAACCATTTTTCTATTTGAAGATAACAGCCCTGGATTATTTCAGGACATTATTTCTTATGATATTGAAATATTGAAAAGTTGCACTGTGACATAGTCAGTGGTCATTTTATATTTCCAGCTAATACTTAAAAAAGTAGATATCTAAGTTGTCCTATGTAAAAAGGAGTAGAAGTCAAAACTCCTCTTACAGTGTTTCCCCAAAAATAAGACCTAGCCGGACCATCAGCTCTAATGCATCTTTTGGAGCAAAAATTAATATAAGACCCGGTCTTATTTTACCATAATATAAGACTGGGTCATAATATAATATAATATAATATAATATAACATAATACCGAGTCTTATATTAATTTTTGCTCTGAAAGACACATTAGAGCTAGTTATCTGGCTAGGTCTTATTTTTGTGGAAACACGGTAGGCACATCATATAATCATATGTAGGTTATATAGCTCTATAGACGCCTTCCCCATCCTCATTTCTTAAATATATTTTTCAGCTACCATAGCAGTGCCAGGCCCAAGGGATTTCAACTGAGTAGGATGCAAACCTGAGAAATAGAGAACTAGACTTTCCTTACATATTCCTTCTCCCTATTTCTCCATTGCACTTATATGCTCCTCATTCCACCTCCCCACCTCATAATGCAAATAATACCTATTTGTTTCATCTTGCCAGTAATGTGAACTCATCCCACTCAGTAACTTAAATAGTCCACTTATATAAACTAATTCAGAGAGTCTTACAGAGTCCCTCTCTGAACACCTCCACACCAAAAACTCCTAGCAGACCATTATCCCATTGCTTCAGTGTTGGGTGACGTTTCCCTAGTTATTCTCAGTGCTCTCTCGCTCTCTCTCTCTCTCTCTCTCTCTCTCTCTCTCTCTCTCTCTCCCCATGCCCACCTGCAAAGAGGATTCATATTGCTCTTCCTTAAATGCCACTTTGTTTACCTTATTCTCCAGTTTAGAAATCTCAGCCATATCCAGCTCAATCATTGGGGACCTTTAATCCTACATGCTTTGCTGACGCTTCCTTCCTGAATGGCCTTCACCATTATTTGTTTGCATATCCAGAGCCTATGGACACTTCACATCATGGGTAGATCTTGTTAAAATGCCATTCAGTGGGTCTGAGGTGGAGCCTGAGATTCTTCTGTGATGTGTTACTGGCGGTATAGACTGCACTTTGAAAAACAAAGATTCACACAAGTGTTCCCTTTGGTCAGGAAAACACTGGTCTCTAGCAAGGGCTTATTTGAAGGATCAGAAAAGAGAACTATATATGATAAAATATACCTGATTGAATCAGGTTAAGGACTAGGCAAACTTCAAGTTCTCATCAAAAGTTATATAGTAGTACATGGTTGACTGATAATTTTGTACACGTATAGCACAGAATTGTCCATATCCTATGTAAGTAAATAACCCTCAGTAGAACAACTGAAACTTCTGAAACAAATGTCCAGTGTTTATATGCTACATAAAATGCAAATGCTAGCACAAATAACATGACCAATTTTATCTGAATACTGTACTTCTGTCCTCCAGTACTGTGCCTCATGCATTTCTTTGCTTTTGCTCCGTCACTGTCCTACCATTTGCAGTGATTTGTGAGCTGGATGCTCTCCATCTGTTCCACAACCTAGAGTCCAGCACCCTGTAACAAATGGCACTTCTTGCCTGTCTTTAATCTCTGTACTACGGGGACTGCTAACGTAATGCACTTAAAAAAAAAAATTCTGGTAGGCAGCTATTATAGGGTTTATATACTTTTATATAAAGCACTCTTTTGAAGATTCAAGATGGCAGAGTAGATGAACATTGTCCTGCATCCTTCCACAAACACATTAAAATTACAACTAAATTATAAAACAATCAACCTGGAAAACCATCTGAAGTCTGACTGAACAGAAGTTTTATAATTAAGGATATAAGAAGAAGCCACATCAAGACTGTTATGAGGGTTGGAGATGCGAAACAGGCTGGTCCCAAACCTCCATGTGGCAGTTGAAAATCAGAAGGAATATCGCAGCCGCAGAGGTTCCCCATGGAGAAGCGAGGGACCACAGCTCCACACCAGGCTCCCCAGCCTGAAGTACTGGTGCCAGGAAGAGGAACCCCCCGCAACATCTGGCTGTGAAAAACAGTGGGGATTCTGAACATCTGAGTGGGAAGGAAGGCTGCAGGAAACCCAGATGTCCTGTTAAACAGCCCGCACACAGACTCTCACTCATAGGCACTCACCCTGGGCTCTGGCAGAGGGACATGACTCGGGGGGGCATTGGAAGAATATGGGAGGGGGTGTAGACTGAGGTATGTGCCTTCAGGAAGAGGACTAGAGGACGGTTGCCATTTTCCTTGTGTGGCACCATCTTTGCCATGTTGAGCCCTCCCCCACAGGCCAAATCTGAATCTGATTGGCTGGGTGAGCATCACTGCTCCACCTTGCAGACTCACTGGCTCCCTGGGACCCCACCCCACCCAAGTCCCCCAACACTGGAGGTATTTTCTCCTTGAGCAGCCAGCCCTACCCACATTACACTAGTTCTTGGAAAACTATCAGAGTCCATGGGCCCAAGGTCAGCAGCAACGGACCTCGGTGTGCTCTGAGACTTTTTGCTGAGTAGCTCCAGACTCAGCACTGGTATTAAACCAGGTTTGGGAGGTTTGGGACCTACATTAACCCAGTGTCACCAACTGTCCCCACTATAATGACTTCCTGATACCCTGCCCCACCCACCCAGATCACGTACCACAGAGTCTTTATTAGCAGCTGGCAGGTGGCAGCAGGACTTGGGGTGTCTTGGCTTTTTGCAAAGCTACCCTAGGCCCAGTGGCAGATGTCCTCGGTTTCCAGCGTGATGTCTCCTACATGCCTCCAACTTTAGCACAGCAATGAACAACCACCAATCACTTTATAGCTTCTACCAAGTAGTCCCTGGCCAGTGGCATGCAGTGGGTAATCTGGTCCTACACCTGAGTCCCACCTAAGAGGCCCCAGAACTAACATACTTAGGAGTTGTCTTCAGAGGACAGGAAAGCACCACCCAATTTGCCTGACAAATGGCACACACAAACAGTGGTCTCAACTGGCACCAGAACCCACTGGGGTGAATCCCACTCAATGGTGTAAGCCCCCTGCACAGCAGCCCATAAGCTGTGGATATGGCCAAACACCACAGTCAATCATCCTGAGGTCCAATGCCATCTACTGATGTGCCAATAGCAATCAAGGCTCAACTATAACAGGGCAGCACACACACCCACACAAGGGACACTCCTGGAGCACCCAAAGCAGGTGACCAGAGAGACTATGCCAGGGTCCCATAGGCCACCCAGCCAAGAGTGGGAGATATAGCAGATCTACCTAATACATGAAACAGACACAGAGAGGCCCCCAAAATGAGGAAACAAAGAAATAAATCCCAAATGAAAGAACAGGTGAAAACTCCAGAAAAAGAACTAAACAAAATGGGGGCAAACAGCTTACCAGATGCAGAGTTCAAAACAGTGGTTATAAGGAGACTCAAGGAAATTAGTGAGAACTTAAACAGAGAGATAACCAGCCTTAAAAAAGGACATAGAAACAATACACAAGAACCAGTCAGAAGTGAAAATACCATAACTGAAATGAAGAATGCACTAAAAGGAATCACCAGCAGACCTGATAAAGCAGAGGATTGAATCAGTGATTTGGAAAACAAGGTAGCAGAAAACACCCAATCAGAACAGCAAAAAGAAAAAGGAATCCAAAATAATTAGACTAGTTTAAGAGACCTCTGGCACAACAGCAAGCATAACAACATTCACATGGAGGGGAATAGAGAAAGCAATGGATTGAAAACCTATTTGAAGAAATAATGACGAAAACTTTCCTAACCTGGCTAAGGAAATAGACATACAAGTCCAGACAGCACAGAGAGTCCCAAACAAAATGAACCCAAACTGGCCCACCCAAGACATATCATAATTAAAATGCCAAAAGTTAAAGACAAAGAGAGAATCCTAAAAGCAGGAAGAGAAAGGCAACTAGTAATTTATAAGGGAGCCCCCATAAGATTGTCAGCTGATTTCTCAGTAGAAACTTTGCAAGCCAGAAGGGGTAGGCAGAAAACATTTTGATGGTTACCAGATTGGAGGGGAGTTGGGGAACAGGGTGAAAGACGGGAAGAGATTAAGAAGTATGAATTGGTAGTTACAAAATAGTCATGAGAATATAAAGTAAAACATAGGAAATATAGTCAATGATATGATAATAACAATGTATAGTGCCAGGTGGGTACTAGACTAGTCAGGAGGATCACTTTTTAATGATATAAATGTCTAACCACTGTGTTGTATACCCGAAATTAATATAAAATAATACTGAATTTCAAGTATAGTTGAAAATTTTTTAAAGGGGGGGGAAGGGGAAAGGGAATAAGAGGTCCAAGCTTCTAAGTATAAAACAAATAAGTCATGGGAATGTAATATACAGCACAGGAAATATAGTCAGTAATGTCGTGATAGCATAGTATAGTGTCAGATGGTTGCTGGACTTACTTTGGTGATCATTTCTCTATATAAATGTTGAATAATTATGGTGTACCCCTGAAACTAATATATTGTATGTTACCTATATTTTTAATAAAAATATGAAGCATTCTTTTGTTTTAAGAAAGCCATTGTTTCTACTTTATATCCTATATGGAATACTGATGGAGATCAACTATCTTTAAAGTGGGCACAGTACCAGCTCTTAATTACACTGGCTACAAAAGAGATGGAAAGCTAAACCAACCAATCTACACATTGTTTCAAATACACAATTATTAAATACATAGTTTCAGTGTTTTTATTGAGTTCATATTAATGAAAAATGCTTGAATCCTCTGAACCCTGGGGAACCAAACAATGCCATTATCTTGTGGAAGATGGATTCAGCATTTCCGTAGGTCTTCCCTAAATATAATTCAACCTTTTATAAAATGGGAAATCATATAAATTTTACAAAATTTGATAAAATAAGCATTTCCAAATAATGAGTACTAATTTCCCCCCATGTATTATTGCATCTTTTAATAAACCATAAACTTATTGTAAGCACTGTCTACTACTCTTGTAATAGGTCCTTAACCTAACATGAATTCCATTTGGTTAGTCCAGGAGAGGGCATACCATTCAAACAAGCTAATCAAAGACCTTACCTGAAATTGATTATATAAACTTGGGAAGAAAAGTTCTCTTTCTACCAGGTTTGTAATCTGGGAGAACGTGAATCTGGGCTCTACAGTACCCCAATAGTTCCTGTCATTTGGGGAAAACATGTGAATTAAAACGTGTGTGTGTGTGTGTGTGTGTGTGTGTGTGTGTGTGTGAAGCAGGGGAGGGCAGGAGAGAAAGGGAAGGGAGGTGTACACACTTGGTAGAAAGGGAAGATTAGAGGAGAGGAGAAATTTTTCAGTACTGAGTTTTAATCCCTGACGCTGTTCTTTTGATCATGTGAACTATCCCCAGACCCTTTCCTAACTTAAAAGACCATGAACTCCCTTATTTTGATTAATGTAGTTTGAATCAAAGAAATATGATTACTATACCACATCCATATCAGACATGTTCAATCCACTGTTGGTTTTTTGTTTGTTGGTTTGCTTTTAGATTTTAGTTTGGTTGTGTAACTGCTATCTTTCACCTGCGCCATTCTCTTTGGGAGGGCAGCACCTGTGTGTTTGTGTAGCCATTCTCTCTAGTCTTTCTCCATAGAGTAACAAATATCCAATTGTATGGTACATTATCTTCCAGGTGAACAAAATAAAAGTGTAACATCTTCAAAAACTAAAGAAGTATTTTTTCTGATTATTTTTTTCATATTGGAATCTAAAGCCAAGAAAATAAAAGATATCTTCCTTTTCTTCTCCCAGATACGCTAAGTGCCAACAAGGTTTTACCTAAATGTGACTCACAACAGTTTGTAAGTCAATACACTTGTGTGCCAAAAACGTGCAAGGGTAGCGTCCTACCCAAAGTTACATACAGCCTAACAGATTCATCCTGAAGACCGTCCAAGAAATATATTTAACAATTTTTCTGAGTCTTCCTGAGGAAAGCCATAAACTCAAAGTAAATGAGGATTCTCCAAATTGCTACTCCTGAAGTGGCTGCAGAATTTAAGACTATTTCCTCTTTTTGAGAAAGGTAATGAAACATAAAGTCTGGGAGCAAAGTCAGATTCCCTGAGTAACCAGAAGGGAAGCGATGGAGAGCGGTGGGATCCTAGGCCTAAGAAGTTCACTCCATCATTCAGCTACATCTAAGTACTGAAGCCTTTGTTGGAGGATAAAGCCTACTGTCATGAGAGAAGTTTTTCAAAAGAAAAGCATTATAGTTGACCCTAAAGCATGTCTCCAAAATATAAATCCTTCTATCTCATCCTTCCCTGAGAGGCACAGGCTGTTATATTTAAAATACCCTCCCTTGGTACCTTTCTCCCCAGCGACTCCACACACTTCAGCTATTCTCAGTAGATGGAGTCCTGTCCTCTTTTCTTAAGTCTCGTCCTCCCTGAGAGGGTAAATATTCATGGAATCAGTCATGGAGAGAAAAGAGTTGAGACAGTGGAATTTTTTCAGTACAGATGTCATGGTGTCTCTCATCAATAGCATAGTTCACCATCAATACAGTCCAATGACTTCATCCCATTCTCCAAACATGCCAGACCTCTCTTTGCTTCTCTCCACCATTCTCTAATATACTGCTCAGCCACCTTCTTAAATGGACCATACTCTTTCCTTCCGGGGTTCTCTTCCCTTGCTAGGATAAGAGGCGCTTTCTAAAATCCTTTAAGATTTTTTTCTCTCAGAGGAAGACAGTAAAATACTGTTCTAATGTTTCACAAAAGACTCTCTTCCCCATCACGCTACAGAGTATACTTGAGTCTCAGATGTGAGAAAACAGCGTATGATAATCCTTTAGTGGCAGAGAACCCTTTACCTCTGCCACTTAGTAGTTGTGTGGCCTTAACTTCTCTATGCCTGAGTTTTCTCACATGTAAAATGGAGAAAGTGGTAATACCTCCAGCATGTAATTATGGTGACAATTAAATAAACGCATATATGTAGCACTTAAACACTGCCTGTCACATAGGATGTGATATATGAATTGTGTCAATTAAGTTTGCGAACTTGTTGCAACAAGGTTGCTAACCTCTTTTGATATCAGAGGGATTATTCATTATGAATTTGTACCAACTAGGCAAACAGTTAACCAAGTTTACTATTTGGAAGTGCTGAAAAGTCTGCGTGTAAAAGTTAGATGACCTGAACTTTGCACCAACAATTCATGGCTGTTGCATCACGACAATGCACCAGCTCACAGGGCACTGTCTGTGAGGGAGTTTTTAGCCAGTAAACAAACAACTGTATTGGAACATCCTCTCTACTCACCTGATCTGGTCCCCAATGACCTCTTTATGTACCCAAAGATAAAGGAAATATTAAAAGGAAGACATTTTGATGACAATAAGGACATCAAGGGTAGTATGATGACAGCTCTGATGGCCATTCCAGAAAAAGAATTCCAAAATTGCTTTGAAGGGTGGACTAGGCACTGGCATCAGTGCATAGCTTCCCAAGGGGAGTACTTCAAAGATGACTGTAGTGAAATTCATACTCACTAGGTATGTAGCACTTTTTCTAGGACGAGTTCGCGAACTTAATTGTCTGACCTTGTATGTGTGCCATCTTACTATTGCTTCCTAACTGCCCCCTTTCACTGCTCCCTTTGCTTTACATTCTCCATTTTACTCCTTTACACACATACCAACAGAAGTTAAATTCCTTAGCCTGTCATTCCAATGGGAATTTACTGTTTGTGTTTGGTAGAAAAATCAATCAATCAATCAATATTCACATATTTAAAATCTTTGTCTTATCACAGATTTCACAATTTAAAAATAACAGGAGTTATTTTAAAATTGGTATGATTAATTTAATGTCAAAGCCGGCTCAATTTTTCTGAGTAAAATTTGAAGAAGGAAAGAAATGACGAGGGAAGGGAGGTTTAAAAGAAAGGGGCGAGAAAGAAGAAAGAAACAAAGAAGGGAGGGAGGGAAGGAAGGAAGGAAGGAAGGAAGGAAGGAAGGAAGGAAGGAAGGAAGGAAGGAAGGAAGGAAGGAAGGAAGGAAGGAAAGAAGGAAGGAAAGAAGGGAGAAAGGGGAGGGAGAAGACTACTCTCAAGAAAATTGTGAAACTACATCAAAATTCACTGTAAAACAATCCCATTTCACATCCTATTAAATTCCATAGGAAATGACATTTGCTACAGTAAGAAAAACAGATGGTGGAAGGAGAAAGGAAAATAAAACTCTTTGAAAACTGAGAATGAAAATGCCACTGCTAACATGTGACATGTTCACATATCAAGTTATAGACAGTCACTTTCTTTATTATATGCATGCCTACCAGCCTAAAATAGCGCCAAGGAGCTTCTAAAGTAAGAAGTGAGGAGTGTGTTGGATGTGTGTTTGTGTGAGGTTGCATGCGAGTTTGTGAGTGGGGCCAGGACGGGGAACAGTGGGGATCATTCAAACGCATGAGACAGGCACCCCTGATTCCAATGCTTTGCCAGCCACACCATGATTCATCTTCCTCTCAGGCACAAGTACATCAAGTCCTCTGTTTTGCTCTCAGTTCACATTTGTCCTCTTTAAACCAATGAGTCATAAGTTGGAAATATGTATGAAATAAGCAAGAATATGTCACCGAGTTATTTCTGGTTGTTCAATATACACATCCCAGGATGTCATGTGTTTGAAAGGCAAATTTTTAAGTATGAGAAGTTTATACAAAGCAGATAGAGTTGGTTCTATAAGAAAAAAGGAAGTCAGGTGCAAGAAGAAATAGAGCCTGGAAAAATCATTAGGTTTAGGTGAAGAGAATGAAATATTTCTTCATGCTCTCAAAAGGATAGTTTTCTTCAGAGGAAATTGCAGAAATTCTTGGTTACTCGAATTAGCAGAAAACTATTCTTGCCGAAGTTTAGTAGTGGGAAACAAA
Organism: Rhinolophus sinicus; assembly: GCF_057876585.1. Classification (NCBI taxonomy): domain Eukaryota; kingdom Metazoa; phylum Chordata; class Mammalia; order Chiroptera; family Rhinolophidae; genus Rhinolophus; species Rhinolophus sinicus. The sequence goes on from NC_142516.1 coordinate 162,575,107, forward strand.
TGATATTTGGTCTGTTGTAAAGTTGTCCACCTCTCCATGGCAAATATAAATTCATACTTTAATATAAATAGAATTTTTCTACAAATAGATTCCTGGCCAAAACTAACTCCCTGACAAATGAAAGGATTAAATAATTGAGGAGTTTTATCATGAGAAAATAGAAACCTATAAACAGACACATATAATGCCTGTTCTAATAATTACCCCTGCAGGTCCTTTTCACATATCCTTTTGTTCAGCAGTTACCTGCTAAGCACATGTCATGTGCCAGGTTGTAAGGCATTGAGGACACAACAGTACACAGGCGACACTGCTATTTCCTCATGGATTTTAGGTTTTATGGGTCAAGACAGGTACTTAGCAAACAATAATAGAAATAATATTCTTACAATCAGTGGTATGAATAGTAGTTGAGGTGGGGGCTTCGCTTGTTGGGTTGGAGGTAGGGTAGGATGGAGATATGAAATTTGAAATTTAGCTGAGACCTGAGGAAGCGAAGGATGAGAAGGTGTTGGCAAGAACATTGCAAGCAAAGAGAATATCTTTGCAAAGCCCTGAGGCTGGAAAAAAGTGGGGTTTCCTAGAAACTGAGAAGAGAGTGTTAACTGAAACACACAAAAGAGAGAGAGGAGGGGAGGGGAGGGGAGGGGAGGGGAGGGGAGGGGAGGGGAGGGGAGGGGAGGGGAGGGGAGGGGAGGGGAGGGGAGGGGAGGGGAGGGGAGGGGAGGGGAGAGGAGAGGAGAGGAGAGGAGAGGAGAGGAGAGGAGAGGAGAGGAGAGGAGAGGAGAGGAGAGGAGAGGAGAGAAGAGAAGAGAAGAGAAGAGAAGAGAAGAGAAGAGAAGAGAAGAGAAGAGAAGAGAAGAGAAGAGAAGAGAAGAGAAGAGAAGAGAAGAGAAGAGAAGAGAAGAGAAGAGAAGAGAAGAGAAGAGAAGAGAAGAGAAGACTGAGGAAGGCTAGAAGTCATATGGAAAAAGCGCCCTAGGCCATGCTGAGAACCGTGGACTTTCTCCAAAGAATAATTACAAGTCACTGGAAGTAGGAGAGTGACATGATTAGATGTGCATTTTTTCAAGATAACTATCTTTTATGGAAAGAATTTAATGGAGAGAAAGGGAGGGGAAGGAGAAATGTTCAAGGGCTATAGAAGTACTCCAACATCTTGATCCAAGATGATGGCCGAACAGAAAAGAAATATAGAAAAGGTTGTAAAAAATTAAGAAAGTCTTATCAAGAAGACAGTGATTATTTTCACACATGAGTAAGACAGAGCTGGATGAGACAGTAAAAAGAATGACAGTGAAAGATGTTTTCTGTGAGCCCACCTCTGTGAATCATAGAAAGACTTCCTCTCTGTGTCACAGATATACTTATAACTCAGGCACTTTAACTAGTTTCCCTACTCTTTTTGTTTCTTTTCCGCTATGATTGCATATAAAGTGGTTAAAGTCACAACTCAATCCATAGTTGAAAGAATCTCTGGCTGAAGTCATGGCAGAACATGAGAACAAAGGGAGGAATGGATATTACCCAGAGATTGTGGCCTGAGCTAGATGCATTAACTGTTAAGATTTGGGTTGTTTCCTTTTAAAAAGGCAGTGGGTGCATTCTCAGTTTTTTATGGGATTATTTTATTATGTTGCATGGAAGCAATTTCTTTTTTAGACGTTTACATGTAGAAGGAAGTATGTGTTGATTTTAAGCAGCAAAAGGGTATATATCATTATAGAAATTTGTCACTTTTTTTGGTGGTCCAGAATCTGACCTTCTTCTGTATATTTAGGGAATATCAAATCTTACAAATCTTGAGGGGGGCATATCCTACTATCAAGATAAAATGTGCCAGAGACTCACCAAACCAGACTTTCTTGCAGTTAGCATGTGGGCACATATCCTTGGCTGAGCCAACCAGATGTACCCACCCTGTATTACAAATCAGAAATTAATTAGGAAAAGGAGGGACAGCTGAAAATGTGCTCTGATGCTGGTAGTAGTGACATCAATATCTGCTTTTCAGGGATGAGAGAACTAGGGTATTACCAGCAGCAGTGTAGATGGAACACAAATCAGGGTGTAATTCTCAGAAGTAGTAGCAATTATATTATATATTCTCTAGGCCAGTTATATACTGTGTTTTACATTGTCATTCTTGCTGCATCAAATCTCAATCTCTTTGTTCTGCACTCCCAGTGATTCTGTGAGACTGTCAATATCCTTTCAATTAATTTTTTCCTCCATTTGTATCTGGCCTTTAAACTCAAACCCTTTAGTAATACAATAATATTTAATATTCCCCCCACTGGACAGTTTAACAAACTGAAGAACACTCTCCAAATGTAGATAGTTAATTTAGTCGTTCATTGTTGTATATCTCAGATGATTGGTTTCTTTATGTGTGTGGCCAATATCTTCCTTCAGAAGTCCCAATTGTTATTACTTGTTGTATTTTATCACTTCCTGAAATTTATAAAAACATATCCTTTTCCCTAAATTCATATATACAGACCTTTGAGAAGGTGATGAGTAGAAATTCAACTTCAAACTCCAAGGTCATAATTGTGACTCTTTTGGCATCTCTTTGATATTCATGCCAATAGGCACGCTTCCACTGACACTGCTGACATAGAAACTGGCCCCTTGTGCCACCTGCCAGAACCCAGAAGTCGCATGACCTCAGAAGGGATGCTAGCCAAAGGCAACACAGGAGCAGTGATGAAGGGAGAAGATTTAATGTCACCACAGCCAAAATGGAGAAGACTAAAAGTACATAATTCCAGGCTTCAATTCCCACACATTCCTCAAATGATTCTCTATTAGTATAATAACAAAAGATCCACGAGGAAACTGGATCCTCCACCATGAGTCTAACTTAGACTGATAATTCTGCAAGCAGTATCACAAAGGTGTCTATGTCCCAGGTAGCCTCCAAAATGATATTGGTTGTTGATAGTTTTCATCCTCCCACCCTCTTCTTAGCAGGGTAGCCTCTGAAAAGATTTGGCAATGCTTCATTGACCGACTTCTGGCTCTATATTATAAAGGCAGACTTTTATTCTTTGCAACCAAAGCCATTTTATTTTCTCCTGAATTAGAAGGCTGATATTTCATTAGTTTAGCATCAATGCCTATTCAGTGTCAGAGCCATTGTTTTACACTGACATCACAATGAATGGCATTGATGTTGCTTGGGTCTCATGACAAGAACAGGAGTGGATTGAGAGCAAAGACTGACTAAGTAGGGCCACCTCGCAGCTAGAAAAAACATATGTAGGGATAGCGGCTCTGACTTTTTAATTCTGTATCTAACTCTCTCATCATAGGGGATTCCTAAATCTCCTTTAGTTCTGTTGGCTTTAACTATCATCTGACAATAGCCAAATGTATTATTTCCAGCATGAACTTCTCCCTTAAATTCCAGAATCATGTTACCAACTGCTTACTTGACATAACACTTGCATGTCTAACAGGTCAAATTTAAAATGAGCAAAACCAAATTCTTGATTACCCCCAACACCTTCCCAACCAGCTTATCCCCTAGTCATCTCCATGTCATTTAATGGCAGCTTTGTTCTACCAATTCCTCAGTCCAAAAGTTACAGTTATCCTTGACTTCTTTCTTATTCTCAAACTTCACATCCAAACTTCATCAAGAAATCATACCTGCTCTATCATTGAAATATGCCCAAAATTTGATGAGTTCTCAGCGTTTCTCTCACTACCTCCCCTATGCAAACTGTCATCACTTCTCATAGGACTAATTTCAATAATTTCTTAAATGGTCTCTGATTCAATTTTTCCTCACCTTTTTAATCTTCACTAAAGCCATTCAGTTTTCATTAAGCAAAGTTCAACAAGTGCCCATCTGACACCCTACAAAATCTTTACACCATTATTGATTATATTACCCAAACTGTCTTTTGTATTCCCGTGGCAATATTGTGAATACCAATTTGTGCTTTTTAATCCCCTCACTTTCTCCCTCATCCCCACCCCCCCTTACATCTAGCAACCATCAGTTTTTCCTCTATATCTCTGAGACTATTTCTGTTTAGTTTGCTCACTTATTCATATTGAATGTCAAATATATATATATATATATATATATATATATATATATATATATATATATATACACACCAGATATGAAATACAGCATAGGGAATAGTGTCAATGAAATTGTAACAGCTATATACAATGTCAGAGAGGTGATACATTGGGGAAGAGGGGTTATCACATTGTGTGGGGTGAAACGTCTAACTATTACATCATTTTGTACACCTGAAATTAATTTTTTTTAAAAAGTGCAACCTTAAGACATAGGTTCTTACTGATCCAAATTCTCTTGTGGATTTGCATCTCACTCAGAGTAAAATCTGAAGTTTTTATCATGGTTCTCAACGCTTTCCTTGATATGGTCCTCTATTTCCTCACTCACTCCATACCGTACCAATCCTTGCTATTTCTTTCTACTCCAGATTCACTGGTCTCCTTGCTTTTTCTTGTACATACCAACCATCCTCCTACTTGGGGTTCTTTGTATATTGCTGTTTCATGTTCCTGAAATGCCGATCTCCAAATTATAACTTGTAACTTGCCTTACTTCTTTCAAAACCTTCCTTATCCCTTACATAAAAGGTTACTATGTACACTTTCATTATGCTTTATTTTCCTTTGTCCTACTTACATTCATATTTTTGTTTATTTGTTTATTTTCTGTTGCTTCTCACAGGATTTTACTTAATGTAGTAAACGTTTTTTTTCCACTGCTACATCCCAATATTTATGATAATGTCCATCTATAATAAAACCTTACTCTACACATGCTGAATAAATAAATGAAAAATGGAGGAGATATGTAAGAAGGGATTTCTGAAGGAACCATGATATTTGAAGATTTAGCTAATAATAATAAGGGAAGCTTCTAAAGAAAACTGAGTAGTCTCCAAAGAGGAGGCAAATAAACCAGAAGCTGGTGTCACTGAAGCCACAGGAAACAATTGTTTCAAGCTGGAGGAAGTGGTTAACACTGTAAAATGCTGCAGTGAATGGCCAGTGAAGTGTGAGAACAGAGAAACTGGAGCAAACAATCTCAACTGAATAGACATTTCTCCGAAGAAGATATACAAAAGGCTAACAGGTACGTGAGAAGATGCACAACGTCATTAGTCATTGGGGAAATACAATTTAAAACCATAATGAGATGTCACCTCCCACCTGTTAGAAAGACCATAAAAATGTAAGACATAACAACTGCTGATGTAGGTGTAGAGAAAAGGGAACACTTGTGTACTCTTTGTGGGATTGTAGATTGGTACAGTCAATGTAGAAAACAGTATGTAGGATTCTCAAAAAAAAAAAAAAAATACAACCTCCATATGACCCAGAAATTCCATTTCTGGGAATATATTCAAAGGACACAAAAACATTAACCTGAAAAGATATCTGCACCCACCCCCATATTCTTTGCAGCATTATTTACAATAGACAAGACATGGAAATAACCTGTGTCCACTGATGGATAAATGAATAAAAAAGTTGATATATATACTAGGGGTGCCAAAAATACATATACGTATGATTTGTATTCATCTTTTGTTATCGATATATATTGAGTATTACAATTTTAATACAGTTTTTTCCTTTCTTAAAATGTGCATACATTTTGTAGCACCATCTGTGTGTATTATATATATATACACACACATTATATACATTATATGTAATATATATTTATATATTACGTAATATATATTACAAATATATATTTATATAAAATATTTATATACTATAAATATATAAATATTTTATATAAATATATATTATATATAAGTATATAATATATATTTTATAATATATAAATATATATTATATATAATATATTTTATGATATATAAATATATATATAATATATGTGATATATACATATTATATATATTATATATATATAAAATCTCACTGATATGTGGAATTAATAAAAAAATAAAAACAAACTCATAGAAAAAGAGATCAGACTTGTGGTTACCAGACGCAGTAAGTGGGGAGAGCAAGAATCGGAGAAAGGCGGTCAAAACATACAAACTTCCAGTTATAAGATAAATAAGTACTAGGAATGAAATGTACAGCATAATGACTATAGCTACCACTGCTGCACGACATATGTTAAGTTGTTAAGAGAGTAAATCCTAACAGTTCTCATTACAGGGAGAATATTTTTTCCCTTTTTCTTTCTTTTTTTTATTATATCTATAAGAGAAGATAGATGTTAGTTAAACCTATTGTACTCATTTCACAATCTATACAAATCAAACCATCGTGCTGTATGCCTTAAATTTATGTAGTGATGTATGTCAATTATTTTCCAATTAAAAAAAAATCAAGATCAAACAAGGAAAGGGTTTCAAAAAAGAGATGTGATCAACAATGTCAAACACTGTTTATAAATTAAGATCAAATGATCATTGGGTTTATAAAGCAGAGGTCTCTATAACTTTAACGAGAGAGTTTCAGTAGAGTAGTGAAAATGAGAATCTTCAATGGGTACAATTAGCAGCAAGAAAAGAGGGAAAGGAAATAATGAGTACAGAAAATTGGGGGAAGAAAATTTTCTGAAACTAGGAACAGAAATGAAGCAGTGGAGTTGGATGTATGGTCACTTGAGGCCTTTTTTTTTTCAAACACAAGATTTTATACCATTTTTGTATGCAGATGAGAACAACCTTGTAGACATGAAAAACTGACAGTACTTTAAAAAGACAGAATAGTATAAATAATAACTTGAATATTGGATTCTATTTCCCCTTGCCTACTCAGAGACATCTTTCCTATTCTTGTCCCATTTCTGAAGACTGCTTTTTATTCACTAAGAAATTCAGAATAATCCCACTCAGGCTTGCTATCCTGTTTTTAATCTGCCCTTTCTCCTTTTGCAATATGTCAACAATTGTAAATCCTGTATACAATTAGATAGGATCGCTATACAACCCAGTGTATACACTAAGCACATTCCAAACATGTTTTTATTTTGGGTTGCATTTCATTTAAAAGAAATGATGCTTTTTATAACTTCACTGATTTAATGATCTGCTAAAAGGTCATGATTGAAAAACACTAATTCAGGGTCTGGCAATAGAAAGGGAATGGCTGATGTGAGGTGAAGGACAAAATCTTTGTAAACAAAGAGATCAAGGATTTGAGACACTAGGGTGATGGAATACACTTGGTAGAAACATATTGAAACCACCAAGAGTTTGGCAGGATTAATGTTAACACAAGAGAAGCAATGAGCCAAGTGCTAAATTTTAAGGAACTGAGGTGATGTGGTCCAAATGTCTCTGGACGGCTGCCGCAAAGAGGCATTCCAGGTAACTGAACCTATCTGAGCGACAACGGAGTTGGGCATTCTTACTCTGCATACCACCCCTGGGTGAACACAACTGCTCCTACCATTTTAATTATGTAATTTATGGTAAAGGTTGAGAAAAACATATCTCCAGTGTTGCTCTGTCCTCTGAACTCCAGACTTAGATAGCTAGCTACTTAAACTACTGCACTGACTCTCCCACAAGCCCAGAAATGAAATACATTCAAAATTAAAAGACTCTTTCATTGCTTCTTAATTGCTTGAGAAAGAAATCTCAACAGCAACCTTCATTTCTCTATCGCTTCCATGATACATATCTGTAAATCACAAACCCTGTTGATTCTAGCCCCTATATATCTCTCAGATCTGCCCATTTCTCCACACTCCTCTGTCACAACTTTATTTTAAAAGGTCATAATTTTTTGTCTAATGTCTATAGCAACACTTTACAAGTACTCATGTTGCCACAAGAAAGACTTACTAGAGGGGGAATGACTGGAAGGAGAGACAACTCATTAGACATTACTTTTTGTTATTATTCTTGCTGCTCAATTCTTCAGTATTTCCAGTCTAAGAGAAATACCCTATTGTGTGAAGCTTAAGGAATGCAGTACTCACTTCCTACCACAGCAACTGAAGGAGGGCAGATTGTTTTTTTTCCAGTACCTTCCAGTACCTAAGACATGGGTATACAGTTTAGGATTGGCCAATTTCAAACTCATACTCAGGACTTTGAATATGAAGTAAGTAATGGCCAGAGAAATTTAGCTGTGGCACTCAACAACATCGCTGTTCAGGGGCTAGACTGTCAGCAGGGCCAGAGGTGAGAATGGTACTTTTTCAGCAGAGCCAGTGCTAGCAGTAGCATCCTAAACAGATTGTTCTGATATATCACCTTGTCTGTGGCCCCAGCTGACTCCATTGGTTCCCACACACTTTCTGAATCTAGTTCTCTAAATATCCTGTTGACTCTATAAGTATACCCAAACCTATACGAAACATTCTCTTCTGCTAGAGCCAGCCAAAGTCATTTTCTGTTGCTTACAATGAAAATTCTGACTGACACAGCACAGTTAGGAAGTTGTTGCAATAATTTTGAGTAAAAGAAATTACTCGAATGAAAACATGGGTATCATAATGGAAAGGAAGGGACAAGGTAGAAAAATAGCAGTTAAAATTCATAGGATGTTATTCAGTATTGGGATAAAGAGAAGAAAAAGTCATAGAGGGTGGTTTTTAGCCTGGGTGAATGAGGTGGTTGACAGTATTTCCAAAAACAACAAAGAATAGAAAAATCATAATAATGAAGGAATTGGGCAGATGTGGAGAGGGGATGATTTGTAATGGTGGGAATAATTACTATTTTCTAAAAGTTGAGTTTGAGACTTTAAGACAACGTTATGGGAGACATAGAGTAGACAGATGGATAGAAGTATGAATCTGTGGGAAAATGTCAAGGATAAAGATAGAAAATTGAAGTCATCAGGAACTGAAATCATGAGAGGAAATGAGATCACTCTGGAAGAGTTCACAGCATGAGAACAGTGGGTTGAAGATGGACATATGGAGAATACCATAATTTAAGTGATGAGCTTAGGAAGAGAAGCCTAGGAAATAAAGCACATCATACTGGACCACAGTTCCTTCCTTGAGGAGATGGTATGACTTTAATTATTCTTTCTTGTTTCCTTGGACATGCAGAGACACTTGAAAATAATTTTCTTGTCTTTTACAGCTCCTTTTCAATGAGCAATAATTATTATCTGCCTCAAGTTTCTAACCCAAGATCCAGGACCCTAATGTTTTCCTGGCAACCTTTACCCTCAAGGTTTGAAGGATAACAAACCCATCTACATTTTAGACAATTCTTTCAGAGGGCAAATCTCTAAAACTAGTACAATGGAGGTGCTAGCTATTAATCACTAACACTCCCACATAGATCTCTTATACATGTGGGGTTTCTCCATTCTCCCCTAGGACCACCTTGAGTATATGGGTCCTTAAAGAAGCAGAACTCTATTCCAGCCATACAGTTAGGATCTTCTTGACCAACAAGAGACTCTGCCAATCTCTAGGGCTATAACCTTATTTTTCATCTCTGTTGCCTTATACCAAATCAACATCACTGGTTAAAGATATGGGTTGTATTGAAATTTAAAAAAAAAATGCCTAAGGTATCAAGCCACCTTTCTATCTCTCCCTTGATTTACAATGACCTCAATGGATTTAACTGTTGCTGCATCACAGTCAGCTTTAATTGGTAGACAAGAGGTGGTAAGAAAAAAAAGGAATGCACATTCAATTTTTCCCTCTTTACATTGTCTTGGGGTAGGGGGAGGATGGAGAAAGGATTATGTACTATAGACCCATGATGATTACTTTTATGTGTCAAGTTAAGTGGGCTGAGCTGACCCAAATAGCTGGTAAAATACTACTTCTGGGTGTATCTCAGGGTGTTTTCAGAAGAGATTAACATTTGAATTGGTAGACTGAGTAAAGAATATGGCTGTCACCAATGCAAATGGGCATAATCTAATCCAATAGGGGCTTAAATAAAACAAAAATGCAGAGGAAGGACCAATTTGCTTTCTGTTTGAGGTGGTACATCCATCTTTTCTTACCGTGGGACATCAGCACTACTGGCTCTCAGGCCTTCAGGTTTGGACTGGAACTACACCATGGGCTTTCCTGGGCCCCGAGTTTGCAGATGGCAGATTGTAGGACTTCCCAACCTCCATAATTGTGTGATCCAATCCTTCCCAACATTTCTCTTTCTATAGATCTATATAAATCCTATTATTTCTGTTTCTCTGGAGAACTGTAATATAAGACCGAAGATAGGACGGGGAATTCCTAACCGATGCAATAGGGAAAACTGAGAAAGAAAATGATAAGCCAAATTTAAATCTATAGGGTTATGTTGAGACTCAGTTAAAGTAAATACTGTAAGAATATCAACTTCACAGTATCCAGAGATTAAAATAGAGGTTCACAGAGGCAAGAGTGTAATTTAGAAACAAGAATATTAGAAGAGAGAGCAGTCCTGGGGATTGCCACGAATGTAGGAAAATGTTTATAATTTATATAAAGATTTATAGTAAGGTTTGACTGGCTTAAAATTTAAGGGAATGAGAAATAGCATCAACTCTGGAAAACACAGAAGAGAAAACAAAAAGATTGAGCAGAAACTGTTTGAGAGTTGTAAAAAAAAGACATTCATGAGAGTGGGGCTTTAAGAAAGCGAAGAAATGAAAGAAGGAAGAAAAGAGAGGAAGTTTTTATTAACTGACACTAATGGAAAGAGACTGAATAAGTTAAGATCTGAAATAGGTCCACTGATTCAATTATTAGCAAGCCATTTATGTCCTTGTCAATAGCTGTTTCTGTGTAGTGATGAGGATGGAAAGCAGAAAACTGTGGGTTGTCAAGTAATTGAGAGAAGAGGAATTACAGAGGTTAAACAAACACTACATTTTCAATAACTTGTAGTAAAGAGAAAAATAATAAAATGATAGCAGGAGATAGAAGCTAAGGGAGGTTGTTGACTTTCAGAAAGAGATTTGATCATTGGATATGTTTTTCGTTTATGTGATAAATACGAAATCCAACTTGAACTGTTGAAACAACAAAGGGAATTTATTGACTTTTTTAAATGATCCAGAAGTAGGGTCAGCTTTAGGAATGGTTTAATAATAGTTTCTGCTTCTCTAGAGAACTAGTCACTAGAGTCAGCAGTGGCATAGTGACCTTGGGACCTCATGGATTCCCCAATTAGAGATTGTTGGTGAGATGACAAAAAAGTAGGTGATAGATGCCCGAGTGAAAAGGCAAAAGGGGATTCCATCACATACACACCTTTGTTTACAACAGCCAACGCCCAGATATACCTTTCATCCCAAATACACATTTTCAAAAATGTCTGTGCCTATGTGAAATATCCCTCCCAAATCAAGTGAACTCAAAATCCTTTCCAGTTACTGTATCTAGGACAATCCGAGGGTCTCTGTGTCAGGTGTAGTCTTCTTTCAAGAAGACTGGTTCAAATACCTATAGCTACCTGAGAAGTTGTCTACCACACACATTCAGCATTTATTAGTGGAAGAACATTATCATTGCAATAAAAAATTCCCACTTAGGAAAAAGGAGAATTGAAGTCAACTGGGCTCTCTAGGACAACTTTCTAGGGGAAGTTTCATTGTCCATTTCCCCTCATTGCAACAGCAGAGATGGACAATGGTATGGCTGCTTTGTCTCAAACTGATTGCTTCAGGAGCCAACTTTCTGACGGTACGAATTTGGGGTGTAGAAATAGATCAATGGGTTAAGCAGATGTAGGCTGTCTTTAGCCAGGCTTAATTGGGTTTTATTAGTAATACTACTGTCTTAGGAAATTAAGGAAGATTCTTACTCTGTTTCCAGCACATATCAAAGGTTAGTAGTTAAAGCTATAGATGTTATCTGGTAAGAGGTGATAAATCTAGACCTGGGCCTAGAAATTTCTATTTCCTAGTAGCCCAGCTTTGGTTTCCTCCATACTCCTGGCCCTCAGTATAATAGTTTCCATCCAAATCATGACTGACAAGTAAAAATAATGTGCTCCTTCCCCCTCGGCTGCATCCCAGATGTTTCACCAAAACAGAAGTGATTTTTACCTTATGACAGGCAGAGAAGGCTCAACGGAAGAACTGGGAGAAGATTGGGAAATCGGGCCCCTCCTATAACCTAAGTTTATCTCTTGCTGAATGATCTTTCTCCCTGCTTTTGCTTATATTAGCCTCAGCATGAGGCTAGGAACTTAGTATTTGCACCCTACGAGAAACCAGATAACCAGATTTCAAGTCACTTTTGATAACAGTCTGCAGGCAGAAGACATTCCTTAATAAAATGTATTTTTTTCTCTCTTCAACTTTCAAGAGGCCAAATTTCAAATGAAGCATATCTTTTTATCAGAGAACATTACTGAACATTAGAAGACGTCTTCAACATACTTTAGTATTCTAATCTTTCTTACTTGATCGTTATTCCAAAGTTCAACAAGCTATAGTTTAAAAAAAAAAAAAATCCTTTGTAACTACAAATGAGGAAAGCTAACTTTTTGACACAAGACAGGGCAATTTTCTACCTAATCTTTCCTTGGTTCAGCCAATTCCACATTTTTTACTCACAACATGTTATTTTCTATTGCAAAATTCACTATCAATCTATTTCAGTAAGACTCATTATGTTGCAACAGTAAAGGTAGGGATTTGGGGAGAGGGAGGAGTGTTTGTGCATTTCATGAATTTGAAAAAGTCCAGAGACAGTAGAGTCTTCAGTTAATTTTGGACCAGGGTTCCATTTCTCTGGCTCTCTCTCAGGTCTGCTTCTCCCTGTGAGTGAACTTCATCCCTTGGCTGGCTCCCCTTATAGTAACAAAAGCTATGCCGGCTTCACATCTGTGCTCATACCACACAGAACTTGAATTCCCACAATATTCTCTGGAATTCTATTGGATCTGTGATTGTCACCTATCTACTACTATACCAATCCCTCTGTCTGGGCAGATGACACGAGCTGAATGATCAAGCCTTAGCAACGTTCTTCAGAATTGATTTTATCCACTTGAGAGCCACAGGAATTCTCAAACTCAGCAATCAGCAGCTGAGGAAAGTGGCAGTAAAACAATAAATATGGGAAACAAGTATTCAAAACGGAGAGATTGAAGGTATGATAAAATAGGAATTATTCAAAGGAGGAAGACCCTGACATGGAAAGAAAACATAAATCATACGTAAAGTGGAAGGGATTACCTTTAGGTAGGAGACAAATACCTCTTATTGCAACATGTTAACCAATGAGTAATCTAGATTGTATTTTACATTAAGCATCACTACTGCCTACATTTGAAATATCAACCTGTCCTGCCTGGAAACACACTTCTCTTGGATTTAATTTTAATTGAAATTGTCATTGACATAATTGTAGGTTCACATGCAGTTGTAAAAACATAGTAGAGATACAGTAGACACTTTACCCAATTCCCCCAACTGTAACATTTTTAAAAACTATAGTAGAATATAGTAGTCAGGATATTGACACTGACATAATCCACCACCTCTCCTGGATTTTGAAACCAATCTGAAGACAATGAAATTGATTCATAATTTAGAAAGGGAAAGCACAAAGTAGTGTTGAGGAAGTTTTTCTGAGAGCCTCTACTGCTTTTGAGGAAAAATAGTCATCTCCAGATAATGAAGTATATGGGAAAAGTTGAGGGGGAGAAGGTTGTAGCGAATAAATCCTGATTATATCATACACGGAAATAAACAGGATTTTTCAAGAAATGCTTGCATACATAGTAGCCCATATTAAGACACTAATAATCTTTTATTTGAAGTAAGTATGTCTATCGTGCTTTCCTAGTAACAAGCCTGAGAACATGTAATAAAAGCAATTGTGAGAGCATTTCAGAATGGGCTGGTTTTAAATCAAGGTGATTAAAACAGAGATTATGTCCAAGTTCCCATGACTTATAGTTACTTAGCCTTGATGAAAATTTATTTAACCATGTATTCTAAATCATTAAAAATAGCATTTTATTTTAGCACCAAAATAAATGCAAAGAAAAGAAACAAAAACACTACCAGGAATGAGGTTTGGCAAAGCAACCTTCAAAAAAAAGAAAAGAAATGTGACAAGTGACGTTTCTCACCCAATGTAGAAGTAGGATGCTGCAGAAAGTTTCACGTTGTTTCATCAAAGATCTGAATGTATCTATACAAATGTCTATTCTAGGGTTTCAATAGAATTTTTAAAGTAAATCTCCAAATAGCACTCGAAGTAAAAGAAGTAACAACTCCTTGTCAATTCTACATTCTCCCAATTTCATATCTTTAAAGTTATTTCTAAATTCATTTTATTCAACTAAAAATATTTATTGAGACTTATTATATGACTAGCACTGCCCTGGAGTTTTGGAATATATTGGAAAACAAAATAGACATCGTTCTTCCTCTCATAAGTTTACATTACAGTAGGGGGAGAAAGCAAAAACTTTTAGGGAAAAACAAAAATTTTCTCCCCAAACTTTCTTAAATCTGAAAGAATATTTGACCTAAACTTTGTACCTTACTATTTGGATAGACTCTTTTAACTACCAATGTCATTGAATCATTCTTATGAATTGTTAACTCGCATACCATCTGGGTTTACGCGGCCCTGTAAGGCACGTATCATTGCCTCAAACTCGACTTCACAAGATTTCGGTGAAGCCATAGAATAGGCACTCTAAGCAGCAGTTTCAGTTGAATTCATTGAGTCACTGTGCTTTTCCAACATCTATATTATGATATTGAACCAAAGGTGACTGCCAGATTTTCCTGTAATTTTTTCCCCAAAATCATTTATGAATGTAACAAATTGAACTGAAGTTACAGAAAGATATATAAGAGGTTTTACATTCAAGTGGAGCATCTATTAACTAAATACTACATCTACATTAAAAAGTCCTTTGGCTATCCTAATAACTGTGATCCTTTTTCCCTATGGACGATTTTATACAATTTAGGATTCCAACCTCTCTGGCCTTTCCTTCCTCCTCTGGCCCTTTCTCTTCTCTATCCATCCTTTCTGTGTAACCCCTGATATTCCTCACTCTCATTGGCCTCTTGGCCAAATTTAGTTATAAGCCTACCTCTGTATAATCCAAATTTATTAAATCCTACATCATCTTGCTCCTCTGGAACGTGACTATGGCTCTAAATAGCAAAACTGCCCCTCCATTATTACATCGTGAGATATTTTCATTATATATCAGTAGTTAATATGAAAACAGTTGCTTTGATACACTTCTAGGTATGACAAGTGAAAAACAGATGCCATATTACTATAGAGAGACATTCAATGACTGAGAACAGGGGCAATGGAGAGCAGAAAGGACTCTCTGGCCACGACAGTTCAAAATAAAAAAATGAAAGACATCAGATGACAGTAAAATAAGTTAAAATGTACCCTCGCCATGATCCCTGCCACTCCACTGATTTTTGAACATTGTGTGCCTCAAGTGGGAAGTGGAAATAGAAAAAGAATCAGTCACTCTGGCTGGCAGCCCTTCAAAGAGTAGGAGGTGAAGATATGACAGTCCAACACAACCTCAGAAGAGAATCAGCACAGTGCAGAGGAGCGGCGATACCTAGACTTGTGGTTATGTCATCATTGGGCTTGATTGCAAATAACAAATAACTCAACAAGCCATGACTAAAGGAAGGGGTGAATGTCTCTCAGATAACAAGAATCTTGCTGCCCTAGGAATCAGGATGCTTCCATTTCTGTTCAGCCATTTTGTAGCACATGACCCCATCCTCATGGTCACAAGACAGCTGCTAACCCTCCAGGCATTGCAGATGAGAGAAAAGTGCTACAAAGGGTACAGTCCCCTTCGTTATATGGCTTTGCCTTTTCATTTATCAAGAAAAGGAGACAGGCCCTCCCTCAGAATTTCCTTTACCATCTCCTTACCCAAGACCAGGTTACCTCATCAGGAGGTGGGATCTTGCAAATTCTTTTTTCCCCTAGATTTTATAGGAGAAGTAGTCAAGACAGAAGGCATTTGGAATGGATATTGAGAGAGTCAACCTATCTACACAACTAGAGTGGAGATGAATAAGAATTCCTCACTGCTTCCAAGATCCAAGGAAAGAGTAGCACAGTGCAACGTAAAACGCTTATCAGAAAGGCAAATTCACTTAAAGGATTCAGAACATGCTTACTCAGGAACAGTAATTTTAACATAACTGTGATATTAAGTGAGATGAAGGGTTCTTTTCTGCTCAAGTTACTTGAGAAGTTCCCAATGTTGATATGGTATCTACCCTAATTGTAATATGCATGTACCAGGTGTGTGTGTGTGTGTGTGTGTGTGTGTGTGTGTGTACAGAAGGAAAAGGGGTAAGAGAAGAGGGAGAGGGGAGGGTGGAAGAGAAGAAAGAGAAGAAGGAGAAGGAAAAGTAGTCATAACATGGAGGTAGAAGACTCTTTAACCTTGCTCAGTGAAAAGAGAACCCAGGGCTGTTTTTTGAATATTTCTAGAAGTATTGGGAAATAAGAATATATTCCATACAAATGTTAATCTATGGAACATAAAATAATGAATGGATTATGGTTTTATATAAGTAATAATGTTAGCTTCTAACTACAGCAGACTTGGTCACACATTTGTTAGTTAAGTAATTTGATTAATGTTTTTTTTAAAGAACAGGTTCTAAGAATTTGTCCAGAAATATTCAGATAAATGCAGCAGAATACTGGTAGGTGTGGGTTGCTAGACATATATTAACAAGCATCTTAATAATGGGCTATCTAGTAGTTTGAAAGTTGTCTGTTTCAAATATTTAATGTTTTTCTATAGTGAAATTATGAGTCTAGGCATTAAAACTAACCAAAGTAGAGACAAAGTGTGTTGTACTGAAATATAAGATTTCTGATATTAGTTTCTGCTTTTGAAAGAATATCAATAATATTCTCCCCTCTCTAAACATATATTTTTAGAGGAGAAATTATTCCAACTTTTCTTAAGAAATGTTTCAAAGGCTCCAAATTTGATCTTGAATATTGGTACTTCTATAATGCTAACACTATTTTTAATAAAGACATAAATATAATAGTGGGTCAGGACATATTAAGTGTCAAATGAATATTCTGGAGTTTCATCACTCATTGTAAGAGAGCTGGAGAAGAAAATAGTTAATGGAGTTCATTAGTTATTTTGAACCTGCTCTATCAGGTAAAAAAAAGGGGGGTTAATTTGGGTAATTATCTGAATTGTCTAGGTCTTTCAAAAGAAAAAAGGCTCAATTAGTTGTCCTGAATTTAATTGAAGAAGAAAAGCATTAAATTGAAATATATCAGTTCTTTAATATTTTTCAAAAGTGTTTTCTTCAAATTATTGCATTATAATTGTCCTTACAGTATCTCATTAATTTTTTTTGAAGTGTAAAATTCATTTAATGTTTCTTTACTCAGAGACTTTCAAAGATTCAAAAACATATTTAAGAAAAATTACTTAGAAAACAAATGTCTTTAAATATGTGCAAGTAAAACAATACACCATAAGTTTAAAATCTAAAGACAAAATAACAAAGAAAATGTATTAAGTAATAGATATGTTTGTAAATTTTTATTCTTAAATATAATTGTTATTAAATATTATTCTTATCTATATAGTTAAATATAAATGCTTATATGTAATTATTTTATTAGTATAATATTAAATATAATTTTTATCTCTAAATGAAGGTAATTTTAACTGAATATCTTGATGGCTTAAATTGTTTATCTTTTATACATACATAAACATAAAAAAACTCTATATTTCTCCATTTATATGCTTATGTATTACATATGTAAACACACACATATCACAAATTCAACAAGTTTTTATTTCCATAACTTGATATTCCAAAAGAAAGAGAATTTATGGGAACTGTTTATGTATTAAAGAACCAACTATATAGGCACAACCTTACTATGATATCAAAAGATTGTAAATACTAAAAATAAGCCTCTAGTAAATTGGTAAATATTAATTTTCTCTGCATTTCTCTCTTTGGAGTTATTTGCTATTAAGGCATTATGTGAGGCTTTAACATATTGAATAAACTGAAAAAAAATAATTGTCTTTATTCTTTTCGAAAATCAAGAGATCAGTCCTAAAACAGGGACTCCAGAATTCTAGCTCTCGGTACAATAGTGATGGACAGGGTCTGACAATTAAGTTTACAAACTTGTCGCAACAATGTTGCTAACCTTTTTTGATATCAGAGGGATTATTCATTATGAATTTGTACCAACTGGACAAACAGCTAACAAAGTTCACTACTTGGAAGTGCTGAAAAAGCTGCGTGAAAGTTAGACGACCTGAACTTTTCGCCAATAAATCATGGCTCTTGCATCACAACAATGCCCCAGCTTACACAGCACTGTCTGTGAGGGAGATTTTAGCCAGTAAACAAATAACTGTATTGGAACATCCTCCCTACTCACTTGATCTGGCCCCCAATGACTTCTTTCTTTACCCAAAGATAAAGGAAATATTGAAAGGAAGACATTTTGATGACAATAAGGACATCAAGTGTAAGATGATGACAGTTCTGATGGCCACTCCAAAAAAATTTCCAAAATTGCTTTAAAGAGTGGACTAGGCACTGGCATCAATGCATAGTTTCCCAAGGGGAGTATTTTGAAGGTGACCATAGTGATACTCTGCAATGAGGTATGTAGCACATTTTCTAGGGTGAGTTTGTGAACTTAATTGTCTGAGCTCGCATTATTCTTCATTCTTAAGCACAGACTTTAATATTTTTCTATTTAACCAAACCAGAAACTAATGTTTGCAGTTCCTAACTGCAGAGCAATCCAGAAATGTCTAAGGAGTCTTTGAAGTTGAAAGATCATAGATCAGGGGGCACTTGGGAAATCATAAAAAACATATTTGGCAATTCCCTGTATAAGCAAATTAAATTGATAGCATATTTTATTTACGTTTTTATTTTATTATTTTAGGGGTCAGCAAACCTTTTCTGTGAAGGGCCATATAGTAAATATTTTTGGCTTTATGGATTATACACTCTTCCTCACAACTACTCAACTCTGCAGTTACATGGGAAAGCCACCATAGACAATATGATACCTAATACGATACCTAATGGCTGTGTTCCAATTTAACAGGAGACAGGAGATAGGCTAGATTTGGTCTGTGGGCCTAACCTCTGTATTAAATATTTAAATCAAATCACATTCTTTATAGAAGAAATAGATAATAATTGTCTGTAAATTATATCATAATGTTATTCTAAATGCAGTGCTAAATATCTTCTTCTCATTAGCAATACAGAGCACCAAAGTATGACAAGTTCTCCATATAAATCTATATTACATATGACAGTGCAAGTGTACTGGGGGTGCCAAAAAATATATGCACATGACTTGTATTTATCTTTTGTTATTGGTGTATATTGAGTATTACAATTTTAATACAGTTTTTCTTTTCCTTTCTTAAAATGTACATACATTTTTGGGGCACCCTATGTATATAATGTGGTGTTTGAAGTAATAGTTTCTAATATAAAATTAATATAAAAAGAGCCCCATAAACATATGGGGCTTGATCATTTCTTCTAATTTATGAATTTTTAAACAAAAACTTCTGACAAAATATAACTATCATTCTCATAGGTAGCAAAAGTACATGTAAATCAGTAAACAGAAACTATAAAAGAACTCTTTTACAAATTCTCATAAACGTTACTCTCATAATGCCATTTCTAGCAATCTGTCTTAAGAAAGTATCCTATAATGCTAGTAGTTCAATTTACAAACACATTTATTCCAGTGTTTATTTTTTTCATTCATTTATTGAACACACATTGCTTGAAGACTAAAGACCTGGCACTGTTCTATGTATCAGGGATATAGCAGTACACAAAACAGAAAATCTGTCCTCATGGAATTCCATTCTAGTTGGGGGTGGGTGAGAAATAAACACATACGTACAAGTCTCGTATATACATGAGCCATTGTGCTAGATGGTGATAGATACTACAGAGAAGAATATAAGAAAAGAAATAAATAAAACTAGGGAGGTGAAAAGGGATATTCTGTGAGTGAGAGTGGGTTGAAATTTTAGTGTTGATAGGAAAAAAGAACGAGAAGGTGAAGTTCAAGTAAAGGCCTGAGGAAGTGAGGAAACTAACCGTGAAGCTTTCCAGGGAAGAACATTCCTGGCAAAGGGATGCTGGCCGGAGAGATTGGCAGGTTCAACAACCAAGGAAGAGGCCAGTATGGACAGTGTAGAATGAAGAGAGGCAGAGTTATAAGAGATGAACTCTGAGAGGTACTTGAACACCAGATTACATAGGGCCTCGTGAGCCATCATTAGGACAAGACTTACAATTATAAATATGGTTATAATAAACTCTTCAAATGAAATAAATAGCATATTAAGAAAGAGAACATTTCTTCAGGATGAGGGCCTATAATACAGACATTAAAATATGTGCATGAATACTCCCTCGTGACATTGGAAAACCTTGTGATAGAATACTAAGTGAATGAAGCTGCACACAACATTGTAAAAATAGTCTGATTTCAAATATCTTTAAAAAGGCTAGAGAAAATCATAGAAGCAAATGTGTTCACAAGTAAAATAGCAAGTGGTAAGATTATAGATGTTTTGTTTCCATTAGGTGATTTTTTTTCCCCCAAAATTTCCTTCAATAGCACATAAAACTTTCATCACCAGAAAACAATTACAGTTAACTTTTTAAAATCAGATGACTATAAAAACGTTTTGAGACCCAGCTGTACACAGTCATATCTCGAGGAAAGCTATAGCTGTGTAGCCCCAGTTTTAGCAGCTCTGGCTTCAGTCCTGTTTTACAATGTGACTTGTCACACTCTTCCTAGTCATCATCTATGCTACCGTTTTGAGTGTGTGGAGAAATAGCTGAGGAAAAAAATTGGAACCAGGTTCTTGCCAAAGACTAGCTATTTCGTGCTAGAGGCAAGCACATGCTTAATTCTGAGGCTGGATTTAAGGTAACTTTCCTCATATTTTGTTAATGCAAGACTCCTGGCATAGAGCTGCTAATTTTTCTAAATTGAATAAATTTATTATGAGAGACAATATAGAATTTGTCGAAGACCCAAGGAATAGGTTTCAAACAAGGTGCTGATTTGC
This sequence comes from Rhinolophus sinicus, assembly GCF_057876585.1. Classification (NCBI taxonomy): domain Eukaryota; kingdom Metazoa; phylum Chordata; class Mammalia; order Chiroptera; family Rhinolophidae; genus Rhinolophus; species Rhinolophus sinicus. Next base: position 162,596,178 of record NC_142516.1, read on the forward strand.
TAGATGCACTTGTACAATATGTCTAATCTCTTTCTGCTTCAGTGTTTCTTGAGCTCTGAAATGAGAAAGGGGAGGGAAAGGACAGTAGAAGGGAAACCATTAAGCAATCCACATGAAGATATTGGTCAAATCCAGGTTATGTTCATATCACATGAAGTTCTTTTTAGCAATAGACCTTGTCGGCAACCTTTCTCAAAGGGTAGGAAGGAGTGGGGTTGAAAAACAATGTAAGTATCTTTTTTTAAAAATAAGGTTTGATGAAGGCTAATGAGAAAAAAATAATAAACTAGTATATGGAGACACAGATTTGTACAATATCATATCAGCATCATGTACGTTAGGATGGACGTGGGGATCCAAGGAGGATTTTGACTAAAAGCAGAAATTGGTCAGGGACACAACGTGATGGCAGTTCCCCCATCTTAGTGTCTTTTCAGAGAAACATACATACAAAAATAAATTATAATAAATTTGTCTACTTCACCTCACATGAATCAAGCATAATTTTAAAATTTATTTATCTTCCATTTTCCTAGCAGCCACAATTTCAGATCCGTGGTGAATGCAAGATCCCAGGACAGGAAGAATTTAAGCAGACAGAAGAAATTCCTCTTCTAAAATACACAAAACTAGTGTTCACTTACAGGACTAAAGGAAGTAAGTGAGTTCCTAACATACTATCAGTAAGTCTAATCATGCAATTTGCAAGGTAATAAGTGAACTTCCACAAACCCAAAGAAGCAAAGTCTTCATATGTCTCTTTACAAGTGAAGCACTTCCTTCTTTGTGCAACAGTGAATGAACAAGCAGTCAGTTGAAAATTACACACACACTCTTTTCTCATAGTCAAAATACCAGTAATTCCTATGAAAATTGAGTGATGCCCAATTATAAACTGAGTTATAACACAAGATCGAGGGAGAGCAGATAGGTATCTTGCTTTTCCAGCTCTGGACAAAACTGAAGATGATAGATTATAGATAGACAGACAGATAGATGATAGACGGGTTCATACATAAATATATTCATACATACATCCATACATTAACTAATGGACTATTTCAGTTGTAGCAAACTAGTGACCTTGAACCTTTTGTGGCCAGGGCTAAGTTCTCTCAACTGAGGAAAGGACCAACTTGCAAGCTCCCTCAAGCTGTTGGCAGCTTGTTACTGTAAGACTCATGGAAGCTGGTTTCATCAAAGCCAGGAACAGGAAGAGAAAGAAACTCCAATAAGACTGGTGATATACAGTGATGTAATCATTTTCAAGTAACTCTGTACACCCATCACCTTTGCTGCTTTCCGCTGGTTAGAAATAAGTCTCAGATCTCATCCACACACAAGCAGAGGGCATTAAACAAAGACATGAACACCAGAAGGTGAAGATCATGGGATGGGAGAGAAGTACCTTAAATTCTGTCACTGCTGTCTGCCCTGTGAACCCCAATCGTTCAAATCTGTCCCATATTAAAAATAAATAAATAAAAATAAAACATATCCACCCCTTCCCAAGGTATATAAAGAATCTCATCCCATTATAAATTCAGCTCGATGTCCAAAATCTTACTATCTAAATCAAATCAAGTTACAGATGAACTTCCTGGGTATAATCCTTTAAATACAGCTTTGGGGCACAATTTCTCTCCATTTTTAGACCTGTGAAACCAACAGATAAGTTTCTGCCCCCAACATATTTAAAATATAATGGTGCGACGGACATAGGATAAAAGCTATACACAGGCATAGGATAACAGCAAAAAAGGGGAAATGGAAGGAAAAAGGAATCACTGATCCATAGCAGTTCTGAAGTCCAGCTGGGCAAATGTCAGGAGTTCTTTATTATGTTTCGAGGCCTAGAAATAAATTTAGTATGAAATACTCTCTCCCTCTCTTTGTCATGATTTCTATTTTGTGTATAATAAGATTCCCATCTCTGAGATCTTGGTTCCCCTTCTTTTCAAGAAAAGTAAGGTGTCTACAGCTGAGTAGTTGCGTCAGCGTGCTTCCTGCTGCAGAATTTTGGGGATCTGACTGCCAGCTTTCATGCTGCACTCTCTGTCCATTGCTGTCCAAGTTGGCAGTGTGTTATTGAAATAATTTTCTCAAGAACTTTGTAGATCTCCTGTGGATTTTGATGGGGTTCATTCCCTTAGAGAAAAGCTACACCCACAGCTCTTGATGAGATAAACCCTTAGCCTCCTGCTCAGATAGCTGAGGGACAACCCTCTTAAGCTTCCTAGAGCCCCCATGGTTTGAGTGAGAAAATCTGTGAGGCGGATCCTTAATCTCTTGAAAGGGCCCTTTCTGTGACTAAATACTCTTTGCTTTTGATCTTTCTGAGTTTTAGCAAAAGGTTGTAACATCACACCCTCAGCCTTTTTTCTCTAAAGTATGCTTTCCTTCTACTGCTGGGAAGCCTTATCTTAATTTCGTAATTTGCCATGGGGGAGGCTGAGAATTTTCAAGACCATAAAGTCCTATTGCCTTTGTTTCACAATTCCTTCCTCAATTTATCTCTTTCCTCTCACCTTTTACTATAAACAGGAAAAATAAACCAGGTAGCCCCCTCAACACTTTTCTTGGAAATGTCCTTATCTCCATAACCAAGCTCATCACTTACTGTTTCGCTTTGCGTGTAACCTCAAGAGACAATTTCTCTAAACTTTCTGGCACCACATATCAAGTATCCCCCTTCCTCCAGTTTCCAACGTGTTCATTTTCTTCTGAGCCTTCACTGAGCAGTGTCATAAAATCCAGATTTTTACTAACCATCTTTTCAGGGAAATTTAGGTTTTCTCTATCATGCTTTTCAAAATTTGTCCAATCTCCACCCACTCTTTGGTACATTTTAGTTACTTGTACAGTAAACCTGCATTTACATCAAATCTATTGATGTACATACAAAAATTGGAAATGTATAATCCATTTTACATCTTACGAAGTTAAAGCTAGTTTTCTGAGTTGCCAAAGCAAAAGCAAATTCCTCAATTTATTAAAGTAGTATGACTACAAAAGAGTTCATATGTTATCTCCTAAAAGTAATGAAAAATAAGAATTACATCACAAAAAAGTAGTTTATATTTTAAATAAAAATATATTTACTAATCACTGCAAGGACCATTGTGCAGGCCAATAACTTGCTCATCAATACACTAATGGAAAAAAACACATTGAAATCATAACAAAAACAAATTAATGTGGATGATTTAGTGAAAAAAGTGTGATCACTTGCTATCATAGATTCTAGTAAGATGGCATCTCCCAAAAGCATGCTAAAGCTTGTACAAATATAGCACAAATCCTGAAGAATATAGTGATCAGAGAATATGAGCCAAAAATTATAAATCAAATGTTGGAGTATTTCTTCCAATATGTAATCACATTCCATATCATGCAAAAATGTAGCCAAGCATCACTAAGGCAACAACTGTTAATGTTGATAATATGTGATTGGCAATCAACCCATTGTTACTTTGACGAAACTGTTACCTCTCCTCTGAAGTGATTATTTATTAGATATTTCAGAGCAAAAATATCCAACCCCTTGGTAATTAATTAAGCCATATTCAGGACCTGGATTTTCACGTCACAGATAGTGCTTACCTGCATTACACTGCATGCTGTTTAAGTCCTTACCAAAAGTCATCTATTTCTGAGGAATGAATACTAGTCTCTTAATTAACAGTAAGTTGAATTTCTAGCAGACCTTCTACTCCCAGCTTAAGCACAGTAACCCCATAAGGAACTTCCGTTTTAATTAAAGGAGTAAATACTGCAATTATTATTTTCTAAAATATATCCTTCTGAGTACAATTAAGACAGT